>NC_065526.1:15914451-15987903 GCF_006386435.1 Epinephelus moara | reverse complement strand
GCAAATGTGCGCCCCAAGTTGAGAAACCTTGGGGTCACATTTGATCAGGCCATGCTCTTCGATGACCACATCAAGACTGTCACTCGCTCCTGCTTTTTCCACCTCAAAAACATTTCCAAACTCAGATCCATGTTAACTTATTCCGAGCTAGAAATTATCATCCATGCTTTTATTTCCTCACGTCTAGATTACTGTAATTCTCTTTTCACCTGTCTCAATAACTCTTTTCACCTGTCTCAATAAAACTTCATTAGACCGCCTCCAACTAGTCCAGAACGCTACCGCCAAGCTTCTGTCCAGATCTCATAAGTTCACTCACATCACTCCAGTCCTGGCATCCTTGCACTGGCTCCCTGTTAATTTCAGGATCCAGCACAAGATTCTAACCATCACTTACAGAGCCCTCCATGGTCAAGCACCTGCATACTTGACGGATCTGGTGTCCTTTCACTGTCCTGTCAGGTCACTGCGGTCCGCTGAAGACCACCTACTTACTGTCCCTCACACAAGATTAAAGACGAAAGGTGATAGAGCATTTAAGACTGTTGCACCAAAATGGTGGAATGCACTACCTCATGAGCTGAGAGCGGCCTCTTCCGTGGACATTTTCAAAAAGCAGTTAAAAACACATCTGTTTAGGCATTCGTTCCATTAATTGCCCATTGTATCATCTCTGTATTTCGTTGCACTTTACTTTTTATTTGTTTTTGTGTATTTTGGATTGTTTCTGTTATTGTATTTTATCTTGTGAAGCACTTTGTGAGTCCTCTCTGTGAGAAGTGCTATATAAATTAAATTTACTTAACTTACTTTAGCGTTATTTGTTCTGTTACTTTTAATAACGTTAGTTTATTTGGTGTACTTGTACTTATTCTGTTCACACTGCTGTTGAACTTATCCTCTAAAGTTCATAGCAATAACAAAACATATCTAAGTTAACTAGCTAGCAGCAAACACAAGTTGTATTAAAATGTCCGTTAGCTAACTTTAACTACAGCGGTTTAGCTAGTTAACGTTAACGTTAACGTTAATTAACGTTAGGTAATTTAAGCTAGCACCGCCCGTAGACATGACAACTCACCCTCAACCTGCTTGTTAGACAGCAAAAGCTTGTAACGTTAGTTTTTTAACCCAAAGTAATCACAGATCGAAAATATTACAAAAATACTTACAGCTGACTTGGTGATAACAAAATTATAATAATTCCTGTTGGGTGGAGGAGCGTTTCCAGATATCTCAAACAACGGGTCTGTTAAAAGGGACGCCATGTCAAAGTTTCTGTGTTGTCATGGCAACGGAGGTTTTTCAAGCGGAGAAGACGGTTTGAGGTTCACGTAGCTACAGGGGAAGAAAATTTAATATTTAACTCATTTTAACCACATGGAAATTACATAAATAAAACTGTATGCAATATAATGGTGAACAGGGCATGAAATTATAAGAGCTATATATACTAGCAGGGCCGTAATCATCTATTTAATATTGGGAGGACCATTTTTAATGTGGGCCTCCTGGGGGGAATTCTTCCTAGGATTTTTTTCCCCAGAAACTTAACCACTAAACTGACTTTTTGAAAGCATTTTGAAACAAAAATCCGAGATGATAAAACGATAAACGATTTACAACCCCTGATCCAAAAAAGTTGGGATGCTGAATAAAACTTATAATTATCTTGCAAATCCTTTTTGACCTATATTCAATTGAATACATACAAAGACAAGATATTTCATGATAAAACTCATTCATTCATTTATTTTCTGTAACCGCTTATCCTGTTGGGGGTCACAGGGGGGAGCCTATCCCTGCTGACATTTGGATAGAGGTGGGATCACCCTGGAGAGGTCAGCAGACTATCCCAGGGCTGACACATAGAGACAAACAACCATTGACGTTCACATTCATATTCACATCTATGGGCAATTTTAGTCTGACTGCAGGCATACCAGTCTGATACCCCCACTCTTAAACAACGAAGCCACATTTGTGGATGCCATCTAGATGGGAGCATGTTTCTCCAGAGCCTGTACGTACCTTTCAGCATTCATGGTGCCTTTACAGATGTTCAAGTTAGCCATGATACAATGGACTCTAACACTCCCCCATACGCTGGCTTTTTAACTTTTTAACAATCTAGATGGCCTTTTTCCTCTTTAGCCCAGACACAACATCCATTATTTCGAAAAACAAAATGAAATGTGGACTCGTCAGCCCACAGCACTAGTGTACTCAAGTCACCTCTCTGTCGGGATAATCAAAAGATATATATACACACATCCTAACTGTAGTTAAAAATCTTTTAATTTATTTATACATATATTTATATATGTACACAGTTACTTACCTATTCTTGTAAAGACAAGAAACACATTGTCAAATTCATTGTTAGTCATTGGTGGCACAATTGAGACACTAGTTCTCCAGAGTCCCAGGCTGAACCGGTAATGTAATAATCCCTAAATTAATCTGTTCTGTCCCTCGCCTTACTCTAAAGCAAACTGAAGGGAGACCAATTATTTCTCCTCACCCTGCTCTTCACTCCATAAGCTTTTAAATCAGAAGGCAAAGAGGAAGACAGATCTTAAGGGAGTGTAGTGAATATAACATAACTAACATTTCATAAATATTTTGCTTTAAAATGTACTTTTTTTTTGTCTAGGCAGGGTGTGGTAAACCTGTCGTTCCCTGTCAAGAGGACAAGTCACCCGCAACCATGTGAATAACTTCACCTGTTTTGAGGCAACCCAATTTGGGTCACACCCACAACCCTGAAGCGTTCTTAACAGTCTTTCCTTTTGTCTTTACCATATTCATAAAATACAGTGAATATCTGAAAGCAGGAGAGGTTACTTAGAGTATATTAAACCATTTTACCAATATGTATAGATTAGGTAGGGCGACAGGACACAGAAATACACATCTTAAAGCCTGCACTTCTGGTCTCTTTCCTACATTTGTGCTCTAGTAGACATGTCTGTCCCTTCACCTGGTGAGCTGAAACATCTGCTGGCCTCATATTCAAGGAGCTGCCCTTCGTTTCAACCCAAATTTAGCTCCTACCCTTTCTTTACACCATTTCACAGATATTGGCAATATTAATAAAAGGTGGTCCAGGACCAACGCTGTATCCAATCCACCTGCTTGGGATGTCACTCTGATTTAAAAAGACGTGGGTTTGGTTGCTCGGGGTTATAGGCAACTTGTAAGTTAATAAATGACATTTTGCACCTTGGTGCCAGTATAGTTGCAATTATGCTAACGTAACAAAAAGAAATCCCTTTTGAGAATGAAATACCTGCATCATCATGGTTGCTTCAAACCACAGGAATGGATTTGGATGGAACCCTGTTTATATTCTTAAAGTCTATACCCTTACCTATGTAGATAGTTTGTAGTGGGGGTTTTTCCCACAAGGTATGTGGATACTCACCTTTGTTAACTCAGTCCTTGTTATACATAACATGTACTTAATTGTGATTACAAATGATGATATGCACAGAGCTTACAGTCATAAACAAAAAATAAAAAGCATATAATGTATATAGTCCAAACAGTACATTTCCCCCTATAACAGTCCCTTAGTCTTCAATGTAGTCCTTTGTACTCCTCCATAGTGTTGTAAACTTCTTTTATGAAAAACAAAACAAAAAGTCTTTTTAAAAAAAATGTACTGCCACTAATTGCATGACGGAACGGGTGCGTTGAATATGTGCTGCATGCTGCCCTCTGCTGGCAAGGAGTGGGAGTTGTGCTACAGGAAAGGGTTGGTTGAACCGCCTGAAGGGAATGACCCGGCCGGAGCTCCCGCCTGAAATAAGAGAGAGTCAGAATTAGGGCACCAACAGATAACAGTCTGAGGTAATAATCCCTTTAAATCAAATGTTATTAAATACAATGTTTTCAATGAAATCAATCGGTACAATTGTTTTCTTGAATGGAAAGTTTACCCCTAATTAAAAAATACGTATTTTTACTCTTACCTGTAGAGCTTTTTGTCACACTAGATCGTTTGGTGTGAGTTGCAGAGTGATGGAGATATCAGCTGTAGAGATGTCAACCTTCTCTCTTATATAATGAAACTAGATGGCACTCAGCTTGTGGTTCTAAAAGTGCCAAAAGATCACATTTGGAAAATTAAACAGCAATGTCTCTTTCCAGAAATCATGACCTGGTTACTCAAGATAATCCACAGACCTTGTTGTCAGCGGTTTCATGTAGGAACTATCTTCTTTCTACCGAACTACACCCGCCAACCATATCGCCGCAGAGAAGGAAGTGTGCATCTACTCAGGGACAAAAGGGTCCTGCTTATTGACAGCCCGAGATGTAAACATTTATGGTGTCCTCCTCAGTTGAGCTGTAACGTTAGCTAGCTCAGTGGTGCTAGGTGAGCTAGCAGAAGATACATGCTTCCTTCTGCGTAGTGATACACTTGGCAGGCGTAGTTCAGTAGAACGAAAATAGTTCCTAAATGAAACTGCTCACAACAAAGTCTGTGGTTTATCTTGAGTAACCAGGTCATGATTTCTGCAAAAAGACATTGCTGTTGAGTTTTTCAAATTTATTTTTTGTACTTTGAGCATCAAGCTGAGTGCCATCTAGTTCCATTATATTTAATAGACGGCAGACATCTCTACGGCCGATATCTAGATTGATAAATAACACTACTGGTAAGAGGAAAACCACGTATTTTTGAGTTTGGGTGAACTGTCCCTTTAAACCGAGAAAGCCCCCATACTTCATCCTTTATTTCCTCCACAAAGTTGGGGAAAACAAAAGACAATGCATGCTCACCATGAATGGGTTATTGGACATGCCAGGGCCAGCCATGGGCTGCCCAAAGGGCGTCATGGAGGGCTTGTTCTGACCGTAGACTGGGAAAGCAGGGCCTAGGGGTGATACAGGGAAAGGGATTTACAACAGGTCGAGTCTGCTCTCTCCAGCAGTTAGGCAATGTGTAATAATAATATTTCATTGCAACTGTTATATCAACAAGCCATAAAGAGCAGGCTATAAAGAGTCAAAGATAAACAGTTGTTTTCCACTGAACTACATTATGAGTTAATTTTTAAAAGCTCTAGAGATCTAAGACTGTAAAGAGGAGGAAAAAAATCAACGAGAGCCAAGCCCAGCGTGTCAGATTGCATTCAGGCATGAACAGAGCCTTATGAGTGATGTCAGATTTGTTAATTGTGTTTCTGGTCCAGAGCTTTGCACGGAGCAGAACCCTAAAGCTTTGTAACCTAAATGCAACCTTAAATCAATGTACAGTAGCTGCCATGGACAAGTCACACTTAATTTGCTGCAGCAAAACTTATACACAATTCCAAATGCAGATGGCCATCATGTAGATAAAGATAACAAAATCATGCTGAGCGTGACCTAAATCACTGGCAGGTACTGCACAGGTGGACCAGGGTGAGAGGACAGAGGGATGTGGGAGGCCACTAACCATTAGACTGAGGGTGGTAGGCCCCAGGTTGAGAGTAAGGGATGGGAGCCTGGCCAGGGAATTGCTGCTGGAAGTTTCCGCTGAAACTGGTCGGGAGGCAGTAGGAAGACGCATTCCCAAAGCCGGCGGGCATGCTCATAGAGCCAGTGCCAAAAGACGCTACGAGACACACACAGCATGTGTGTACACGAATGTACACGCACACCCACAACACACCCAAGGAGGAGTAAATTCTACATACTTTGGCAAATCACAGAGCTACTTGGCAATGTAACTGGGTTACATCAAAGTAACACAAATTTCTAAGACGAAAATGTGTCTCATTAAATACACTAAACTTTAAATACACACACACACACCTGCAGCTGGAGCTCTACCATTGGTCTGGAAAGGGTTGGTGGCCATCTCCGGGGCAACGGCTGCAGCAACGAAGGGATTTGTAGATGGGACGGCTGGAAGACATTCAGGAGGCAGTTGCAAAATCAGTCTTCAAGCTATGTTTGAAAATGTACAGCTCTGAAAATGGATTTTCATTCTGTATGCGTCACTGTAGTAGTAATCACTGTTAGCACCTCCAAAGCCAGGCTGCATGCTGGGTAACACAGGCTGATTCTGGGCTGGCGATGAACCAAGCACAGGTCCAAATAAGTTCCTGTAAAGGAAATGTTCAGATTAAATATTTTTTACATGTGTTTAACACATGCAGTACACATGACAGGCTTTAATTAACCTTTCGAGCTGATTCACTGACACTGTGAACATTTTGTTGGCTATTTTTTAAAGCAGTTTAGCTGTGAGATGAATTCTTAACATTCCCTCTGGGATTTGGCAGGCTTGTTCTGGGATTGCTGCAGTCTAAAATACCTGATTTCACAGCACAGCATGTTTTTTTTTTTTAAATATTGCAATGCTTGTCGCAATGTTTTTAGGCGTTTGCAATGAAACCTCTCTCAGCATGTGCAACAGATGTGGATGCAATAGCCTCTGTCATTCTTATTTATCTTGTCTGTTGACCACACATTTCAGCCACTGTCCGGCTGTGTGTTGCAGCAGAAGAGTGTTTGTCAATTGATGTTGTTTGAGTTCCACCACAATGTGCCACACGGTGTAAAACAGTTTATCCTCCCTTTCGTGCAGAAGACCAGTAAACTGCCTTACACGGTCTTTAGCAGTAATTTCTGTTGGTAACTGAGATGTTCATGTTGCACATGCCTATATCTTCACAACCAGAAACAAGGAAGAAAGTTTGGTTTGTGCAGGAGACTATGAAAAGTTGCAGAGAAAATTGCAAGGTCACGCAGAATTCACAGGGACTGGTTGTATTTGCATCAGTTGTTGCCATCACCACATCGCATCATCCTGGAGGGGCTGTCTTATAGACTTTTCTGAGTGGAAAATGATGACTAGAATTTAGTTGGGATTTAAATTCAAGATTCAAGAGACTTTATCGTCAGTTCTACAGTTATGTAACAGACATACAGAGAATCAAAACAGCATTTTACTCTGAATTGACTCACGGCTCAGACAGTGCAAAAGGATAAGTCTAAATATGGAAGTCAAAGAGAATAGAAGACATGATACAAAAATAAAAATAAATAAAAGCAATCAAGTAGTGCAAAGATGTAAAGATGTAAATGCAATCAATCTATGCATTCTCCTAGTGTTTAAGTCATCATCAATTACTCAACCACACTAACTTAATCAAAGTCATGTAGTATCTGTCCAGGCTATCCAGGTGTGCAGAGGCACTCTTCATAGACAGTTAACTGTTTGTGGTGAATATTTATTAGCAGTGTGTGTGTGTCTCTCACCCTGGCACATTGCTGGCCGTGGTGGCAGAGGAGCTGAGCTCGTTGTCCAACTCAGCCAGAGCAGCATAGCGATCCTCTCTGCTGCTCCCTGGCTGGGACTGGGCGGGGACGGCACTAGACATTGACGGAATTGGCACACCTCCCCCTTTTGACAAATTTTGGGGAAGAAAAAGATACTCAAAGACCAAGTGCCACATTCATACACACAGATACTCAAAAATAATAGACAAAGAATTAACTAAATGATTGAAGGAAAAGCGTGCTGTATTGTAACAGGTTTAGGGCTAAATGTCCACTGGGTGTCTCCCTTCAAAGCACTTCTGTAATAATGTATTGGTGTGTTTCAAACATGGCTTACAACTTAGCATGTCTTAAATTGGAAAATCTTTAAATCTTATCCAAGAGAAAAAGGGCTTGCCCAGTGGACACATTGGGTAAGAAATGAACGAGTGAAATACTGAGATGAGGGTGAGTGTGTTGACAGGGTGGAAGAATGAAAATGGTGCGGAGTGGGGTACCTGATGAAAAGGACTGTGAGGGGGGTGACGTGCTCAGATGGGATGGAATTGCAGTGTTTCCAAATGCCTCAAAGTTGGCAAAGTTGGTATCTGAATTACCCTGAGGTGCTGCAGCCATACACAAGGAAAAAATGAATACAAACATGAATGAATGTGGAAATAAAAACAATGGCAGGGCAATGCATGGGGTGATGACAAACCAAATCTGTGCTGAGTGTCTGAGTGAAACGTTTGACCTTCTGGTTCCTTTGAGAGAAAGCTTTCTTACCCGACTGGCTGGGAAAATGTGCAAAGTTGGCAAAGTTGGTGGAGCTGGAAGTTTGAGTGGGTGGAGCAGCAAAAATGTCTCCTCCCAGGTCAGAGAGCAAGTCAAACT
Source organism: Epinephelus moara (assembly GCF_006386435.1). NCBI lineage: Eukaryota > Metazoa > Chordata > Actinopteri > Perciformes > Serranidae > Epinephelus > Epinephelus moara. Next base: position 15,979,749 of record NC_065526.1, on the reverse strand, counting down.
TCTTCTCCTGAGCAGCGCTGTGAGCCTGGGAACGACCAAGCGCTGGAGACTAGGCAGTAACCAAAAAAGGACAAGTTAAAACTTTTCTCCAGCCGAATTCCAAATGATGAGCACTCACAGGCTCAGTGTCTATTTCTGTTACCTGGCGGAGTGGGGTCTTGTTGAGCTGCAGTGTCTTGAGGGGTTGGACTTCTGGGGTACTACCGGTGCTGCTGGCCGAGGAGCCAGAAACAGAGGCCTGGACACTTGCTACTGCCCTTGCCTGGTCTGGAGGAACATACCTAAATAATGTAGAGATATTTTTTTTTTTAAAAAAAGGAAAAAACAGAAGCAGCTTTTTGTAACTGTGACCCATCTAAGCACCATATGAATACAACAAATTTATTTAATATGATCAAATGGAAACTTGCTTCATAAAGCACAGTTGCACCCTTTCCAATGACAATGAACCAAGAGAGTAAAGTGACACATAGACAAAGAAAGTCCAAGACAATGACTGGCATGCTATCAACCTAAAACACATGGTTAACCAAATCCATAACTGCCAAATGTTTTTTTTGGCAGAGGCAGCACTTAACTCTTAGCACTCTAGACTTTTTAGCACTCAGTTTAGCATTTCACTGCCTTTCCAAATAGAAAGCTGTATGCACACAAAAGGTTAAGGTAAACTATGCAGGAATTGTCAGCTACTGTATGTAAACAGTATCAGCAGCAAAAGTGAGAGCCAATCCCAGATTCACTTTCATTTTAGAAACAAGCTTTGTTTGCTTAGAGTTTTGCCTTACTATATTTGCATTTTTTCAGCACAATTTTTGTAGCTTCCTCTTGGATGCGTGCCGCTTACAGTGTGGCACCTGGTCACTATGCTATATAGCAAAAGGAGAGGAAAATAAGAAAATACAGGCAGAGCAAAGGGTATCTGCAGATAAATACACCGCCACATGATTCTGGCGAGTAATAAGAAACATTGACGCTACAAACAGAGGCCTTAAAAACACTGCTGACCCTGTTTTAGTTTGAAAACTACAGGGTTGTGATTTAGTCTGGATGAGTGAGAATTTGGAAATTACTGCACAGACACAAGTGTTTGCTTCCTGATGGGTCTTATCAGTCACAGCCTGTAAAGTCAAAACATTATAGCTAGCTCTATGTACTTCTTTTTCCATTGCAGTGGCTTTCTCCGGCAATGGATAAAGCTCCTGGTGCCACTCCGATATGTCGCCGTATTTGCTTTAAAATGGACTCCCAATCTATTTCCCACTGCCTTGACTGCCTTATACTCATCATGTTACTTTCAGTAACAGTTCCACCTCACCGTTGGTCCAAGCAAAGAAATCTCTTGTCTTACTATATACTGTTTCTGTAGTATTTTCCGTAATTAAGCAACCAACCACAAAGTAGACAATCTTCCCTTGAACCACCAGCACACACATGCTCAGTGTATGTATAGGGTCATGTGACAGATGAAGATCACTTCTGAAACTCTGCTACAACACTTGTGAGTACAGAGATCGTTTTTGTTTCAAAACGCCATTTTAAATCAAGTGTTTGTGTGGATGTGTCCTTTGAGGGATTACTTTTGCAGGAGTATATACATTGTTTTGTTTCGTGCATAGTATACCTCAACGCATTTATACAATGTGCATCCAAAGGGTGAACAACTGAAATGAGAATGGCCATGGAAGTTGGTTTGTGATCTTTTAACAACAGGTTTTATTCTTCCCATAACAAAGAAAAAAAGAAATCAGACATTAATATTACCATCTTTTCTTTTCGTATTTTTCCTGAAGGAACTCTTTTACTTTCTGTGGTTCTCGGAAATCTGGAACAACTAATGTCCTGTCGTCATAGAGGCCCAACCAGATGTGTTTACAGACCTACAGGGGGGGCAGAGGAATGAGGAGAGTGGGAGGTAAGGAGGGGAACGGGGTGGGGGTGGGGTGGTGGCAAAGAACGGAGAGAGGTGAGAGAGAGAGAGTAAAGGGAAGGGGGGAGGGGATGACGAGAAATGGGAGAAAAAGTGGGGGAAAGGAATGCCAATAAAGTTGACTGTGCAAGGTTCAGAAAAATGCCAAGATGCTTCTGACTCACAGACAAAACGACTGTAAAAACAGTGTTTAACAATGTGAAATATGGTGCTGACTCCTTTGTTGTAAAGTGTGCACGATACCTCGTTGCTGTGTTTCTGTAGGAACTCAATTTCCTGATGTGTGAATGTGGTCATAGAGATGGACTTCACTCTGTGTGGGGGGTTCAGTCCTCGCCTGTGGGTGGAGGAGGTATATGTTGGCATAAGAACAAGAGAAGCAGGATGCAACCCAGTGTTGTTCACGTGACATGAGATGAGCAAACAACAACCACACATGCACTGATATATTTTCTGTGCACATGTATGAACATTTGACAGACATTTAACAGCAAACATGAGCATTTACTGCTGATTAAACATTTTTAAGACCATAGACTGACCGGTTTTTGGGTTAAATCCCAAGGAATGTCTCAGTAAATATGAATTCCCGAACATCAAAATAAAAGGCACAAGTTAAAAGGGATAGTTCAGATCTTTTGAAGTGAGGCTATATGAGGTATTTATCTATGGTCAGTGTATTACACACAGCAGATGTCTGTTGGCATGTCCCCAGTTTAGAGAAGCAGGCTGGAGTCCAACACGGAAGCTAAGCAATGTACTGCTGTAGTTTTCACTGCTTTACGTTAACATCAGACAGCAATTTCTGATGGAGAAATGAAGCCTTTATATTACTCTCTTCAAAGCCAGGCTCCATTGAGAAATACAGTGATTTAACATCGCTGAACACAGGAGAAGCTGGTCTACTGCTGACTTCATCAGTTAGTTTGTTTGTGTTATTGTGTAAGTTTGGTGTTTTAAAGGGTTAGCTCAGATTCACCAAAGTCATATAATACCACAAACTAACTGACCAAGGCAGAAGTAAACCAGCAGCTCCCGTGTTCAGCAAGCCAAAATTGCTGTTTTTGTCAATGTAGTCTGGTGGCTTTGACAAGAGCATAGATGGGGATGTTAACTCTAAGATATTTTTAGATGGGACCATTTTTAGATGGCTAAAATACATTTCGCTGCTGCCCCATCTACAGCAGAACATTGCTTAACTTCTGTATCAGCACTCGAGTCACTTCCAGAAAGTGGAGGCATGCCTGTAGGTAATACACTGATGCTGGATAAGTACACCATACAACCCCACATCAAAAAATCCAAAGTATCCCTTTCTTTCAGAGATATTTGTGACTGTTCATTTGATTAGAAATGACCAGGACCTACTTAGAAATGGCTGAGATTGTGCTCGATGTTATAGACTTACAACAGATGCCATAACTATGTTTACAGCGTCAGTAAAGCTGTAAACCCAAATACATTTCTTCATGTTTCATTGCTTCAAAACATAAAATCACAGTGAATTTTGAAATGAATCCACAGAAAACATTCTTGAGTATTAAAGTTAAATGGATCTCCACAAACTGGCCAAGCACAATTACACAAACTACTTAAGCGTATAAGTATTTGCAGTTTGTGACATATTAAATTCACATTGTAACAGCAGCCAGCTGTTTTTAAACACCACATAATGAGCCACATTGAAATCACCTGTGTGTAATCAAGGTGTGACAAGTGACATAAGGGTAAATACACTTTAAATAGGTGGAAGGTGCAACAGTTAGTTGGGCGGTTTTCTGGCAAAAGCTTAATTGTGAAGACACAGGACCTTAACAGACAAATCTGTGACAAGATAACTGAAGGACTGCTTGTTCATATTGCACAGAAGCACATGTTTTTGCCTTTAACCTTACAGTCTCAACACTGAAAAGGAAATTAATTACACAAACACTTCTGAGTATAGTTAGGTCAATCATAAAATCTTTTTTTAAATGGCTGGAAATTTGCCTGGAGCAAGCAGCAGTTCTCAACATACGAGGGTATGTGCAGGAGGGATAACAGCGAGAAGGGGCACCATGGGGCCTTAGACAACCCCAGATGAGCTGTGCGAAAACAACTGTTGCTTCACCAGCTGCAGCTTTGTGGCAGGTTGGCAAATACAAAACTGCTGTTAAAAATAAAAAAAAATCACTTGACATCCTGGGCTAGTGTTTGCCACAGGGGATGTGGGCTCTATGGTTTAATGAGACCAAAACACATCCTACCATCACCACCACAAATCTTGTGATGGCAGCATCATGCTCTGGGGATGCTGCCGCAGGCTGTGGAGGGCTTGTGGGGGTTGAGGATAAAATGATGTCAGACACTCAAGACACATCCTGGAGGAAAACAATGCAGTCTGTAACAGGAGTGGCTGAAAACCAAGAACCAAACCAGAATTCTATGGCAGGATTTGAAAATTGCTGTTCACTGCAACTTGATGGAGGTTTACCAGTTGTGCAAAGGAGAATGAAGACAAAAGGCAGTGTTCAAATGTGCAAAGCTGATACAGACCCATCCACATCGACTCAAGGTTTTAACTGCTGCCACAGACGCCTTTACTAACTCTGATTTCAAGAGAGTGAATACGTTATGTTTAAATTTGTACTTAAATGTCAAACTTCTACCATTTCAACTAAATTAAGTGTCACTTATTATGAAAAATAAGGGTGTTCACATGTATTAGAAACTCAAATGTTATGCTTATTAAGATTTTTCAAGATTATTTTAACCAAAATTGGACAAATCATCTGTTTTCATTCAAGCACTGCAGGTAAGTAGCATAGATGTGAGGAGTGAGATTAATCTATATTTTGTCAACAGGTAAGTGTAAGTCTAAAGTTAAAATACAGCATTAGTTTCAGTGGTAGGTTTAAAGATTCCTAACATTATAAATATGAACTTTCTCATGTAGACAAGCTTGACTCATTTTGACAAGAAGAAATTAAAATATGGATAAATTAGATAAATTGTTTTGGGCAATTAAGACCTCACAAATTCAATTTTAAAGGTCCAGTGTGTAGGATTTAGGGGCATCTATCAGCAGAAATTAAATATCATTTTCATAACTTTGTCTTCATTAGTGTATTATCACTTAAAATTAAGAACTGTTGTGCTTTTGTACCCTACAACAAGGCTTTACATCTACATATGGAGCAATTCCTCTTTCAAACCAAGCCAAACACTGGCACTAGTTAGTGATATTTGCATTTTTGCTTTGGCCACTGTAGTTCTCCTACACGCTTGGCACACGGGAGAAGTTTAGTTCTGCAAACTCATCGCTACATGCCACTAAATCTTAGACGCTGGACCTTTAAAACTATTTAATTACTTTTAAAGGTCCAGTGTATAGGATTTAGAGGGATATATTGGCAGAAACAAAATACAATAAGTATGTTTTCTTTAGTGTATAATCACCTGAGAATAAGAATAATTGTGGGTTGTTGTTTTTTTTTACCATGGCATGAGCTGTTTATGTACACAGGGAATGGGTCCCTGTTTATGGAGATCGTCATGTTTACCGCCATATTTCAGTAGCCCAGAACGCACAAACCAAACACTGGCTCTTGATTGGGCCATTCGCGTAGTTAGAAACCTATCTGCGACAAGCAGCATTAGAACAACACTGATTTGTAACATGAAGCTGCTTTATTCTGTGTTTCTACAAGTTTAAATCACTGGGTCCGTTTGTTCTGGAGAGGAAGAGACCTCTGAATAATTCAGCTCCCGGTAAAACTCCCCTGAACGTCTAGATCTCAAGCTATCAGAGAATAAAGGTAAGCACACATGAACATGAGGTGGGCAAACCACTAGTCTTCGACATGCCAAACAGCATGGAAGAAATACTGATTTGTAACATGAAAATGCTTTATTCACTGTTTTTACTGGTCTAAATCAACAGTCCCATTGTTTCAAAGAGCAGGAGACCTCTGTGGATAATTCGGCTCCCAGTAAAAACCTACTGAACGTCTGAATCAGTAAAAAAGATGAGCACTTTAAGTTATCAGAAATGGTGGGTGAGTCGTCAGTCTCCAACATGCCAAACAGCGTAGGAGAAACACTGATTTGTAATGTAAACCTTATTTATCAAGTGTTTTTTCTGGTTTCAATCACTTGGTCTGTTTATTTTGGAGAGGAGGAGACCACTGTGGGTAATTCAGTTCCAGTAAAACCCTCTGGGACAATAAACAATGTTGAAATTCTACCAGGGAGAAGTTTCAGTTGGTTGCAATGAGCAGTCCTCATCGACATGTGCCACTAAATCCCCCTAAATCTTACACACTGGACCTTTAAGGCCTAAATGTTATTATATATTTTAAGACAGTTTAAGACTTCTGAAGGACCTGCAGACACCCTAATACTGTCCATGCATTAGTCCAAGCAGTTAGTTATAGTAATTTCCCCAATTTCACTTTTCCTACCTGATGTGCTACTCTGTGCAGTATGGTTATTAGGGGTGCACGATACAGTATTTTTTGCTGATATATGACAAATTATTTGGTCGATAACTGACACCGATATATCCCCCACCTAATTTTAGGGATCATCAAGTCTCTTCTGTAGTGTAATTAACATGATATTATGCATGCATACTCTTATCGTGATAGCCCATCAGCAGATGGAGATATGAGATACAATGCTTTTCAGTGTATGTGATATTCATTCATTCTGCAATACCAGTGCATCCCAAGTTATTATGGATCTGTGCACTGAGTCATACAACTGGTAAGAATAACACACTACATGATCATATCAGTGTCATTACAGGTTAAATGTTGATTAGTTATATGCATACTATTACATAACACAATACACTCACAACTAGCTCACAATAAAGGGGTAAATATTGTACTATAATGCACTGCAACACCTTAGGTGACAAGGAAAACACTTAATAAACTATCAGCAAGATAAGCAGATATGTTTGCCTCCCTAAAAGGGAGTGGACAGTAGTAGATATTGCATGAATCAGATTCATTGCCTAAATCCCGGTTTGGATTTCATAACACTTCTTCTTGAAGAAAAAGATGTTTCATCAGTCAGCAGCTAAGGACGACCCACTGCCCCACTTCTGCTTTCAACTAACGTTACTTCCCAAGGTGACAGACCCACCCTGCTCCTGCTTATCTGGAGGTGTGTGTGTGTTTTGTTTGCGACATGTCGGAGGTCCAGCTAAAGTTCAACCAGAGGAGGCTCCCCTGTGACGTGTTTTCAAACAAGGTGGTCAAATGTTTAACTGAGGTATATATGAAGCTTTAGGCGTGCTAACCTTGACCACACAGGCAGTAATAAACCACTGAGACCCGCACACACTCAGCCGACATGTGAAGTAAAGCTGGAAGCGAACCAAACCGCCGTCACTAACCGGCCCAGCCCAACGGCCGCGGACGGAACCGACGTTACCTGTCCTGACTTCAACGCTAGCTAACAAGCTAACGGTTCCGCCGAGTCAGTTACGGACCGGGCATGTCCGTGACCGACAGCGGTGCCTTGTCTTCACCTGGTGGAGTCTGTAAACAATACAAATGGCTCTTTAGGGTCAAAAGGAAACTCACAAGATGCCGGAGCAGGTGGTGCAGACGAAGGAGCCCACTGTCATGTTGACATAGGTCGGGCCGCGCTGGTCGCAGTCGAAGCATTTCCTATTCGCGGGCAGGCTAGTCATTTCCCGGAGCATCTTCAGATGAGTCTCCTCCTGCTTTCGCTTCGCACTCGTCGCCATGGCCGAAAACAGCGGGTCGGTATCACCGTGGAGGAAGTTTGGTATGGGGACCCGGGACAGGGCGGGTGTCTTCGGGGTAGACTCGTCGCGTGTGACGGTGGCGGCCGGGTAGACACCTTTCTCCGGTCTAGCGGGGAGACTGGGCGACTGACAAACTACTTCTTCTGCAGGGAGCAAGTGTGAGACAGAGCGGCCTCACACGCACAGGCGCCATCTGTTGGTTTGGAATGGTGCCTCGTGTTTTCATTGAAAGTAACACTCTTCATTTGGGAATATTTCACACAGAAATATTGAAAAAAGGTGCTGTGAAAACACCACACTTGCACAGTTTGCAGTGTTTGACCCAACCACACTTTCATAAGAACATCACACAAATAAACTTCAGCATTATTTTAATTAAAAACACCAACAACATTTGTATATAGCATGCAAATGTAAAACATAAAGTGCCTGTATTTACAATATTTTTCAAAATAAACTCTTCTTAATAAACATCTCAGTGTCTCTTTCAGACATGACACCACTTTACTGCATGTTTTAAAATTCAAGTCTTTGGTCCCTGCCTTGGCACCCTTCACACAACAGGTGCTCATTGAATATCTAGTGATGAGACATCCCCTGTCTCCAGTTTTGGCCTGGTGTAAGGCCTCCCTGACAGTGATAACACTGTTCTCTTTCATAGCCATCCACCGCCTGCTCCGCTTTTCTTGGTGGCTTTGCAGGAAACTGCTGGACACGCTGAAGAACTGCTCAGTGAACTGCATTGTTGCAGACACTGCTGTTAAGACAGGATCAGATTATTGTATTGTCAGTGGGGGGTAGTGCTCCCATGCAGAGACAAACGACTTGAAGTCAGTGTCTTGCGAGGCGCTTGTTTTGGCTTCTTCTGAATTTGGCGGTGGAATAAAAGTAGAAGGCACTTGGAAAAGCACAGTCTCCTCCAAATGTGAAACCATGATCCAACAAAAACTGGTGAAGTCTGTTGATTATTAGCGCTACAGAAGGTAAAATCAAAATACTTGGAACATCATTTAGTCACTGAAATGGAGTCTCTCATCAGAACAGGAATGAAGCATTAGAGCTTGAACTCAAGATCCAAATCACAGATTTGTCTGTTAATGTCGTTTCATAATTGTTTGAGATATCTGGACTGCGTTGAAAACAGCTTCCAACTTCAATGGTGGAGGCAGCAAGCAGGAGATGGTGGCGGCCTTATTTTGACTTTGGTCTCTTCCTGTTGCTGCTTAAAGGGTCTGCAACTTCCACGGGCTGGAGGAAGAAAGAGAGAACTGTTCAGACAAATCAACACACCACATTTGGAGCTACTGAAAATTAAAAGTGATTGTTTTCGTCAGGTCATAACTGACTGCTTGACTGGAGTGGAAATCATGATTGATCCAGACATTTCAAAGGCAGTTATAATTCATTTTTAAAGGAATAGTTCGCCCTTCAAATGTTATGTTGAACTTGTAAAGAAAACTGTTTTTCTCGCATGCCTCCTTGGTGAAAGAAGAATCCAAAAATGGAGAAACTTCATGTAAAGGAAGTAAGTTAAAGGAGGCTCAAAATAAATCAAAATATCTGTTAAAACTCTCACACAACTCATGCAGTATAATCCAAGTCTGATTTATCCAGTCGTATGCTCAGTATCTCCCAAACAGACAGCCTTTTCCAACGGGGAACTGAATGGGAAGTGTAACTTATCTATGCTCTCTTCAAAGCCAGACTCCATCGACAAAAACAGTAATTTAACCTCTTTATTCAGATCCCCATTAGCTTCCACAAGGTAGCTGCTAGTCTTCCTGGGGTCCAATCACAAAACAACATTAAATATAAATTAATTTGAAATCACACAGTATCAATGAGACGATAACATTCAACATCAGTCCAAAATTAAGACAAAAAAAGGAGTAAAAGAGCAAAATTGTCACAAACTCACTGTACCAAATAAAAAAATAAAATAACATTAACAAAAATGTTCCAGAACTGCCATAACCAAATTTTCACGTGATTCATCAATTTTAGTGTTATTTTGAGTGCCAAACACTTGATTTCCTGCATTGTGGTCAATGTTTTTGCACCAAGTTATACACTTTCTGCATCTGATCGAGGCTGACATTTTCTTTATGAATTCAACGAAACACAGGGTGAGTTATTGCTATACAAATGATCATTATTGCTTTCCTCTAATTAATTGAGCTCTGAATCATTGTAATAAGCTTTAAATATGCCATAAACTGAAATATTTTTGTGGATGATTGTGTTATGCTCACCTGCTCCCTCTTCCTAGTAACTCTAAAGAAGTCCTCCATGCGAGTCTGCCTGCTGCGTCCTGCTGCTCTCTCCTTTTCCCTCTCCTCCCGTTTACCTTCCCTCATCTGACGGAACTTCTCCATCCGACGACGGATTCTGTCCTCCCTAAAACCATATCAGCATGTACACAGTTAAAACTGTCTCTGAAAGAGACAGAGGAGCATGTGAAATGTGAAAGCTGAAGCAAAAACTACACACTTAACGTATGTGGCGCGACAGAAGAACCCGACCAGGGCTTCCTCATCTGGCTCAGTCCAGGTGAGTTCAGGAGCTACTGTCTGCGGTGCGTCCAAGAATATCGTCCGTGCTTCTTTGTACTTCCAGAAATGTGGCACAGGGTGGGTCTGAGGGGCAGCAGATACGAGGGTGTTACCAGATCTTACACTTTTTTGTAAAGCAACGTACAGAGTGAAGACCAAAGACCACTGGTTGTCCATCTAGTACCTCTCTGTTGACATGCAGAACCACGTTCTCAATAGTGCGATGCTTCTGGATCAGTGTCAGAGCTCTCTTAGGACCCAAACCTGCTATCTTGTCACAGTAGTCACAGCCCAGCAAAATACACAGGTCGACAAACTGGTGGAAGGAAATGGCAAAAGAAGGAAGGTTCGAGATATTATTTGCACGAAGTGATATCACAAATACCAACTGAAATATTCAGTACTTTCAAAGACAATGTTAGAGTTTCAGTCTCACCTCCTTGTGACTAATTTGGAGTCTCTCTAGCAGCTTGGGTAAAGAATATTCAATGACTTCACTGTGAAGAAAAAGAGATTATATCAGTTCACAAACCTTCCAGTCCCTCCTTCATTTAAAGTGATCATTTGGATTGTTGTAAATAAAGCAACATGAGGAAATCACTGGTAGTGGTATCAGTGCAACATGACTTGAGGCTACAAATCCTGTAACTGGAGATCTGTCAGCCAGCCAGTTGCTTGTCAGACAGGAATTAGCAGCCACAGAAACATTTTAAGCAACAGCACAACATGAAAAAAAAGATGCAACTATCAACAACAGAAGAAAACATGTTTGGTGTATTTCCAGGTTTTGACCTCACTCCAGGTGAAGCTCATTTGCAAAGTGATTTCCCTGGTAACATATAATGGCCTGCATGCAGCTAATTTCTGTCCAACAGGTCACTGCTGTTGTGACCTGCTAGATATAATAAGAAGCTTATAGTTAGTCTTCTTTTGAGAGTTTATTGTGGCTTAAATTATCTCTGTCAGCTCGGCCCAGTTTGCTGCTGCTCATTTTTATCTGGAGAGTCACCAGCTGACAGGATGATGTTTGACCACAGATTTCACAGCCTCGGGTGATGCCAATACATCAGTATTATCACAGATGAGCAATTTAAAAGGACAGTTCACCCCTATTTCTCTCTACCAACTAAACACACCAGCTGTATCACTGCTCAGAGGAGAGGCTAGTGACAGTGTGAGATGTAAACATTAATGGTGTCCTTCTCTGCCAAGCTGTAACGTTAGATAGCTCAGTGGTGCTAGGTGAGCTAGCAGCAGATGCATGCTTCCTTCCGTGCAGTGATACAGTTGGCAGGTGTAGTTCAGTAGAAAGAAAATAGTTCCCACATGAAACTGCTCACAACAAGGTCTGTGGATTATCTTGAGTAACCAGGTCTTGATTCTTGGAAAGAGACATTGCTGTTGAGTTTATCAAATGTATTTTTGGCGCTTTGAGCACCACAAGCTGAGTGCCATGTAGTTCCATCATATTGGAGAGAAGGCAGACATCTCTAGGGCTGATATCTACAACCTCTTCTCAGGAGTATTTAAATGCACCAGCCCTAGAAAACTATAGAAGAAGAGAGTAAAACATAACATAAGAAAACTCCAGCACAATCCTTACAGCAACACATAAATTGCAATATTCTTACCTGTCCTTCTTGGCGTTCAGCTGGCGAATGAGAATACTGGCTCCAAACGGCAGTGTGTCCATGTCCTCTGATGCCACGGCGTCCACAATCCCCTCTCTCAGCAGCTGGGCACACATTGCCTCAGCATCCCCTGGAGCCTGAAGCATAAGACAAAGAGAAAGAAAGGGGGATCAAAATGAAAATGCAGGAAGTGAATGTTCGATATGAACAAAAAACAAACTTATATATTCTATGTTGAGCAGGTCGTACCTGGATGACAGGTACACCCAGAAGCTTCAGGAGCTGGAGACAATCTTTGGTCTGGGATGATGCTGCAAGGAGCACAAAAGAGTTCACTTCAGAAGACTTGAGGTTCAAATATTTCTCCTGAATGTATAACTTCAAAACCTGTGCCTGTTATCAATCTGTGTAGATGTACCTGTGCCTGTGCGGTTGTGAGACTTCCAACCAGCTGCCTCAGCTCGCTTCTCAAGCTGCAGGTAAAACAGGAGCTTCAGTTAGCATGTGTGGGAGTCATCTGCATCACACTACAAGTGTTAGATGTCTTTATCGTATTCCACTGGCTCATTGAATTCCCTTTCACATCCTTGTTTAAGATATTTCCTTCAGTCAACACATGTAAGGAGAGCAGTTCTACCATCATTAAGAACACATGGGGGAAGCAGTCAGATAAGTCTCCCTGACCTGTGACTGTCGTACACACACCAGGAGGGAGTCAAAAGATACAGAGGTATCACTTACAACAGCTGTCTTTTCCCCAGGAGGCTTCCCGTCAAACACAAAGACAGGCTTAATGTCATGTTCCAGGAAGGTGAGCGTGCGGAAGAAGAGACCTGTCAGGGGGCTGCGGAGAAGAAATAAGAGGACATTACACACAAATACTCTGGCCAAAGGATTGAAACCCTTGTAAACATATCATTTGTAACTGAACTTTATGGCTGTAGTGGGTGTAGTGATTGTAATATTTTTGCTCATATGCAAATAAGATGATAAAGATATTAGAAACACTGTCAAATATAACTCAGTCCAGCACAAAGTCCAGCCTCATTAGTCAACAGACAAACAACTAAACACTAAGGTGAGCATTTGAGGCAAAGTTGTTGCAGGTTATTATATTGGACTGCCGCATTTTACTGGTGTTCCTTATTTTCTGGACATTGACTGAACTGGGTTGGAAATGGGGAATCAATATATGTAATACGCTGGTCGGAAAAAAAGAGAAGCACGTGAGAAAAAAAATCTACTGTTGCTGTTACTTCAGCGAGACAGATCGGGTCATCAGTCATTGAGGAGCTCACCTTAGTGAAGGCGTCGCTGCACGGAACTGGTTCACAACAATAGAGGTATCCAGTGCGATCACTTTTCCTGTGGGGTGTAACAGAGCACCGGCATCATCAGCACCATATGATACAATTTCCATGTAGATGATTTTTTTTGTTGTAAAAGTAATACAAAAAAAGTCAATAGCATCTATAACAAAATTGTGCATTTATTCTAGAACTTTATGTCAATTATTGTATAACTATAATTGTTAAATTAAATTAATGATTTAGTATATGGACATTGGGTTAAGGATGTTATGCATCATTTAACACTGGAGAAAATCTGTTGTTTTATTAAAGGATCAACTGCACGCTTCTTTCTCACGTGGCAACCATTTTTAAGCTGAAAATTTGTAATGAAATACGCTACACTCCTCTACTTGTGTCACACAAGTTAATTTATTTGTCGTCATTTTTCCTTCCCTTTTTTTCCAATTTGCTTATTTCTTGTTCTTGTGTATTGGATTTACTTTCACTGGTCTGGCTTTCTCTGTTTGTTCCTGGGTTTGTGGGTGGGTGGGTCTTTTATTTTGTACTTGTTGGTGTTATGTTCGTTTGTTGATGCTCTGTGCATCTTAATGAATTATTAATAAGAATACCTTGTTGATGATTGGTGGGTAATATGTATGTTGATATCATACAATGTCTGGTCTCTGATCATGTGACGAGATGATATGTGCACAATAGCGTGCGCTAGGGTGAAGTAATTCTTTGAAAGCCTTAGTGACTGTTTCATTAGAGCTTCGATGGTCATGCCTGGTGCTTTGAGTCCTTTCATTTGACTCATTTAACCCTTTGACACCTGAGCAAACAGCAAATTGGCTTAATTTCTCTTAAAAACATGGAAAGAATGCAATGAGCAACGAAAAAGAAAAAAATGACCCCAACAAATAGCAAGAAATTAGTGAACAGAGAAAACAAAAACAAGAATATTAGTTAAAAAAAGAAAGAAAGAAAGTAAGAAATAATGGATGAAATAAAGTTAAAATGACCTGGAGAGAGTGCTGAAAATTCTAATAAAAAATATTATCAAAGTAATAGAAAATATTATAATAATAATAACATTATTATACAGATAAATATATAGAGAGAATATATAGAGAATATTTATAATATTATAAAATTATAATAAATCTGTAAATAAATCTGTAATAATAATAATAATTATTATTATTATTAAAAGTTTCTTCCACAGCTTTTTCTTATTTTCCATAATTTTTAAATCTCTGTTTTTCTTTTTTGCAATTTTCCCCCCATGTTTTTTTTTTTTTTTAAGAAACCAATTTGGTCAAAGCTCAAGGGTTTAAATACTTGCGAAAGGTGTCTGAAAGCAGCACAAGAAAACTGTTGCTCCAGGTATTAAATGTTCAAAGGTACAAAAGCAGCAGTAAACACAGATGGTTAGACCAGTTAATACACACTGTCATTGAACACTTGTTAGAGGTTACTAACACAGATATCCATCAGTGAATACTTGTGGTTAGTTTTAATGCTTTAGCAGTGGTGCTATTCATATTAATTTACTTGAGTACAAGTAGTAATACAGCAGGGTGATTACTAGTTGAAGACCTATCGTTATAGTCAAATACTAATGTACACAATAAGCATGGTCAGGAAAATTAGTAGCAAAGTACTCATTATGCAGAATGGCTTTTATCAATATCTTAATATTACGCAATATTTTAAAAATCTGACTGAAATAATTCAGCAAACGTTAGTGTTACTTTTAAAGATGCTTGACATGTAGTGTTAGAAACAGTTGACGTCAAAGTTAGCTAAGCTAACTAGCAGTCAGGTGACTGTATGCTAACGTAAGCTGTTAGCATTCGCTGTTTATTATGACACAGACTGACCGTGCTCGTGAAACAAATAGATTGATGGAAAGATCAGGGATGTTATTACCTGTGTAGTCACTGATGTCCTTATGAAATATAGCACCAGGAGCATGGAGTCGGATCAGATCTGCCAGTTTGGTGATCCCCATTGTGTCACCATCAGGTTTCCAGCACCACTGCTCCTCTGTTTACTTCCGGTATTAGACGAGCCACAAACTACTCCATTCTGGTTTGATCCAAATTAGCGTTAACTGTCATGTGATGAGGATCTCTGTTCGTACAACTGGACTTGAGCTGTAGTTAAATGATATCGCTCTATGATGATGCCCAGTTAAAATTCCTGAAACATCTTCCTGCTGCTGCACACCTGCTAACACACCAGCAGGGTTCAGCATTGCACACAAACAGCCTGGCTCTGGAGGAAATTCACATCCGTCATTTATTACAGCAAAAAATATTAACAAACAATGAATGTATTCATATATTACAAAGAAATTAAGATATATTAACTTAAACTCCAGCTTTAAGGATTAAGTTCAGTGCTTAACAGAAAAAAAATGGTAACTGCAACATGTTGATGCCGCTGTGATATGTGATGAATACACCTCCATTAATTACATTATTTAAAATAATGACATCAATATTTTATATACATATCCATCTATAATGATCATACAGATAGTAGCTCTAGGATGTATACCACACTGCATGATGAATAAAAGCACACAGTCCATGCTTTTAGTCTTGTAGGTAGCTTAGTGGAAAAACATGAGTGGTCAGATTCTCTGGAAAAATGAGCAAACTGTAGAAACAGCATGGGAAACATTATCACTGCACAGATTATACCCTTAGTAGCCTAACCTTAGTTTTGTTGACACTTCATCCAGCTTTTAACGTAATCAATAGGCATGTGACTGCCAAAGAGGTAAAAAAACATGAAGGACAAACTACAACTTTTACAACAATAGGCTATTCAAGTACCGTATACAAATGTTTTGGGGTAATGCTCAAGCGAAAACAGGGCATTCAGGGTAAATGTTATGGCATCTCTAGATTTACTCATCTTACTTTGACACTTTAAGAATGGTGGTTTTTGACAAAACTGAGGAACCTCAATGTCAAACAGACAAGTCAGTTCTGAGGCTTGGTCCTGTAACAATAGTCCCAGCTCGGGGTTTGGTTCCCAAAACATTTGTTGCGTAAGTAAATCCTCGTCTCCCCTCAAATCAGTCCTCTCCTTAAGCTAAAAAGTCACATTTACAAATCTTGTTTACTCTCAAAAAGATGAATAAGCATCAGTGTAACATCTGCTGTTGCTGTGCAATGGATTTATCAAGCTTTAAAGGTGCAATCAGTAATATTTTCCAATATAACCAGAGTATATCAGAAAGGGTTTGCAGTTCTTGCCAATTTCACATTATCTGTGTCACGTTCGGTTTCTCCTGAACACAGGTGAACATCAGTGCAGCATTAGAGACGTGGAGAAAGCCTCAGACTCAAACTTAAAAGGTTAAGTGTGTAATATTTAAGGGGATTTAGTGGCGTCTCACAGTGAGGATTGCAGATTGCAACCAGCTTAAACTTCTCCCAGCTAAAATTCCTTCAGTGTTCATTGTTCAGAAGGCTTTTTACTACAAGCCAAATTATCTGGAGAGGTCTCCTCCTCTCCAAAACAAATGGGCCCAGTGATTTAAACCAGTAAAAACACTGTTTTTTTCTGATCCAGACATTCAGGAGATTTTTATCAGGAGCCAAATTATCCGCAGAGGCCTGCTCTTCTCCAAAATACACGGACCATGGATCTCATTTATAAAACGGTGCATAGGATCCACACTAAAAATGTATGCACAAACAAAAGCCAAACAGTATTCAACAGTTCCGACTGTAAGGCTTCCACCTCATCATCTGCATCGCCAATTTCCCATCTCCAAAATGTTTGTAAGCATGGGTCAAAGTTTCTCTCATCAATCTGTTTCTATAGATCAGCACTTTTGCGTGGGAAGTGGCATACACTTGTTTCAGGCCTCTTTGTGCGCATGCATGTTTATAAATGAGACCCCACGTGATTTAAACCGGTAAAAACACTGAATAAGGGCTGTGTCCACACCCAGTGTCTTTTTTCAGAGCGCTCTGCCTTTTTTTTGCAGCCACTCCAAGCACCTCTAGTTGAAAATCTCTGACCTCTTCAAAAAGGTGCGGGTGACATGACATCACTGCTGCTTCTTTAGCTAGGCTGCTGTTGCCTACTGTCACAAGAAAGACAGAAAAGCTTGTTTTTTGGGAGCAGATCAGCTGGCGGACTCTGGATGTTGCTGGTGGTGAGCATTCTGCTTTCATCACCATTTGCTTTGTAAGCTCGTTGTTGACTGTGAAGTCAATCCTGTTAATGTAGCATTATGTTAGCTACCTAGCTAATGTTAGTGTCAAGATATTGCTGTCATAAAAACATACCCATATCCCAGTGCTTCATAAAAAAGCGTTCCCCAGCGACCTGCCACTGCTATTCTGCTGAAGACAAACACTACGTGGACAGATGCCCTAAAGCAGTTTCATGTTATCCAAAAGGGTCATTCTATGACAATGAAAACCCAAACTGACTATACACTTCAGAAAACATACTTATTATGTAATATTTCTGCCAAAATATCCCCCTAAATCCTACACACTGGACCTTTAAACGCTGATTTAGAGTTGACATTTTATTTGTTGGACAGTAGCCTATATTGTAGCTAGTTTTACCTAAATGAGGTAACCTCTGTTTGCTGTTG
Source organism: Epinephelus moara (assembly GCF_006386435.1). Lineage (NCBI taxonomy): Eukaryota > Metazoa > Chordata > Actinopteri > Perciformes > Serranidae > Epinephelus > Epinephelus moara. Next base: position 15,961,950 of record NC_065526.1, on the reverse strand, counting down.
CTGCAACATGGCAGACCTCGGCTCGCCACATCAAAGCAGTTGCAAACATTTTGCAAACATCCACCTGTAGAGTCATTGTGCTTTGTCTTGCTAGTTGTTGAATGGAACACACAGATGAATCTTTGAATGTGAGATACTCTAAATTTCTAGTGGTGTTGTACCCCACAAAAGCAAGTTGATGGTCAGATTTTAAGGTGTGAATACCAGCCAGTGTGAAATTTAGCAACATTTGGTTGCTTCAAGTTTTATCTCTACAGTGCTTAGTTTGAAATTGTATGTCTAATCCCACTGTAGGATTTGCTATAGAGTCTCAGAACACTGTGGTGGGCATTTGCCAGTACTGTTGTTGTTTTCTGTGGCTGCAAAGACTTGTATTGTATTTTAATGGTTGCACCTTTAACAAGGACTTGCTTTGGCTTCCAGTGTTTTGGGAGACGCTTGTCAAATCTTAGCGACGGAACCAGATCCAGGTGTTAATAAGCCAGAATGCCACCGTAGCAGAGTACAGGATCACCTCTCGCTTGGAACGTTCTTTGTTTTCCTCCTCCAGCAGCTGCAGGCGCCGGTTCAGCTTCACAATCTGAATGAGCACAAAAACATTTTCTCTCAATTTTCAAAAGGTGAGGTATGTACAGTAGGATTACCACTATCTGGTTTTCAATTTAAGTTTTAAGCATGCAAGACAATGTCAAAAGCAGCTGTACATTGTTTATCTTCCATAGTGGTACTCCTGCCTGCTTCTCCAAACTGGGGGCATGCCAACAGTGTACAACAAGTGTCTGTAACTTACTGTGGATGAGTATCTCATACAACCCCTCTTCAAAAGAACCTAACTATCCCTTCAAGAGACCATATACAACCATATACAATTAACAACAGACACAAATTTGTTTTTGTTTGTTTATATGTATCTCAAAATGCCAGTTGCATCTAATCACTGGCTGCGTGCTGCTCTGCCAGCATCCTTTGTAAACAGCCTGATATGTGATACATAAGCTTGTTGTGTCAGCATGCCTTCACTGCATCCTGTCAGCTGAAAACTGTAAACCTACAAACAGGAGAAAACACTCGCAACAGGCACAATATACACACCACAGCAGCGGAGAAGAATTAGAATCACTTTTCAGCGACATAGGCAGTCACTTAGGCGTGTGAGGCATATTACCTGTCGTCGTAGTGATGAAGCGTCCACCAAGCCAGACTCATCAGGGTTTATTTCCAGGGCCAGGTCCAGGTGTGTCCTGTGGACATCAACACATCTCAATTTAGAGAAATGACAACAGTGCTGAAAACCAGTCCAGCTCAAAGACTGTCTGCATGGCTACAGAAAGCAGTCCTTACAGGGAGCACATTTCCACCCAAACTAGGATTTGGACAAGAGCATAATGCTGATGACAAAGACATGTGTCCCCTTCATAAACCAGACAACTTTAGGTACTGCCACTGAAACAGTGTTTGCTGCTCATATAAAGCACAGGGGGAATGATGTAAGAAAAGGCTGTGAAACAACATTACTTATTATTGACAGGAGAAAAATGAAAACAAAAGTCCTGCTTTCATAAAGTTTTCTCAGAAATTCACCACCATTTCTTTGTTCTGAGAAACTGTGAATTGAGTAACTTCCGAGAAATACAGGGACAAAGAAAAGAGAAATCACCTGCGGTGGCTTTCGTCCAGCACATCGAGGACCTGCTGGTATGCCCGCCGTGTTGTCGACTGAATATAAGAGAGGAACCCCGCAGCTGTAAACAGGTTGATGTTCGCATCCTCAGGGGAACAGAGGGGTGGGCACAACCGGACTGGGGGGGCAGAAGGGGAAGGGGTTACACTGGCAGAGAGGCAAGTGGAGAGAAACAGTGAAGAAATGAGATATTTTTAAACAAACCAAGAGTGAAATAAGAAAAGTAGATAACATTCAGAATGAAAATACAACAGCGGTGAAACAGTGTTGTAACAAATAGGTCAACTGTGGATGTGTGCTTACCTTACATCACCTCTGACAATCTGACTGCTGTGGCGGCCAGATATGTTCTCACTCGCACTGCGTTCTCTTCGAGACCGACCGTGAAAGTGGCCCTATGAATGATAAAAGAATTTGAAATAATAATCTTCAAATCATCGGCTTCCCACTCCAATTTCACAGCCTTACACCTTTCTCCACCTAATCTAATAAATGCCCAAAATGTTATTGCATCAACAAACTTACAGCTGTAACTATGAGTGATAGACATAAATAAGTGCCATGTTATTTTGATACTGCGTGTTTAACTCAAGGCTGCTATCTTTATATTACTTTACAATGCACCGGATAGCATAATAGCGCACCACTATTGGGATCAGTGTCATGTTCTGTAAAAAAAATCAATTCATTTTAATGAGAAATAAAAAGGGACACAGAATAGAAATCTTGATATGACTCTTACCACCTGGCTGGGATTGCTCTGTGATGTGGTAGTCTGTTCAGTTTCAAGGGAATCCAGTGGCTGTTCTGAGAGTGTGAGGACACGCGGTGGGGCCTTCATGTTCAGGAGGTCCACGGGAGGGACAGACTGAATCAGGTCCAAGTCTCGGGGACGAGCAAATTGAGCGTCTCCATCATCACCTGTGCAGGAAGTAAGGAGATGGACAGTTAAATAAACTGTGCACCTGCCTCAATTTCAGCTTTCTATGCACTGTTTTGTGTGTGTGCACCTTGTTACTGATGCCCTGTCTGCTGCCCTCACCTGCTACAATAATCCTCTCCGGCACATGCATCAGAGTTGCGTGAATGGGCAGGGGTTGCTGAAGTGGCAGAGATCCCATTTGGTTTCCTGAAGCCACCTTAAGGGTCTCTGGGATCCGCATGCGCTGGCTGATGCCCTCTGTGTACTCCAAGTCATAATGGATGCGGTTCATCTCAGCCACCTCTGCAGAGGGGGAGGTGAAAGTTGGCCCACTCATCCAGCCTGTAGACACGCCAAATGGAAGGAAATGGAAAAACACTTAAAATACACAACAGATATTTAAGCCATACTTCAGATATCACAGACATGGATGTGACACACATGGATGGATAAGTGAACAGGCCTACCGGGCACAGGACCAAGGGCCCAAAGTGTCAGTGGGTCCCCTGGCCTTCCCTTGCAAAATGTCAAACTGAACACATGATGAACCAAGGGCATAAATATAGACAGTGCAGGCAGTGCGGTTGCACTGGAGTCCGTGGGGTGGAAGGGCCCAATTGCCACCTGGAAATACGCCCGTGTTCAAAGAAGAACTAACCCTTAAAAAGGCAAACCCAGCCCCATCATGGTTTTCTGTTTTTGTAAAATAGTATCCATCTATAAACACATTATATGCTTATTCTACATAAACTATACAAAAAAATCTATGTAGTCAAACTAAAAATTTCCTATTTTCTTTGGTAGTTTTTGTCATATACAGATAAATAATTATGACTGCTGGGTAATATGTATGTTGATGTTGTCCATTATCAAGTCTCTGTTTAATCATGTAACGAGACCATATGATTTACAGCAGGTAGTTTAGGTGCAAAATCACTCAAGACTGAAAAGCTGGGCACATCTGCAAGCAGCTATAACATAAAAGCGGCACAAAGACACACTGTTGGTTAAAAACATTTATGTGTCTAAAACTCTGTGTGCGTGTGTGTGCTTCATAACTAGTAACTAGGGCGTACTAGGACCCATCATATAGCATGCACTGGGGCCCATCATAACTACCTTACGCCACTGTGATGAACACATTGACATGTACCGACCAGGAAGAGACTGTAATGTAAATGACCACAAAGAGACACAAAACAACCACAAGGAGACACAGAATGACCACAAAGAGATGCAAAATGACCACAAAGAAACACAAAACAACCACTAAGAGACACAAAATAATCACAAGAAGACAAAGTGACCACAAGGAGACACAAAATGACCACAAGGAGACACAAAGTGACCACAAGGACACACAAAGTGACCACACAGAGATGCAAAACCACCGCAAATGTGTGTGTGTTGCTTCTGTTTAGGAGAGGTGGTGGGGCCCTTTGCATATCTGTGCCCAGGAGCCCGCTGTGTTATAATCCGCCCATGGGGATACAGCTTCAACAATCACAACCACACTCCTATCTGTTGCCCTGGATGTTTGCCATCTCTTTAATGTGAGTGCCAGTGGTCTGCCTGTAATGCCATCCTAGTTTTCTGACAATAGCTTAAATTGGTATGAATAAACCTCATTTAAAATTATAAAAATTGAGAAATTAGTCCTTCCTAATTGTCTAAATTGTGAGGACTACTGCCTAAAACATGTCCTGTAGCCCGTGTTAAATGTCATGTCCCGTAGAGGAACCCACCGCCATGGTGGAGGAAAGGGGGTGTATCAGCCAAAGCTACTAAATAATAAATTAAAGATAACATTTCACGCTGTGTTGCGTGAAATTACATAACGCTGACATGAGGTGTAGCTGTTGCCGACACATGGCTTCAATGTCACTGAATGAAAATCCACGTAAGACGCCATGTCTAGCATGTAGCTAATAACTAGCTAATGTCACTTGCATGTTTAGCATTAGCTAATGTTATCTTTATCACAACACGTTAGCTAAGCAGCACGTCACAGCCGTTGACAGTCCGCAGTAACAGGCTGGCTAACCACAAATATTCATTACTTCAATTAGCTTTAGCTTCTCTGACAACTTACCGTTATGGTTTTAGCACCAGGGTTAAAATGTCATGTGTCAAAATGCTGTTCGCTGTGTAATATTAACAGCATCCACCGGGACCGACGACGAGAGAAACCGACAGATACTAGCCAGTGTGTGGAGCCGCCAATAATACACCGAGTGTGTCCGCCGGGGCGGGGCCTATGGAGTTTACAGCGTCACTCTAAGCGAGCCGCAGCAGCAGGCGGCACCCGGATTAGAAAACGAGCGCACACAATTATCACACTCAAATTAGTTGGTTACATACAATGTTTATGTAATTGGCATAATTAATACAAAACCATACAATTCAATTATTTAGATTTGTCTGCCACTAACACAGACGTTAATTAGTGTATTCCAGCTTTTAATTCAATACACCCATCATTACTATTTTCCTGATATTTAGACACACACAATTTCATAACACACAATGAAATCAATAATGATCGGAAAATACTCCTTTTTTGTCATATAAAGTTGTTGTTTTTTTTACACAATTGGGACTTAGTTCTGTGTCTACAAACAAACAAAAATGGCTTTAGAAATCTAAAGGTTCACTTAAGGAAATGGTAACAAACTTGTGCTTGCTTCAGCCCCATTTAAAGTTCTGTGAATACAGTTTACAGTCATCAGTGTTTGATTGGCTAATGTCATATGGTGTGACAAATAAAAAGCTAAGAAAAAAAAGAAAGAAAGAAACATAGCTGCAACATAAGATGTAGCCTACAGTAAAAGGATTTGCTCAGACAACTCACTACACTTGTGATTTGTGTGGATATAGCCTATTTGTTCACTCTTTCACAGTTTAAACAATGTGCATACACATGAATCACACCTGTACATTTATTGACAGCCAGAGTAAATGACATCTGCTGAACCTGTGCTGAAATTTAACCTTTTGCATTTTTGGATGATGACAGTGACTTTAGGTTTGTATGAGTGACAGTAACTGCAGCCTCTAAAAGGTCTTTGTGCTTTGTTTTCTGACCACTGTTTTTGGGATCTGTTGAAACAGCAAGATGCACAGACCTCTGGTACATGTGCAGCCTACAAGCAGATGTGTATATGGGTCATCAGCACTTTGCAATATCCAATGTGCATTGTGCATGTGCTTAAATCAATGATATTATAGCAGTGGCTCTTAACCTTTTTCACGTCAAAGTCCCTTAAACTGATGTCAAAGACCCACATTTTATAAGATTTTGAAACAGAGACCTCCATCTGAAAAGATTTGGATTGTTAGATATGATTAAGACCAGAATTCTGTCGTTGTCAACTACAGTTGAGGAGATAACTTTGGAGGAAGTGAAACGTATGATCAGAATAGTGAAAATAAACTATTACTCTTTTTTTTTTTTTCTAGGGACCCCCTGGGACTCCCTCGAGGACCCCTAGGGGCTTCCCCGGACTGTAATTCAGAACTACTGGTTGAGAGGGTATTTGCGGTCTCTTGAGACTTGAATAAAGAAATACACATGTCACATGTTGCTTAGGGACAGTTTGTTACTTTTGGGGGGGGGGGGGGCAAAAAGGGAGAGGCATGTCAACCTTTTTAAGCATTTGAGAGGGTCTTATGTTTTTTATTTTGGCTTAGGGGAGGGGCATACAAATTTATATGGTTGTATTTTGTATTTATTGTATGGCAGATTTTTAAAGACAAACCTACGGGTTTAAAAGGCATAGTTTCTTTAAATAAATACCTAAATTACACCATTTATCATAGCCAGAAACTGTAATAACAGCAATTATCATTGGCATTTTAAATTTGTGACCGTCCTTGGACACATCATGTGCGATAAACACTTCCGCCATTATGGAAAAAAAGAAAAAACATAACCAAACCTGAGCTTAAAGCAGTGGTATTTCATCAAAATCACTTTATTCTACATCTCATTCAAAATTTGGCCAAAAATAAACAACTGCACTACCTAACCAGCATGCATTTTGAACTCCAGGATTTCAGCTTTAAAACATAAAAAGGTAAGTCTTAAAAACCTAATAACTAATTTATGGTGGTAGGAGGGACATACATTTCCTGCCAGTCACTCAGGGAAAGGAAAGATAGGAAGGAAGGAAAAATATTTGTAGCTTCCGGACGGACAATCGAAAATAGAAAAATAAATAAAGAGAAGTCCCATCCCAGCTATACCCCTCCTCTGACAAGTAAAGAACAGTCCCTTATACAAGTTGGCCTGTAAATGGATAGGCACAGCTTTTACGGTTTGATTTAATTAAACATAAATTTCTTCATACATATTCAGTGTTGAAAGGAATTAAAGGGCCTCAAAACTCGACTTTGACACATTATATTTGACACACGACACTATACAATGAGCTTAAATGTAGGTAGATGTATTTTTATAACGTTTCTGAGCTTAGAAATACAACTCCCACAATTCCACAGCCTTCAAACCCACTGCGCATGCGTCCTCCGGCTGGGCCATTATTTTGTCCTCCTCAAGCTTCAAATGAACAACAGGCTAAGCGTTCCTTGAAATGAATTAAATATTAATAGACGGACGGAGCATTTTATCTTCGTGTTCATCACCGCCGACACAAATGGAGTCCCTCGGTCAGTAGCTCGGTGTGTCGCCGGTCTCTTCAGTCCTCCGTTGGACTTGGAGGCCGAAAACAGAGCGCGGAGTGACAGCCCCGTTAAAGCCAGCAGATTGGGTGTTTATCTAGTTGGCTAGCCACCTAGCTAGCTTCCTAGACAGCTAAGAGGGGAGGAAAAAAACCCGAAAGGACCATTTGATAACCTCGGAAAGAGAGAGCTGTGGCTGTCCCTGTCCTTTCCAAGCGGCAGAGGGGATGGCACACCTTCGAGACATGCAAAACCAGGTACAGAAATCATCTTTTCACCACCAACTGTCACCTCCCCTCCTCTTGTCCAAGACAAGGCGAACCCCCATGACTGTCAGGCTTTCTATGAATAGGTGGGTGGGGGTCTGAGCCATCAGTGCAACGCCATAAAACCTAACTTACATGCACACATTTGTATACAGTTATTTTTAATTTCGTTGTCATTGTCACCAGCAAAAGCTGATAAAACATGTAATCAGAAACTCGAGATTTCATGACAGTATACAACAATATTGTAAAAGTCTCCATTAATCTTAAACATGTAGTTGCCACATCACATTTTTTTAAATTAATGACTTCTCAACGTGCTTCCTACTCAATTCATCACTTATTTCCTGCTGTTATGGAGAGAGACAGCCTCTGAACTTTCAAGTGTCATGCCTCTTGAATTACACGCTGGCACAAAGTTCAATCTAGAGTCCAGGTAATTATATGAGCCGTGACTGAATAGAGAGGTATTGACACTGATAAGAAAGGTTAATCATCCATCATCTTTTTTATATATCAGAGCAGTGCATGAGGACAGTATATGTGCCAACAGATAGATGTAACTCCTCCTGTCACGTCCAATTAACCTTTGCAACAGAGCATTCGTATGTGAAACAAGTTGGTAGCTTTGTGCTTCAAGGGCTTGGCAAGAGTGGCACACACACACTCCTATGCACATAAATAAGCCTCTACCATGGATAATTCAATGCTGTCTTTGCTGTCACTGGAACAGAATACCCGGTTGGACCCCGAGGAGTACTTCACCAAGCAGGAGCGGATTGGGAAGGGTTCCTTCGGAGAGGTCTACAAAGGCATCAACAACCGCACAAAGGAGGTGGTGGCGATTAAGATTATAGATTTGGAGGAGGCAGAGGACGAGATCGAAGACATTCAGCAGGAGATCACAGTGCTGAGCCAGTGTGACAGCCCTTTTGTTACCAAGTATTATGGATCATACCTGAAGGTGAGATGATGACACAGATAATGAGGCAAAACATAGGCAGATTAATTCCAGTCATCAACGTGAAGATGCTTAGAGACACAGACACACAGTGCCATATAGGCAAAGTCAGTCGCTAGAAGAACAGTTGGCATTGTACTTTCCTGCAAACCATGGATACGTATGGATACATATCATATCAACGTTTCTAAAGTGACACACAGTTATGATAATATGTATGTTAGCTAAATCTGTCATTGAGAGGTGGAGAGGATGGGTAGTGGCATGACAGCTAGGTGACATGGCTGCCAAACTGCAGAACAATGCAAACCACTGTTCGAGACCAACAAACGACAAAACTGTGTGTTTTTTTAGCGAGATATAGGTGGCATTTCCAGCCGTGATTGTGCCACCAAAACTAGCTGGGTTTTTTTAGCAAGACATCTGCAGCATTTCTAGTGGCAATTGAGCAACCAAAGCTGGGTGTTTTTTAGCTAGACATAGGTGGCATTTCCAGCAATGATTGTGCCACCAAAATGGTGTGTTTTTACTGAGACATGTACGGTATTTCCTGCCGTGATTGTGCCACCAACACTGAGTGTCTATTAGCGAGACATCAGCAGCATATCCAGTTGCAAGTGAGCCACCAAAGCAGTTTTTAACAAGACATTGGCAGTATTTCAAGTGGTGATTGTGCCACCAAAACTATTGTCTTTCTTCATTTTTTTTTTTTTAGCAAGACATTGGTGGCATTTTCAGTGGCCTTTCAGAGCCACCAAAACTAGGTGTTTTTTGTGAGATCAGCGGCATTTCCAGCAGCCACTGAGACACCAAAACTGGGTGTTTTTTAGCAAGACATTGGTGGCATTCCAGTAGCGATTGGGCCACCAAATTGATGTGTTTTTTTATCAAGACATATGCAATATTTCCAGCCATAGCCAACAAAATGGGGTGTTTAGTAGTGAGGCATCAGCAGCATTTCCAGCGGCAGTTGAGCCACCCAAACTGTTTTTTGGCAAGATATTGATGGCATTTCTTGTGGTGAATGAGCCAGCAGAACTGGGTGTTGTTTAGCGAGACAGTGGTGGTATTTCAAGCTTTGGTTGTGCCACCAAAACTATTGTCTTTTCTTTATTTAGCTGGACATTGGTGGCATTTCCAGCGGCAATTGAGCCACCAAAACTAGTTTTTTTTTAGTGAGACATAAGTGGCATTTCCGGTGGCAGATGAGCCACTAAAGCTGGATGTTTTCTTGACGGCATTTCCAGCTGTGATTGTGGCACAAAAACCATGTATTTTAAGCCAAAACATGATAACCAATTGATTCCTGTGCCTAAACATGACCACAGCGTTGTTAAAATGTAAAGAAACATGAAGCTTCGACATATCCACTACATAATAAGGTATAAGTGGTACACTGTGGTTTGCAGAAACATACAATGCCAGCATTTATTCTGGTAAAAGGGTTGTTTTTAAAGCTTAAACTTGAAATATCTTTCATTAAGTGTTTTTTCCTCTCAGGGGACCAAGCTGTGGATTATCATGGAGTATTTAGGTGGAGGATCTGCTCTGGATTTGGTAAGAAGATTTATATTTTTGTACGGCTTACAAAGTTTTACACAGATCTTAAGAAGTGGCACTTTTTATACACGAGAAGCAAAACTTGACCCGTTCTTGGCCCTCTCTCCCAACTCACACCTTTTTCTGATTTATTTTGTTCCTCCTCTCAGCTCCGTCCAGGGCCTCTTGAAGAGACTTACATTGCTACTATACTGAGGGAAATACTGAAGGGGCTGGAGTATCTGCACTCTGAAAGGAAGATCCACAGAGATATCAAAGGTAATAAGCTCTCTCTCTTCATACACTGGAGAAACAAAGTCCCTCTTTTTCATTCAGCCTCTTATAGATAGGACTTCATATCATTCCACCGTGTTGTCCTGGTACAAAGCCAGATATCATACTCATAATTCAGAGCTACTTCACGGCACGGTGGTGTATTGTTTAAAGAGACTATAAAATACTTTGATAAGGGAGCTGCCAGATAACAACATGTATATCCAGTCTCAACCAGATGCTGGACAGAATAAGTCCACACACTGAAATATGTCACCAAGCTGCATAAATGCATTAACACCATCTGTGAAATTTCACAACATACTGTAGGTGCTAAATTTATATCTGTGCATGGAGCACATTTTTTTCCTGCTGCAGCTGATGTTGTGCTTTTACATTTTGGGGAAGTACTAGAGAGTGAAAACAACAGTGACACCAAGATGAGTAATTAAAGCGTCACTTCAATGTTTTTTAACCCTGTTTTTGCATCTAAGTTACTAATGGGAACATCAGTTTTTTAAAGTGGGCCAGTGTTAAGTGAGAGGGCTGCAGACAGCAGCCAGCAGCCAGCAGCCGCATATAATTTTGGTAATAAAGCACCGTCAATGTACGTCCACTAAAAGTGCTTGTTTTTGCCACCGACAGGCTCAGATTGTTATTATCAGTTTCTGACAACATTATGGAAAGGACTGGCCCCAAATAAGATGCTTCAACACTGCGGTTCTCATATCTCAAATGAGACCCAATCGTTCAGGTTGATGACATGTTTACTGAGCATTACTTGTTTTTGTATTTTCACCGTCTTCTTCTTCTGTCTCTTTCCTCTAGCTGCCAACGTGCTCTTGTCTGAGCAAGGGGACGTGAAGCTTGCAGATTTCGGGGTGGCGGGACAGCTGACAGACACCCAGATTAAGAGGAACACATTTGTCGGCACACCTTTCTGGATGGCTCCAGAGGTTATCAAACAGTCCGCCTACGACTTCAAGGTGAGGCCAGAGTTTGTGGACCGGACAAGAGACACGCTGTGTTACTGCTTTGAGTGAACGCTGTCTTTAGGTTTGTTTGCTTGTTTTATTTTTCTCACTTTTGGGTGACAAGGTGTTTCACTTTTAGTAGAACATCGAGCTCATAGAGAGATAATTTTCTGTTATTGGTGGAGGCACTGATAAGTAGACACTACATGACATTTTTAGCATGGGAAGAATAATTTAATCCATATCATTTTAGTTAAGGGACTATTTCTCCCTTAAACATTTTCCAGTGTCTGTATATGTAGTTAACACACCTTACTAACACATGTCACTCTCCTTCTTAGGCTGATATTTGGTCCCTGGGAATCACTGCCATTGAGTTGGCTAAAGGGGAACCTCCCAACTCTGACCTCCACCCCATGAGGGTCCTTTTCCTCATTCCGAAAAACACTCCACCCACACTTGAGGGACCCTACAGCAAGCCCTTCAAAGAGTTTGTGGAGGCTTGTCTAAATAAAGACCCTCGTTTTGTAAGTAATACACCTGCAGCATCCATCAGCATTGGAGCAGACCTCAAATGGGATCAGACGTGCTTGTTTGTGGTTGAATAAGATCAGAAATTTGGAAAAGAATTCCAGATTGGCACTGCTGCTCTGAGCGTCAGACTTTGATTACTTATCCTAACAAATATGTTTTGATTGGATTAGCACGTCGTGTTCGTAATAGGAATTATAATTTGTGCTGTGCTTTCTGAAATATTCAAACCCAATCCAAATCACACTTTTGTTATGCACCAAAAAACACCCCAAAGTAATTAAATGATGGAGTCGATACTGACTCTTTTAGCTTTTTAACTTTTAGCATATTATAGCTAGACAACTGATCTCACCTGATACAGAGTCAATAAATGTTGAAGGGTCTGTATGGAATATTCATGGCATTAATATAACAGTAAACATCTATTTGCTATGTAAAGATATAATGGAGTAAACGCGTTCTGAGCAGCAAATGAAGGCACACTACCTCTGTATGTGTTGTAATCGGAGTTTCTCTGTTCTTTGTCTTGGTCAACAGTCCAGCCTCACGTGCCTGTTAGTGCACATGAGCCCCTATGTGTCTATCCCACTGGCTAGCTTACTGCTGCCACTCTGCACTGTGCTCATACAGTGGTTACTGCTGATAGGGGGACAGCATTGTCGCAGAAGTGTCAATGCTCTGGTTTTACCCCAGGTTAACTATGTAAGCTCTGTCTGCACTTTTGCCATTGTTAGTACTGCTTTATGAGTTAGCATCATTAGCTTCTAGCTGCCAGTTCAGCCACATCCATGTTGAGAACCATGTGCAGACTATCCCACCCCGGACTAAATCATGAGGTGCATTTCTGGCTATCTATTTTTAATGCACATTTTCAATTACCCCACAGAAAAACCAGAGTGGAAACTGCAACAATTTGAGGTCACTACAAGCTCTCTTTGCCTTCTCTGGATGGCCTTTAACACACTTACGTACACAGAGCTGTTACCAGAGCTGTTCCAAGAGCACATAGCTGTAATACCAGTTGTTCAAACTCTCGATTTCCATTGACCTGTGTGTTCTCTCCATTATTATACATCCACTGTTTCCTTCATTTGAGGTTTGACTGGCGCTCTTTTAATCAAGTCATCTTGTTGCACCGTCTTCTTCTTCTCCTCCTACTGTTTATCTCGATGAACCAACTCTCAAAATTAGCCTAACAGAAGTGGATGGAAAAGCACAAAAATTTGCATTTTCTTTTGCTGATTTTCTGAAAATGTGGGTAAAAATTTGTGCTACATCTGGATGGAAACACGACTATAAAAATGGTCTGAATGTCACATACAGCTCCTTTAATAGATTTTCTGCTTCTGTCTTTTTTGTTTGCACAGAGGCCAACAGCCAAAGAGCTCCTAAAGCACAAGTTCATCACACGCTACACCAAGAAGACGGCCTATCTGACAGAGCTGATTGACCGTTACCGCCGCTGGAAGTCAGAGGGCCACGGGGAGGAATCCAGCTCTGACGACTCAGATATGTGAGTCTCAAGAATACACATTCATACATTAAAGGATTTACATTTTCCAAAGGGTTTATTCACATTCACATTTTTAAACATCTCTTTCTCTCCTCTTATTTTTTGTTCCTTCATTCTTCTCTTCCCATCCGCCCTTCAGGGACGCTGATGGTGATGTGGACACGTTACCCACGTGGACCTTCCCCACAGTCAGACCCACCTCCATGACCAAGTTACAGAAGGGCTACACACACACAGATTCAGAGGTGAGACACAGGCGGCACGCAGACACAGAGTCAGAGCTTTTGGGTTTTTGTTTTTTTCTCTGACACCATTTTGTCTCTTCGCAGTCAGGAGATTCGGTGAAAAGGCAACCCAAGTCACAATGCTTGTCTGCTTTAGTAACACCCATCTTCAGAGAGGTAGGTAGAACTGTTGGGAAGGGGGATTTTGTAACTTTGAGCACAGCACAACATGAGCATGTCTTAATCCAGAGTCGTTAATACTGTCTAAAAAAGTGTTGTGTTTTTTTAACACATCTTCAAATTGGAACAGATACGTTTTGACTGTTAAGCCCAAGACAAAATTAAACAAGGTTCTCTGTAAACACCTGAGCAAATTCTCTAGCAAAGCAAAGCCGTAACCTAATCCTTGCCTTAACCCCAAAATTAAACCAACAGGGGACCTCACGCCTAACTGCAACTTCAGAGTTAATTTTTTAATTTTTTTGATCATTTACAAAGACACACTTAGATTTTTGTTCCATGTACTGCTGGCGCTGCTGCAACCACGACTAACATAAGACTTTCCTGCAAATTTAAATAATAACTTTAAGCTGACTGCTGGTAAATTCTCAAATTGACCATCGTAATGTTGCACTGGAAAAGTGCTTAAGCATGTTGACATTTAGATGGACTAAATAACTTATGTTCAACAAAAATCCTACTCACACAGGGGGTCTGTATTCTAATATCAACTTAGGGTGCTTTCACACCTGCCCTGTTTGGTTCGGTTCAATCGAACCCAAGTTCATTTGCCCCCAAAGTGCCGTTCATTTTGGCAGGTGTGAACACAACAATCACACTCAGGTGCGCACCAAAACAGCCAGACCCAGACCTTCTTGAAGAGGTGGTCTCGGTCCGGTTACAAANATTAGAAAGTGTCGCATTTATCTTGCAAGTGTACTCTTCTTCAATGTTTTGTTTACTTCCTGGATTTTTCCTGCATGGAAATTCTGAGAGACCAGCTTTCACTTTTCAGGCATTTGATCTGGTCCGCTTGTAAATGCTGCCGTGAGAACACGAACCAACTCTAGGCAAGTATGCAACTTTATAATAAAACTAGTCCCTGATTCAGACCAAAGCGAGACAACTCTAGGTCTGAAAGCACCCTTATTCTTGGGATTACAAGGCAGACTATAAATTTCCAAGTATACTCATTTTAGGAAAACATGGGTAGTATATACTGTATGCTGCCACACTTGTGTGTTATTCAACTCAAATCAGCTCAACTCAAATGTATTTATAAACCACACACAAGTGCCGTACAAAAGGAATAGGACGCTAAAAACGCATACACGAGAGGCAACATAACTGCCAGGTGCACAGCTCAAACATACAGACACAGACACACATCACAGGAAGCCACAGCCTAGTTTGCCTAATTTTCAAGCTTTAGAAATGAAAACACCCCATACTTTGCCACTCAGTCCAACTTCTTACTTTCATCAAACCAAAAATATTCGGGATATTTGTTCTACATTCTTACAGAGTTGCATCAAGGTCATTATATAAGGTATGAACGGGCAGTCATGGGCTGAAATTGTCACAGTGCTCGTTGAAGCATTTACTGCTGCATCCTGCAAAACCGCGCCCATCTGGGTGAAATACCAAGTGTTTGGGGAGTCCCATATGCACATAGCACTGTCATGAGGTTGTTATAGTGCACCACTGAACCAACAAAAGCACTGTAGTGACTACTATCAATGAAAAAAGCCGCCAAGAGGCTGAGTAGGCGTTTTACTGTGACTTGTTCAATAGAGTCCATGCTGAAGTCCAAAGTTGTCTTTTTATGATGATTGATGATGATCGATGAAAGCAAAATGAGATGAAACAAAATATCACTGGTGTGATTGCATAATTGGGTTATGTGATAGTGGTCAACAGAAAATATCCGAGCCATGCTTATTGTTGCCGTGAGTAACAGTATGTCAATATGTCAACAAGTTGAAATATCGAGTTGCACATTGATGATATTAAAAAACCTGAGTAATCTGCTTATTATAATGTTGTAAACTGTTAACAGTAGAGTTGAAATTAGGCTTCAAGCAGCCTTCTTCTTTGGTTGAAGCCTCACATTGGATATTGGTATTTTCAGTTGAAGGAGAAACGGCGGGCGAGCGGCGGGGGCGTAGGAGCCATTGAGGAGCTGGAAAATGCCTTCAACCTGGCCGAGGAGTCCTGTCCGGGCATCTCCGACCGCCTTGTCACACACATGATGGAGCGAGTGTGCAGGTGATACACCAGCCCAGTATCACGACTTCATTATGCAGCAGAAATCATTCATTGATCTGATTTAATCTATTTCATGTCCTTCTTCCAGGTTTTCTTTAAATGGTAACACAACCCCGTCTTCGCGGTGAAACCCCAGCTGGATGTAACTTCACCCTGCTCCCTTTTCTGTCTCCCAGACCCCACCCAACGCCTCAGATAAGGACCACAGAGACCCCCCCTGCCCCCCCCTCCTCACCACCACCCCTCGTATCTTTGCACCCTTCCTAGTCCTGTCCCCCAAGAGATCTTTTAATTAGTTATAATTAAATATTTTTACAGTTTTTCTTTAAGAGCGGAGAGTATTTAAAACAAAAAAGCCATGACATTTAGAGCGTTGCGTATACCTGTTAGATTGAGAAGAAAAAAAAACTATAATAAAGTCTATGGAAAATGTCTATTTGTCTTCAGTGTCTTGTTTGACGTTCATCTGCTTGATGCTCAGACTTTTTATCGGTTCAGACATGTTACAGCTCAGTCTAGGCAGGGACATTTTACTGTGAAGTGCATTGGTCAGTAGTGGAGCATTCATCCATATACCAATAGAAATAATACATGTTTATATTAATGTCAGCTGAATGACCAGTTAAAGAGAGAGTTCACCCCAAAATCAAAAATACATATTTTTCCTCTTACCTGTAGAGCTGTTTAGCAGTCTAGATTGTTTTGGTGTGAGCTGGCAAGTGCTGGAGATATCAGCCGTAGAGATGTCTGCCTTAAATATAATGTCGCAAATATAATGGCACTCAGCTTGTGGTGCTCAAAGTGCCAAAAATATACATTTGAAAAACTCAACAGCAATGTCTCTTTCCAGAAATCATGACGCGGTGACTCAAGACAGACACAGACCTTGTTGTGAGCAGTTTCATGTAGGAACTATTTTCTTTTTACCGAGGTCTGTGGATTATCTTGAATAACCAGGTAATGATTTCTGTTTTTTTTTAATGTTTTTTGGCACTTTGAGCACCACAAGCTGAGTTCCATCTAGTTCCATTATATTGGAGAGAAGGCAGACATCTCTACAGCTGATATCTCCAACACTTGGCATCTCACACCAAAATAATTTAAACTGATTAATAGCACCACAGGTAAGAGGAAAAATAAGTATTTTTTACTTTGGGGTGAACAGTCCCTTTATTTCCTTTGATGAATTATTACTCATGTTCTTGTTTCTAAAAAAAAAAAAGATAGTAAGCACATGGGTTTTGGTAATTAACCTCCATACACTGCACTGTAATTACTGAGGCCCTGTTAGTGAGGGCAGGTTCACAGTGGTTTTGTCAGAAGCAATTAATCTCACTGAGGTGAAACACAAAGAGAGCAGAGAGCATTGGCAAGGAGAAGCTTCAGGCTGTAACTCAGCCTGTAGATAACAATAAATGAATAAGAGGCTGAAACCACATTAGAGATTAATAAAGTTTAATAAAACTTTTATTACAATATACGCATCAAGAACAATATTTGGTGCTTTAATATTGGATAAAAACAGCACAAAGAGGAATGTCAAGAACTCACATCTTGGCTGGTGAGGGAAACGTTGGCTACGCTGACCTCATCGGGTCACTTTTAATCTCCGTGGTCATGGAAACCACAAAGTACTCAGCAGTTGGGATAGGTAACAGTTTATACCTCTTAAATCTCACTGCGTCAATGAAAACACAGAACACTTAACGCTCCCTGGCACATGACTTCACTTCACAGAGTAATTACTTCTAGTTGACTGAAAGCACCAAACAGAGGCGTCGCACCTCATCTGCACATCCTTCATTTGTCAGGTCTGTAGGAAGACTGTAAGAAGTCGAGGGTCACAGTTTATTTACTTGATATCAAACTCAAAAGGAGCTTAACAACACTTGAATGCCGTTGTACTGAAAGACACTGATCTGAGAACAGCACCAATTTGGACAGTAGAGGAAAGACGCTGACCCCAGCACAGCACTAAAGGGAAAATTCACCTGAAAATTTGACCAGACGGGGTCGAGAGTTGCATGCACGTAGTATGATTAACACTGAGCAGGGTGGACCCTATTTAATGGAACGCTTGTGTGGTCATTTCTTAACCAGAGGGAATCATGATTTCTCTTGACAAAAAGAATATTAATGGCATATCAATGGCGAAAACAAAGCTACTTCTGCTACTAGTTTCCACCACAGTTGACTCTCTTTCATTGAGCGAAGGTTAGCGCGTGCTTTGAGAGATGTTTAAGAACTAAAAGCACTTAATACAAGCAGCAGTACTTTGGTTTTCTAAAGAGCAAATTAAAAAAGTAAGGGAACAAAAAATGGAAAAACTAACAGTCTGTATCAAAGGTATATGCCACCATTTTAAAGATGGGTCGCATGACTTCATTTGAGTAACTGACAAAATAAAAAATGAAGAAATAGAACCGTGTGAAAATACATAAACATAACACTGTCTGAATATACTTGACTGGATGTATAAAAAAAAAAAAATGACTCCAGATCCCGTGTAGGATAGGGATAAAAATAGTAGCAAGCAGATAGCCTTTACACGTTCTCTGCTATCATCCGTCTCTCTCAAGTCAAGCTCGAGCAGTGGCTCAAATACCTGCGAGGAAAAGAAAAGATAAAGTTAGAAAAGACCAGCAGCTGCAGATAACAAAGCATCATGTAGGTATTAAGTTACAAATGATGAGGAAATACAGAGCGGCGTCTGCAGTGTGTCTGCATTAGAGTGAGTGTTGTGTGTATCCTTGGGTTTTCCTCCTACCAAAGACTTTTCACGCATGGGGGCCCCCTTCCTCTCCGTCTCCCTGCTTCTGCATCTGGGCCTGCATCTTGGCGATCATCTCCTGCATTCGCCTCAACTGTGACACAGAGAATCAGCATGTAAGACAGGGAAACAGCCGCACGTAAAACAAAGCTCATTCACTTATGCCTCACTCCCATTGAGTAGTTTGATTCGACTCAGTTTTGGTACCAGGTCCTTTTCAGCACTTTGAGTGGTTAGAAGATTAGAAAGGTGCTGTAGAAGTGCAGTCCTTTTCCATTTACCCCCTCAGTTGAGTTGTGATTCTCATAGTAACTGCTGTGACATGATCTTCAGCACAACACTCGCTTAATCCTTTCATTGGCAAACAAACACGAACGTCTGCACTTCGTCTATTGTACTGTGTATGGAGGAGTTTTGCAGGCTACAATTTTTACTATTGACAGTTGCTTCGTTATTTAAAAATGGCAGGTTGGTGCCATATAGAGAACTGGATACAGCGTTGGAGGAAAGTTGTTAAGTGGCACATGGAGCAAAAAAAATTGGTCTTCCGTGTGTAAAATGACTTGAATCTTCTGCTCTGCATTTGCATC
Organism: Epinephelus moara; assembly: GCF_006386435.1. Classification (NCBI taxonomy): domain Eukaryota; kingdom Metazoa; phylum Chordata; class Actinopteri; order Perciformes; family Serranidae; genus Epinephelus; species Epinephelus moara. The sequence continues at coordinate 15,942,755 of NC_065526.1, read as the reverse complement.
GTTGGGCCCATAGAGCAGGCACGCTAGAGACTTTTACCAGCAGCCAACTTCTGGTTTATCCCTCCGCTAACTGGAATGAGGATAAAATGATTTAAAGGTGTAGCTTTCTAAACTTGCAAATATGTGTCAGACCCAATGGATCAAATCCTGATAGTGAAAAGAGTCATTTCAGAGGTTGTGATGCTTGAAAAATGGATCCACTGATTTACAGACGTCTCTTTCACAATGTAAGTCTATGTGGCAAAGTCTTGTGGGCCGGATGGCATCATATGATGGATCTGTAAGTTTTAATCCCATGATTTGGCCCCTTGATTTCAAGGCCCAGTGCTGTTCCCGAGGGCTTGGTTTGTGCACAATGTCCAATGTATCGGCTCAGCATGCTTGAAACATCACTGGAGGTGATACCAATATAAGCACCTGGTACCATGCACAACTTTTACTAATGGAAAACCCCAAAAGAGCAAGTCACGTTTAATAAAGCCGCGTCATACCATGCAGTGGAAATGCAACAACAGACTGTAGGGATTCTGAGGTGTCTTGCTTAATGTATTATCATCAATATCTTTATGCCTGTTATAAATAATTAACTAGTAACAACTGCTCCCACATGGAAAACTTTGAGAAACCAACTGTGAACATGAATCATTTAACAGTTTAATACTTGTGTTAAAGATTATAATACTAAAGAGACAGTAGCTATAACAGTCTGATAGTTCCCAGCTTTTAAATTGTAAATTGTAGGACAATGAATCATCTTTAAAGGAATAGTTCAGCAATTTTGATATACACCCTTACTGGCTGTCTTGCCAAGAGGAAGATAAGAAGACCAATACCACTCTTCTGTCTGTTTCCTAAATATATATATAAAGCTACATCCAGCAGACAATTAGCTTAGTTTAGCACAAAGACTGGGAACAGGGAGAAACAGCTAGCCTGGCTCTGTCCACAGTCTAAAGCTCCCAAAAATAGTTCCCCCTGCTTCCAGTGTTGATGCTAGGCTAACTGCCTGCTGGCTCTCGCCTCATATTTAGTGTATAGATATGAGTGGTGTCAATGTTCTAAAGAAAGCATCTTTCCCAAAATGTCAAACTATTCCTGAAAGACATCTGGATAATTGAGGAGGATGAACCACGATTTAACAAGCCCAAAGTAGCGTAGTGTCTGAAATATCTTACCTCAGCCTCCTTCTCCTGCAGGATCATATCCTTGTCCATTTCCTCCGGCTCCGGTCCCTTTCTGCATCAACACAGCTACAGTTACTTTTGCTGTCACACACTACAGAGTCAAGTTATAATATTGCTGCAGAATGTATGCCAATTAACAAAGTAATAGTAAGTTAAATGCACAGTCAGAGAGGTTATGAATGTAAAATCACTTAGAGTGATGATTCATATAAAGCATTATATATTAAGTCAGCAGAAAGGTTTGTGTCTGTGTGCATGCCTGAAAGTGCACATTGAACCATTTTAAGTAGCATGAGTCAAAACTGACAAAAGCAACACTGAGAAGGTGAAGAAGGGGTCAGTGGGTTAGTTTGTCTTTGCAGAAGAGAAAAGTGGGCACCTACAACAAGTAACTACAAAGAGATGAAAGCAGGAAGATTCAAGGGAGAAGCAGAGAGTGCGAGAGTCAGGGGAACAGCGTTACCTCCCCCAAATGATAAAAAAAAAAACCGGGTACCTCCAACAGTTCACTCATGGGATTGGACAAATCAAGACCAGACAGCCATCATTGGACAGATGGCGAGGCAATGTGAAGACAGTAAAACCACTGCCTTATCCTGGGCTGGCTTTAGAGGAGAGTCTAAGAGAATCTTTGTGGTCTACGTTGAGGGTTAAATGAGTATATGTCCACACTATGTTAAATGACACACGCAGTAATCCTGTTTATAACCTCTACAGATACTCAGACTACACATGCCATTTAGCTACCAACTAGCCATGTAAACCACAACCCGCTACAGCCCACAGCATTAAATTCACTTCTGCCTTGTGACCACGGCCTAACTGATGTAATGGACATGCAAAATGATGAGTTAGAGCTACTGTACTACAGAATGATACCAGTTTAACAACATTATACAGTATGAATCAGCAACAGAAGAATAACTGGAGGTACATTACCCATTATACAGAAATTAATCTAGTAACTCTGCTTCTATATACATGGCTCTGGATGTTTCTATTACTGAACATCTGTGGTGTCTGTTGTGTGCCCGACTATGGCATTTCTGTTGTATCATTTATATATGTATAATCAATGGTTTTGCTGTTTGAGGTGGGGGAGGTGCAGAAAAGCAAGCTGACAGACAAGTACGTACGCAGGAGACAGAGGCAGAACGTAACCATGGGAGGACAACCTGCCACCCCGTTTGAGGCGGTCCGAGCGGAAGTTCTCGTAGTGAAGGTCCTGGGTCACTTCCTGAAGATCCTGCATGTGGGTTCTGTGTGGATGTGGAAAAGTCACCAAACAATAAATATTCTTGCACAGACATTTTTTGAAAACTGCAGATGCTGACTTCACTGGTTGCTCAAACTCCTGTCCACTCATATTTATCCACATAAATCCAATTAGTAGTAGTATTAGTCTACACACATTATCACTAATATTTTAAAGAAAAAGGAAAAGAAGAGGGTTTTAGCCTCCTTCGCCACTCACATCAGCATAATCCGCAGCTTGAGGAAATCATTGTGTTCTGGATTCTCCACCTCCACCACTCCCCAGGGGTACAGGCGCCCCCTCACCTTCTTCCCTTTGGCCTCAATCTGCTGGTTGGATCCCACAACTGCAAATGGGATGCTGGCCTGGAAGAGAGTAGTAGTTCATGGGTCTGTAGTCGTGGTTCATAAGTGATTAAAACACTTCAGTAAGATGACTTGAACTCATGCTCACTCATTGCTTCATATCCATTCAGGGGTGAAAAGCTTTGCAGAGAGCGGAGAGTTTACCTTGAGGATTCTTGTCTGCTCTTTGAAGTCCTCGTCCTCATCCGACTCAGCATCAGGAAGGTGGTAAATCTTGATGCCATGTTCATCGATCTCATCCAGAATCTTATCAAGAAGACAAAACACGGGTAAGTATCTTCGTTTATTAACTGCTATGTACTTTACGCTATTTCCTCTTTAGTCAGGACGGAAAGGAAGACAACATTTTTGCCACTCAAAATCCATTGTAACTAGTCTGCCTCTCACTGTGGTTTATCTATCTTTTGGGTTTTAGACACTGTTTCTATAGGTACAAACTGAACTTCATACACTGGATGGCTGCAGCAGTGACAATGAGCACATGATAGCTTGTGTTTATTTCAGGAACTGGAAAAGATCCCGAACAATGGGTGACTGTGTTGTCCTCACCCTGCGCTTGAGCCTCTCCCTCTCTCTGAGGGTGAGCGTGTCTGCCTTGGCGATGACAGGAACCACGTTGACCTTATTGTGAATGGCCTTCATAAACTGAACATCCAGAGGTTTCAGGCTGGCAGGACAGGAAACAGACGGGCACGGGGTCAAAGAGAGACAAAAGAATTCAAGCAGGTATTTATGAAAAGTATAGAGTGAAGAGGGCATAAAAATATGGCTAGCAAAATAGAAAATAACTTTTACTGACCGAAAAGCCCTGTGAGTGTGCAAGTATGTACTCACCCGTGGCCAAGCGGGGAGATGAAATAGAAGCAGCAGTGAACTCTATTGTCAACGATGTGTCTACGATTTAGACCGCTCTCGTCATGGAGGTAGCGCTCAAACTGGTCATCAATGTAGCTGATGATGGTGCTGAAACTGGATAAAAAAAACATTTTGTATCACTGTTATATAAGGACTCATCTGTACTGGTAGCACACACACTAAACCCTAATATTCTAAGCCCACATGAACATTCCCAACTGTCTAACGTTACTGGCTCATCACTGTTCAAGATCAAAGGACTCATAATGGGAATTTAGACCTAAAAAACCTCATCTCCTCATCAGAATATGCCCCAACAAGATGTCTTACCAGTCTTGGCTGTTGATGGCATCTCCATATCCTGGTGTGTCTACCACAGTGAGACGGAGCTTCACTCCTCGTTCCTCAATTTCTACCGTTGACGCCTCAATCTGAACCGTCCTTTCTATCTTTTCTGTTAGAGGGGAGAAAAAAGTGCAACTCATTAAAACTTGTAAAGACAAAGTAATGTGTTTTTTAATACACACAGGTTTCACAAAGTGCTTTAAAACAAGGATCATTAGGTGCACATGTGTTTAACCTGCTGCTCCAGGGATGACTCTCTCAGGGTAAAGGTCAGTGAGGAACAGGCTGTTGATCAAGGTGGATTTTCCAAGTCCGGATTCACCTTTTGACAACAGAGAAAAATGAAACAATCAGTCAACATCAGTGTGAGAAGGAAAAATCAAAATGAATTAAGGTTACAAAATTACTAAAAATTACTAAAGCAGTCAAGTTCAGTTTTGTTGAACAAAACAAAGGAGATCCTCACTGTGCTGCAGGAAATAAGACATCTGTCTGTGATGCTCAAGAGGCCGCACACCACACGGAAATGCATGATACTAAATCTGACTTCAGCATTAATCTTTCCCAGAACGCTGTCAGGTGGCTGATTAAACAACCCTAGTGCTCTGGAAAGAGTGGTAGTGTTTATAATAAGTCAGCAGCACTCAGGTGAGCACGAGTCAGGAAGAAGACCACTGGATAGTTTCACTCTCACAAATATTAGCAGCAAGAACTAAGAACCTGGACATCCTCTTTTAGCTCGACTCTGAATCTCTAGAATCTAAACTGTACACTGATGACTATTTTTATTTTTATGTCTCTGCTGACACCACCTGATTATGAATAAACTAAACCACAAATCAGACAAAATCTGGCTCCGTATACCAACAATGGGTCTTTGGCTGCTGTAAGCATAAGACAGTTGGACAGACAATTAAACATCCACAGTTTGAGTGATGAAGTTTAAAAATAAAAGCTCATGGCCTGATTCCAAGACAAGGACTAATCCTTGTGCCAGACTAAAAATATCTTGCCACTGATTTTTTGCAGACTCACTGAGCACTGTTTTAGTTGAGCAGACAGTGTGCCTAATTTCTGTCTGAGATAGCCATAAAACTACAGTATACTATACTCCATCATAACACAATACTGAAGCAGCAGTTTGGCTTAAGGCTACAGTTCATAACTTTTCTAAAAATAACTTTTTATCATATTTGCTGACACTGTCACTACATCCTGAGAGAAGCAGATGAGGTAGATAATCTGTGAAAAAAAAATCATGTTCCTTTGCCTCTTCATAGTGCTTCTAATGTTGTTTGCTTGAGTCCAGTGTGACTGTTGGAAAACAACCAGTCAGAGCAGAGGAGTCTCTAACGCAGCTGTCAGTCATGTTAATCACTGCTTGTGAGCCATGATCAAACTAGGCAGCACTGATCAAATATGAATCAAGTTTTTGTTACTGCATTGCTTATATCTCACCTCAGATGTTTTCAGAAACATATTCTAGCGTACCGTTTAGCTGTAACTTGAAAAAGTTTGTGACATAGCCATGATCATGTTGGAAACAGTCTACTCAAAACCAAGCACTGCCCATGGATTGGAGCAAACTTTTCTTATACTTTAAACATATTTTTGTGTACTGTTTAGCTGTAAAATAAGAAAGTGTACTCCAGCCAGTGGGTGTTGCTTGGTTTTGAGTAGACTGTTTGCAACATTTTTCAAGTTACATTTAAACAGTACACTAAAATATGTTTCTGAAAACATCTGAGGCGAGAAATAGGCAATGCAGTAACAGAATCTTAATTCATACTTGATCAGCGCTGCCTAGTTTGACCGCAATTCAAGAGCAGTAATTGACATGATTGACAGCTGCATTTGAGACTCCTCGGCTCTGATTGGTTGTTCATGTTCAGCCATGGTGGATTCTTGCAAATGCGATTAAAAGCACTACAAGGAGGAGGAGGAGGAACATTATTTATGTGCACACACTATTCATGTCATATTCAACTGCATGGATATAGTGACAGTTTCAGCAAATATGAAAAAGGTTCTTCTTATTCAAGTTACTAACTACAGCTTTAGGCAACAGCAGTGAACCAAATGTAAGAAACTATACGTTAGAAAGTCTGTTCCTTACATTTCATGGTCACAGATGCTGCCTGAGACATAAACAACCTAAAGCTTGTGTGCTTTACCCAGGAATGCTGCTACTGTGATTCCCACAAGAGCCATGATGAAAAAAATTACAGAAGTCTTCACTACATCCTGACAATTTTCCATAAAGTCTTCTATGGAAAACCCAAATCGACATATGCATTACATACACTATAGTTTAAGGGACATGCAGAAGAGGAGCTTTAGAGGGAAAAAGTGCCCGTGTTTTACTGTAAGCAATAAAATGTGATGAACACTAAGCAGAAATGATGAATTTCCATGGTAAGCAAATTTTTCTATCTGTGGGGGAGAACTGCAGCCATCTACAAGTACAGGAAAACACTGATTTATTTAAGAGCCAAAGTCACACAGAAGGTTAAATAAGCACTCAATGAGTATTCTTGCACTAGAGGGACCAACAGGCCCTGTCCACTGTGTGAATCAATCCCTCGAGGCCCGCTGGCTGCATTCCTCTCTGGTTTATTTTAAAGCAAAAGGATGAGCAGCGTTCAGGGGAGCATCTACCCTCCCCCCTTACCAACAAGCAGGGAGGTTCGCACAGTCACAGTGTTCACATCAAGAGTTTACACTGCCAATGACGCCAGCTGAGCAACTACACTGATGTGACATCTGCCATTTTGTTCAGACCAAAAGCATTCATGCACACTGACAGACACCTAAGCATTACTGACGACAAAACAACTTGCTTACTCTCAGCATACGAACTAAAGGAACTGCAGGGGTGAAAGAGTAAAACGCTTATGTGGGGAGGCCATTATGAGAAGATAGCATATGACAGAAACAACTTCATATCGCGCAGGCTAACCGCCAAGATCCCATCATAAATTTATCACAAAAACAACCTCATATAAGCCAAAACACATTCCTCAAATGTCCATGTTTACTCTAGCTGTCTTGTGTGAAGCCTGTTATCACTGAGATACACTATCATTTTCCAAACCAAATAAAACCAGCGTTGCATGATGAGAAGAAGGAAAGGACAAAAAGAGAAAAGGCCTGAAAAGCAGAGACGACACACTCACCTACAACCATCAATGTAAATTCAAATCCTTTTTTTACAGACTTGCGATGAACCTGATTAGGCAGGTTGGCAAATCCAACGTACCCCGGGGTCTCAGGGTTGTTGAACTGGCCCTGCTGTGGAACAAAAGCAAAGACAGGAGAGTCATCATCTTAAGAAAAACTTATGATGAAAGAATGTAGCTTTGCACATAAAAAATCTCACTTGAGTTGAAACAAATGCTTGTCACAAATCAGGTTTAACTTTGACATGCTTTGGCTATCATTATAGTGATAATATGACAGCTGATTATAAGTGCTTGAGCAGAAACCACTGAGGAGACATCTGTTCCCAAACAGCCAGGACATTTAGGAGCCCTCTGCAGTCTATTTGCAAAATACCTTCCACTCATCATTCCAGAGTTTATAGCCCTTTACTACACAGAGCTAGTCAGACCAACAAGAAGTAGGTCAAAAGCAACAATTCTACACAATGACAATGTCAAATTGAACACAAAAAGGTCCACGTTCCCTTTTTAGCTTGCTCATTTTGGCCACACGGTCTTGCAATATTTATGAGCCCTCCCTTCTCCATGCTTTCAGCAAAGGTCACGACAGATAAGCCTGATAAGCAGTATGTTCTGGCTCTGCCTTCGGGCCTTTCAGCACGCATAAAGCTACATCAGTGAGTCACAAGGATGGCAGGCAGCACACTGAGCATATGTCTGAGTGACCCACCCAGCATCCAAAGGGTGATATTTGTGCTTTGAACAACTACAAAGTGCAGAAAATAATGTGAGAGAAAGTGGCGAGGCACAAAATGTTCCACTGAAATGACACATGTGACTGCTCAGCTAAAAAAAAGAGGTCTGGATTGAGTTATGTATTTAATGTTTGTATTCATAACACAACCAAACCACCTAGGATAAGGCTTTAAGGGCACATTACTCATAGCTTACTTTCGTATCATGATTACTGCACAGACATTAATCTAAGAGGACAGTCACTGAAGCAGAAGCAGGAATCTGGTATCCTACATACTGTGGCGGCACAGATGTGTTATCTTGGTTTCTGTTTTCTGAGACTCACCTTCATTTTGTCAGCCTGAGACATTTTTGCTCCTTGTTAAACCTGAAAGAAAGGACATACCGTATCACATAAGGAGAAACTTACAAGAACAACTGAAACACTCTCAAACTTTGCGACAATTCTTCTGGCTTCTATGGAGCTTATTCATATGCATACTCACAGGCCTGACTGTGAGAGTGTGTGAGAGACAGGAAGTCTGATTCGTGCTCAGAAAGGTTTGTGAGAGCACTGTGTCTCACCACAAAAAAACTGCAGTTCCTGCTATGATAGCAGCATTACAGCTGCGTCCCACTACAACACTATGATCTGAGGATTAAGACATACTTATGTTATTAATCCCAACTGGTATCATATGTTTACTACTTGGATGCTAGTTATTGTGTTGTAGCTAAGTCAGTGTGCTATATTAAAAACTCTAAATGAGATGAAACCGTTCAAAAAGGGCACTCAGTGAATGGAAACGACTGTCTCTGTCACCGAGTCAATACAAACTCACATTTAACCGGCAGATGAGACAAAAGTCTGTGTCCAAGCTAGTTTACAAGCTAGTTTGAGCTAATTTAAGAAGCTCTGACTAATTAGATTTACCATAGAAATATCTAAAGCTAGCTAAAACTACATTATCAATTGATTTCCCATACATGTAACGTTAGCTAGCATAGTTCGCTACCGTCATCAGAATGCGTTGGTTAATTAGCAACGGCTATCATAACGGTAACAACCAAGTGGGTGTGACTGATGCCGAAATCTGCCGTTAAAACACATATTTTAACGGTAATTCTTGTCTTGTAAACGTGTCAAAAATCAAAGCTAGTTACCAAGCTAACCGCCCCTGGTAGCCGTTCATTAAAGTGGTGTAAGACGAGCTTAGCGTAACGTTAAAACTACTAACTAACGTTAGCCGAGTAGCTTCTCCTCCCGCAGGATGTTAACTTTAGCTAATGTTAGCGCCGTCGGTTTGACCGCGACACCGTTAACACAGCACCGACACAACTTAGTGATGAATAAGAGATGAATTAGAGGAGTAAGCGGTGTTACCTTACAGTCTGTCCGCTGAGTTTTACAGTGCAGATAGAGAGACGAGCCGACGATGAACAGTAGACTTGGCGGACACCTCAAATTCTTCAGATTCCGGTGCAGCAGCTTCCTTTAGCACACAGACCACAATGCACTGGGCGAGAGGAGAGGAGAGGAGAGGAGAGGAGACAGCAGGCCAACACTACACATCAACACTCTCCACACACCGAGCCTGCTTGCACACTGTACTTATAATATAAGCTCTTATCAGCTAATTAAAATTAAAACTAATTACTATCTGTAGGAACAAAATTTGTCATGACCATATATAGACATGTAATATTCCCCTTCCTGTCAGTGTGTAGGGCTTCATTGTACCTGAAGTGAACTGAGTCCTTGGAGAGTTTCATTTGTGTGTGACAAACTTGCTTTGTAGCTGTTCCCATGACAGTTATCAGTAAACTGGAGGCCTTGTATTTGCTGTCCCTATTCCATGTTTTAATTACATCATGTAACTGAATCTGAATTCCATAGAGGCCACTCCAGGTGTCGGTGCTCTGACCTTTCAGCTGAAATAAGATTGACTCTGTTATAAGTGTTATTATTCTGTTTCATCACTTTATAAAATAACACAGAAGACAACTTGATCGTTTCACTCTTTATTTGTTCACTTCTGCCACCACACTATCAAGCATCATGGCTGTGTCTGCGTGACAACAAAATAGGAATAGATGTAATGACCTCCTGAGACCTGAACGTCTGTTTGGTATGCATTTTTAATTTCTTCTCTTTATGTGGGACTAGTAGGACCTAAACATTGTCAATGATACTGAAGTCCAAATGTCCTCAAATAAGAAGATAATAAAGTCCCAATGTCCTTCAACAAGCTGATGATAAATTCCCCATGTCCTCAAATGAGTACTTTCAAATTAACAGCACCTTAGCTTGTTACTGTTGCTAAAATTGGTCAAATTCGTTGCCATATCAAACTACAAACATCATTAATCCTAAATAAACAAGTTTCAACCATAAAATGTGACCAGGTGTTGAATCTTGTCCACTTTTGTTTCAGGATTAGCTGCAGACTGACTTGGCAGAGATGGCTGCCATCTTGTTTTTACATGGATTACTGTATTGTGCTCTCACCAGAGGTGGGTAGTGTAGCCAAAAATTGTACTCAAGTAAGAGTACTGATACTTTAGAACAATATTATTCAAGTAAAAGTAAAAAGTAGTCATCCAAATAATTACTTGAGTAAGAGTAAAAGAGTATTTGGTGAAAAAACTACTCAAATACTGAGTAACTGTTGAGTAACGTCTGATTTATTTGTAAAATAAGAACATGAATGTAATCATTCAATCAAAAATAATAATCTGCAAATTCATGTATTTTAAAGATACCCCTTTAACTAAAACAAAAATAAATTAAATCTTTACAAACATAACATATATATATATATATATATATATTATGTACTCAGAGGTGGGTAGAGTAGCCAAATATTGTACTCAAGTAAGAGTATTGTTACTTTAAAACAATATAACTCAAGTAAAAGTAAAAAGTATTTTGCATTAAAGAGACTCTTAAAAGTACAATTTATCCAAAAAGTTACTCAAGTAAATGTAATTGAGTAAATGTAACTAGTTACTACCTACCTCTGGCTCTCACGACCAATAGATGGCACAAAAAAGTGTCCACGAACGAGGACAACAGGTCTAAGTTAAGCAGAATTAAGTATACAGCCAAGTAAACCCAAAATGTGATGTCCCCCTAAGAGGACACAGGGTCTCAGGAGGATATAGTCTTGTCTATGATACAGCCCAACTGGACTATTTAGAGGCTCTCTCCATCAGTCAACCCCTGGTACATGCAGATCTGATGTAGTTATGGTGCTGTCCTACAACATGTGATAAATATTGTAGTCCCATAAAATGTTTTTAAAATAACTTTTCTTCTCTATAAAAATCTTTACATGCAATGACGCAGGAAATGTTTAGTTAAGTGCTTTTCCATTTGAAGTTATTAGCAGGTTATCAGATTTGAATTAGCATTAGCAACAGGTGGCCGAAGGAGGGCGCCAATGCTCCCTTAATAGGGCTGAAGTACTACAGTAACAACAAGCAAGCCTTTTCACCTTTAATTTTAAAGCCTTTTTTTAAACTAACATTATGTAGCTAAATATAGCATGTTATAATGCATTAAGCTCAACGACTAGCCTATAGAGTGTGAGCGTGAAGTTCAAGTGAGTGCAGCTTCTTGTGTTTTTACCGTTAACCATCAGTGAGGTAACGTTAATTTATGTGACGTGAAGAAGAAACTCAGATACTCAGTGTTAGCTACTAATTTGAACATACTATGTTTTAATAACCGATCTGACAGCTACTCTACATGGACAAAAAAGACAGGTAAGCCGGTTTACTTCGGCTGACAAGTCTAGTTATTGTTTCTCAAAGGGATATTTTACAATTTAAGCTCATTTGAAAGCGGTCAGGAACTTTTTTTCTGGTGCAGAGTCAACGTTAGCTAGAAGCTAAGTGGTAACTTGTTACAAGCTAGGTTAGCTTGCTAACTGGCTATAACTGTTAGCCAGCGGTAGCCCCGTTTCTCCTGGCTAGTTTGTCGGGGTTTTGTACAGTTTCATTAACACATTTCAACATGTATAAAACATACAAAGCGCCTGAAGGTGAGTAAGAATATAAATTGTGCATTTTTGATGTGTAAGTGTGGCTCGTTGGTCTAGGGGTATGATTCTCGCTTTGGGTGCGAGAGGTCCCGGGTTCAAATCCCGGACGAGCCCATCTTTTGCTAAGTGTATCCACTATAGTATGAAATGATTTCCTGCAGTCTTGTCGTACGGTTACATTTGATTTGTTGAAACATAGTTTTACTAAAGGTGATTACTTAAATCGGTATGAAATATAGAGCATTGTTTTACTGGTCTCTAGTGGACTTTGGCAGTACTGCAGGAAGGAGTTAGTGTCCTTTGTTGATGTGTAGATCTATATCAGCTGTGTGTGTTATTTTCTGTACATGGTGCCTTTTCATCTACATGAAACAGGCAATACAGTCTCATAAGATCAAATTGTAGCTCCAGTATGGACGCCCATATTGCCATACAACAGATATATAGCTCACTGGCCACTTTATGAGGCACATGTTCAAGAAACCAGTTTGAGATGATTTGAGCTTTGTGACATGGTGCGTTATCCTGCTGGAAGTAGCCATCAGAAGATGGGTACACTGTGGTCATAAAGGGATGGACACGGTCAGCAACAATACTCAGGTAGGCTGTGGTGTTTAAACCATGCTCAGTTGGTACTAAGGGGCCCAAAGTGTGCCAAGAAAATATCCCCCACACCATTACACCACCACCATCTGCCTGAACCGTTGATACAAGGCAGGATGGATCCATGCTTTCATGTTGTTGACACCAAATTCTGACCCTACCATCTGAATCCAGACTCATCAGACCAGGCAACGTTCATCTATTGTCCAGTTTTGGTGAGCCTGTGTGAATTGTAGCCTCAGTTTCCTATTGTTAGCTGACAGGAGTGGCACCTGGTGTGGTCTTCTGCTGCTGTAGCCCATCTGCTTCAAGGTTGGACGTGTTGTTGGTTCAGATGACCTCTGGCATCAACAAGGCATTTTCACTCAGAGAACTGCCGCTCACTGGATATTTTCTCTCTTTTGGACCATCCTCTGTAAACCTTAGAGATGGTTGTGTGTGAAAATCCCAGTAGATCAGCAGTTTCTGAAATACTCAGACCAGCCCGTCTGGCACCAACAACCATGCCACATTCAAAGTCACTTAAGTCACCTTTCTTCTCCATTCTGATGCTCAGTTTGAACTTCAGCAAGTTGTCTTGACCATGTCTACATGCCTAAATGTACTGAGTTGCTGTGAATGGCTGATTATGTATTTGTGCTAACAAGCTGTTGAACAGGTGTACCTAATAAATTGGCTGGTAATGAGATGAGACAAGATGTTAGCAGTTTAGATACAGGATGGATGAAAAAAGAGTGCATGCACAGATGCTCTTTGGCTTCCTTCAGTTCCTCTTTCTCTAGACTCTACATCACCTGTGTAATGACGTTTAGGGGAGACTTATAATCAGATTTCCAAGAGCTAAAAAACACATGCTTACAAATGAACACAGTCAAATGATCTGGGTCTATATCACCTGCCTTTACTGAGTCTGTGAATAGTCCCACTCCAGCGTTGCAGGAGGAGCATCAGACAACTCACAGATATGCTCACTTAATGCCTTTCTGTCTTCACCCAGTTGGGGCTTATCTGAGCTTGCTGTTGCGACAGCATCTCTGCTCGCCTCCCTCCAGCCTGGCTCAGGACAGCCACTGCTCTGCTTAACACAAGTCCAGGAGATATCTCGGTAAATACGGGTCTCTTTCCCTTTCTGTTACAGCAAGCATATCATCGCCACGGGGGCTACACTATTTCCATTATTTCCATAAGCCTCTTAGTGGCGCCATGCTCTGTCATTTGCAGAGTGGCTTCGTACTATGAAGTGCGTGAGTTTTTATAGACGTGCCTCTTTCCTGTACCCGCCCTGTTATATGGCAAAGGGTTTCTGTTCTGCTGTGAATGAGAATGGAAGTTGCTGATAATTCACAGTTTTTTAAATGGATACTGTAATCCCATTCCTTAGGGAAAAGAAGCAATAGATTAAAGTAAAGGACCATACCAGTGTCTCTGCACGTCTTTTCAGGAGCTGTGTTGTTCCCACTTTCTCGGCAGCCACATGTTTCCTTTCATTTTTTAAAGCTGCATTATAAAATCAAGTGCGAGAAACTTGCCGACACCAACAACATACTCTGCTTTTATTTTCTTCTTCTTCTTCTTCTTCTTCTTCTTATTATTATTATTATTATTATTATTATTATATATTTGATGTAAATGTAGAGTTAGTAATGGTTTAATAAAAAGGAAAATGGCAGAAGATAAGTTGTGAGTGCTCCTCCTTTTATGTGAATTAAATGGACTAGCTTTTGGCTTAAAGCACCGTAAAGGACTTTTAAGAGATCCAATAAAAGGCACAGGTAAAGCCCGTCCCCGTTACTTCCTGTTTTACAACAATATGGTCACACAGAAAGAAGAGATGTGATTGGATTAGGATACATGTCCAGAAAATATCTAGTGCTATGCAGATAAATGGAAACAACGTATTCTCACTGAAGAATAAGGAAAACATTCTGATAAGTAAATATTACAGTATGCTTTGAAAAATACATGAATTTTAGTAAAAATCCCACAAGTACAAAACACTGTTATGGTCCTTCAAGAATGAGAAGAGAATAGAATGATTGTTATATTATTGTTTTTTAAACATTTACGACCTCGCCACCTTACACAAGGCCATACTCAAAGGTTTGTGGTGTCACTAAATGCTTCACTAATGTTTTACAAAACATGTATTGTAGACCAGTGGTTCCCAGCTGGTGGGTCATAGTCCAAAAGTGTGTCATGGGTCCATTCTCAATGGACCTTAAGTATGACACTGAATATATTTAACTACATAGACCTTGAACTAATGACTAAGGGGAAATCTGGAGCAGTTGGGAACCACTGTTGTAGACCACGGTAGAATTAAACTACTCAGGTACTGTACTTTAGTACAAATGTGAGACACTTGTACTTTACTTGTCTTTTCGTTTCATGCCACTTTATACTTATACTCCACTACATCTCAGAGGGAATTATTGTACCTTTTACTTCACTATATTTATTTTACAGCTTTTACTAGTTACTTCACAAACTGAGGTGTTGGAACACAAAACACACGAAGAGCTTCTAAAATGTGATGCTTTGTCGTAAATTAAACTAACCAACTTTCTTTTCTTTTTTTTTAATTAATTTTCAATTATTTATTATTCATTTTGAGGTTTGTGATATTGGTTGGACAAAATAAGCATTGTGGAGGTGTCACTTTGAGCTGTGGGTAATTATGACGGCATAGCTCACCATTTTATGAATTTTTACAAACTAAAAAATCAATCAAATAATGGAGAAACTTATCAGCAGATGAATCTATAATTAAAATAATCATTAGTTAATAGTTTAAAATGAGCACACTAAAGCCAAATATAACAGTAAAATCTTGCTTTTATACTAATGCGTGAGTAATAATAATCTTATGATATAATATTTAGTAGTATAACATTTTTCTGCATTGAGTAATTCTTACTTTTAAGTACATTTTCCTGATCGTACTTATGTACTTTACTTAAGTAACGTTTTCAGTGCAGGACTTAAGCTTGCAACAGAGTATTTGTAGTACTTTTACTTAAGCAAAGGATCTAAATACTTCCTCCAGCACTGATTGTAGATCCATGATAATAATAATGCCTGAGTATTGACTTGAGTTAGCCGGGCATCATTGGCTACCACTCAAGTAACTTTTTATGAAATAGTTAAGTAATTTAAAAGGCAAAGCAGGCAGACAATACACGCCCAAACAAATTGATTCCTCACTTTAATTACTCTAATCTTCAAGTCATCCTCTAAATACCTGAAGGTATCATTAGATTTTTTCTCAGTGTCTCACTGAATCACAGCAAATAACCTCTCCCCAGTGATCAAGCAAAGACTGAGCTTCTCTCCTCCCTAATTATTGGCCTCAGGTTGCCTCTTTTAACGAGATAATTAATCCAAATACCTACTTTAAATGGTATTCTCCTCTGAGCTTCACTGGTGTCAAATCACTTTAATTTGATGGTCTGCCGTAGTTCAGTGCAGAGCGCTGTTAGTTGTATTGTGTAGAAACAACACAGAGATATGATTATGTATATAGATCACGTTCAATCCAAATATTAGTCATGACTTCAGAGATATTTCAGTCTCCTCATGCAACATATTTACATTTTTAAAAATGCTTTACAGCTGTAAAAAGAAATTCTAGCCCCTGGTTCAGTTTCTTCCTCCCTCCATCACCACACCATCATCACCCCCTTAACCAGTCTGTCATTTAAAGTAAGCAGCCGCCTGCTTAGCCGGCACCTTTCACTTTTCAAGCAGGACTTAATTTACTGCAGGACATTTTAAATCTCCTCCCTCTGTGGCTCTGAGTCGCTGACAAATGCCTGGTTGCAAATGTATCTCATTGACTGCTGACTCGGTTGTATTACAAGCCGGCTGATAGGGGCTGCCACAGTAATGTGGCCCTCAGGTTTATCCTCAGATGTTGGAGGAAGTGTATTAATTTAGTTTAGATGGGGCCTTATGAAAAGTGTACTGGCAGGCAGAGACGAGCAGATCTCCCCCCCCCCCCCACTCTCTCTCCCAACCTCTCGGGATTGAAGCTATCTACCACAGAGCCAAAGCATATTCCGCCATCAATGTGTCAGGGGGAAAGCTATTAAAACCGCTTTACTTTTCCTAAGTATCATGAGAATAAGCACAAGATTTAGTGAAATCCCCCCCAGAGCACTGGAAATCTTAGGGATTTTCCCCCTGAAATGTTCCCTAATGGGCTGCTCAGAAGTGTCAGAAACTCTTGTTAGACTTCAATGTAGTTTTGGGATTTCAGTGCATTTATTTGGAGCTGAAGTGACAAAATTTGAAGTATGAGTGCATCTGAACTTTCCCCATAATCAGACGGAAACCCATTCACCAGTTCACTATCATATAATAGGAACAGTATATAATAATAATTCCAGTGTACACTTTACGTTTTTTCTTCATCTTCTTATTTCAGAATAATGTACAATAATCAGCAAGCACCAATGAGTCAGCATACAAACATAAGAGTACACTGAGTATTACCATACAGACAAACAAACGGAGAGAAAAAAAATACAAAAGTGACAACAAAGCTCATGACTGATCACCTCTTGAAGTTTTCCAAGCAAGAATATAACGAAAACCACAGGTATTAAAAAATGTAACTGGTCCAGGAACAGCCTAAACATTAGAAGAGATTCATTTTTCCAAAGTGGAAGTATGTGTTTCTTAGGAAAATATGTAAAAGTAATTAATAGTCTGCATACTTTTTTTAATCAAATTGAAAATCAGGCATATCATTTAATGAATAGAAACAACTTATTCAGTAAAGAATTAGTTATAATTAATTGATTTCCAGAAACTTTTCACTCCATTCAAATGACTGATTTTCATGAAATGAAACTGTGTATTTATAATGAGAGCATTTTAAAATAAGCCATGCTGAGGTCTACTATGATGAGCAGCAAAGCACAGCAAACTCATCTGGTGAACCAAACCGGAATTAGACATGAGCTGTGAAAGTAATTATAATGTTTACAATGATATAGGACTGCAGCTAACAATCATTTTAATGCCAGTTAAACTTTTGATTATTTTTGGGCTATAAAATGTCCAAAAATGGAGAAAAATGCTTTGGTGAAAAAAGTATGAAAACATGAAACATATGTGCTGTGTCATGGTGATTTGGCCCTGTCCTTGTATTCACTGTCACTCACCACTAATGTGTGGCGTCTGTTTCCTGGTACAAGGAGTGTAAATAAATAAATTTGTTGTAGGACAGCGGAGACTAACAAGAGTGTTTTTCATTCAGCAAAATATAGACTGACCTGGAAGTACAATTTTTGTTCATCAAATGCCCGTTTTTCGAAGCCCACGGTGACGTCTTTATATTGTTTATTTTGTTTAACTGCCAAATCCTAAACATACAGTTTACTATCACAAAAGATAAAGGAAAGTAGAAAATCATAACAGTTGAGAAGCTGGACCCAGGTATTATCCGGCTTTAAAAGATGTGATTAAATATGATCATATTCTTCTGATGAACGAACCAACTAGGAATCGTCAAAAATTACATGTCCTACCAACCCACTCACCAGAAAAAACGTTGGCATTTTTGTACATTTCTGCAAACCATGGATATGTAACATTTGTACGTTATTATGTAGCGGATATGTTGACCTTCACATTTATTAATGTTTCAGTAAAGCTGTGGTTAACACATGGTTATGTTTAGGCACAAAAACCACTTGGTCATGGTTAGGAAAAGATCTTTTTTTAGTGATCAAATTTTTAGTTAGTTTCTTTGCAAAGTCCTAATAATAAATGACATATACATAGCCACATGTCATCCATATGTATCCATATGTTTTACAAATCTTGCAGTTGTTAAGACTCCAGGAGAAGAGTAAAGGAAGAGAAGGAAAAAAAATACATATAGGGATAAGTAAGACAAGAAAATGAGTAGCTATAATAGTAGGACTATCACAAATAACTGAACCGCTTGTACACAAATACTGTATGTGTATTCACGTGCCTCCACATATTCATATGAAGCACAAACAGTAAACGTGTATGCACATATCACCACGTTCAGCATAGTGAGCCATAGAATAATGACCAACCTGATTCATATAGGTAAATTTTGTCTGACCCTCTCCATTGCCTTGGCCAGAGCTTTTATGTTATTTACTATGGCCCTATTTGACTAGGCAATAGAGGGTTACAAACATTAGGAAATTATCATGTTTTGGCTTAAAATACCTGGTTCTGGTGACACAGTCATGGCTGGAAATGCTGCCGATTTCTCACAAAAGAACACCCACTTTGGTTGCTGGTCTCAAACAACGGTCTGCAGCTTGGCAGCCATCTCACCATCCCCTCCACCTCCAGTGTCAAAGTCAGCTCATATATGTGTAATCTGAACTACGTCACTTTAGAAACAGTTATATGATAGGTATGAAATGTACATAATGTATCCGTGGTTTGCAGAAATGTACAATGCCAATGTTTTATTCTGGCGACTGGGCTCGTCCTGCAGCCGCTTCTCCTTCCAAGCTTACAGCAGCTTATGTGAAGTAGGGCCTTTTGTTCAGGCCTTTTCAACAATGGAAGATGATATGCATATGAAATCTATCCAGAATGACATCAACTTTAATAGCATTATTGGACTCTGCTGAGGAGCTGCCATTAAACCCAATATAACCCAAGTCAGATAATGCAGCAGCATCAGTGAACAATACAGTTGTCAAGCACTTAAGCCATTCAGAGAAAGAAAGAAAATTAATTTCACAAGATACAAAATACGCAATCATCTCTTCCAGTAATTATTCAGTTGATCAATACAGTAAATTAGTAGGAAACATCAGTGGGGGGTTTTTCTCTGGCATGGCCTCAGCTTGATAGATTCTTTTCTTGTCAGGCGTTGGCACACTCCCCTGGCTGGAGCGCCCGGCCTGCCTCTCTGTGTCCTCTTTCATTTCCTTTTCACCCCCAGGTCTTTCTGTACCTGTCAATTTCTTTCTACAGTGTGACTCTTTAATCCACCTGAGTGCATGGAGGACAGTTTTGACATAAGAAGAAAAGATAGACTCCTAAGGAGAGGACCAGTATCTTTAGAGCTCGGGGGATAACCGGATTACGACAGCCATTTTGTGCTGCTGGCAGTTTTACTTATTACCCTTTTTTTCTCCCCCTCATCTCTCCAGAGTTGAAATGCTGCCCTTTCTTAGAAGTCACACCAAACACTGACTAGTACACAAAAACACATACTCTTTGTGTTTCTTCACAACTGAAGCAGCTGAAAGCTTTGAGGAGAGTAAAACTAAATCTCGACAGATGATAGTAACAGTTTGAAAGAGACAGATTTCTCCATACTGCCCTTCAGGTATTCTCATGTTGACAGGTTTTCTTCTCACCATCGAAAACTCTCTAAACATGGTTCCACTGTGGAAGTAATCATTGTCTCTGTGTGGCGGTGGGTGCCTCCTGTGTGTGAAGGCCTGAACCTACAGCACAGTAGATAACAGCACAGCCATGAGGAGACAGATCAACCGTCTGACCCCTGCTGCCAATCACTTTATCCCTCCAGCCCGGCTGCTCTGAGGAAACCCGGAGGAAAAAAACACTCTCTGAAAACGTCTTATCAACACTACCACCGATGCGGTGTGCACCACTGGATCTTTTATGTCCATTTATTTTGCCTTTGAAGAGGCCTGCGGTGCCTTTGATTGCGGGAGGTAAATGAAATAAAGGCCTCCTCCTCGCTGGTACCCTGATATCTAAGTTTATCACCGCTACCAAAACCTAAACCTAGAGCTTCAACCCACCACCACAGGTCTGTCTATGGGGAAAAACATCATGCTTCTGTCATGGTAATAATCCTTTTTTTGCAGAAGCCATTTTGGGTGCCTTTGAGATGACATGGAAGCTTCCACTGAGACACCCAGAAAGATGGTATTGAATTCCTCCTTTTAAAATGAGCTTCCTGAGCATATATCTTACACAGTAATCCCCCCGTTGTTACCTATAAGCTCCTACATCTTCTTCTGAGAAGCAGTGTACATGTACACTGAATATAATTTATAGGTAAAGGGACAGTTCACCCCAAAATGAAAGTACATATTTCCCTCTTACCTGTAGTGCTATTTATTAATCTAAATGTTTTTGGTTTGAGTTGCAGAGTGTTGGAGATATCAGCTGTAGAGATGTCTGCCTTCTCTCCAATATAATGGAACAAGATGGTGGTGCTCAAAGTGCCAAAAAATGAATTTGAAAAACTCAACAGCAATGTCTCCTTACAGAAGCTACTGCTCAGCCGAGAGCGCTATTAATGTTTGAATCTCGCACTGTCACAAGCACCAGCCTCTCGTCTGTGAGTAGACGCACGCTTCCTTCTGTGTGTTGCTATGGATGGTGGGTGTAGTTTGGTAAAAAGAAAATAGTTCCTACATGAAACTTCTTCAATGCTAGAAATTTAGTAGTCGAAATTCCACGATCTTTGATACCTAATTTGATACCACGGCAAAAAACCTAAAACAAATCAATAACTGCCATGTACTGCCAAGTTTTGTTTTTTTTTACATTTTACTGTTAAATACAAGTCTGTGTAGGTTCATGAGATTTTGGGGGCAAGGAAAGATATGTTAACATATAGCCTATAAAGTACATTAACATATTTCTTCTCCATTGTTATTGTTGTTATTGTTATGTTTTGTGGTGGTTGGCCTTTGTGGGAGGCTGTTTAACCCGCCCCTTTTTCACTGTGATTGGATGGCCGAGTAAAAAGTGACAGTGATGAGCACAGGGTTTTAGTTATAGTTGAATGTTTTTCAACTCTTGGCAACCAGAACAAAACGGCATGTGTGCAGCGCTCAGCACAGAATAGACGCTTAGCGCCTTTTCAAGCTGCTGGCATCTGTAGCACAATGTAAAACACGGCGATCCCATTGCAAAGAATTAACTAAATACACCTCAAGAAAAAAAGCAGTTTTCTTTTCAGCAAGTTGGGGCGGAGCTGCTGCAGCTGCACCTGTTGCCATTTTCCTTGTGTTCTTCTTCTGTTCTTCTTTCTGTGGAAGTTAATGGCAGAGAACGCTTGTTGGTGTATATATATTATGTCATCAGGTCCAGAAGAATTCTATCTCCAGTACCATCATGTTTTCAGAAATTTGGCATCAACTTATTAACAAAGTATTGGCCCTCTTGACATCCCCATTTAAGAGAAGGCCGACATCTCTACAGCTGATATCTCCAACACTCGGCAACTCACATTAAGAACATTTAGGCTGTTTAATAGCACCACAGGTAAGAGGACAAATATCTATTTCTGATTTTGGGCTGAACTGTCCCTTTAAGTTATTGCCCAGACTTTTCTCCATCAATGTCATTTCAATAACAGAGGAGATGGCTAAAGCATCTATCTGATAAGATAAGGTATAGTAATTATGAAAACTGTAACAACCAACGGAGTCACTCAGGGCCAGTGAATTATGGCTGTGATTAATATTGATTTTGTAGAGTATGGAGGAGGGAGAGATGAGCCGCTTGTACACATATTGATATATAAGAAACCTGCATGGCATCATGGGAAAGAATTTAAATGAGGGATTGTGTTAGTTTTGAGGACAGGATTTTTAAAAAGTAGGAGCACAAATTGGGAGTGGTTTTGCAACAAAGATGGAAGCAAGTTTGGAGTAGAGTCTTTATGCACTCACTTATGGCCGATTTATTTTAATTTGGATTAATGCAGGGCCGTATGTAGGGTCATTGCAGGTGTATTCTGGGGGTAATTTGACAACTTTGGTGTAGTTACATTCTGCAATAAAAACATTGACAGTTTGTAGTCTGATTGTGCAACTTTACTACTGATTTTCCACCAGGATTCAGTATTTATGCCCAAGTGCATGGCGCAAGGCTGTTTAGGGCGTGTAGACGACTTTTGCTGGTCAAATGGTGCATAAACTTGGTGCAAAGTAAGGTGCAAGGGACAGAGGGCATTTAGTCCCTTAATTAATCACAGATGTATTCTGGTTGTGACATGAATTTCCCTTTAAAAGCCAATACACCTGCACCTGGCTGATTTACATGGCGGTATGCCGTAAGAGCAGTAATGTCACTGTAGCAAATACTGTGAGACAGTCAACCAGCAAAACTAAAAGCCGTTGTTGTAAATGTGACAGAGGAAACAGCACTAAACTTTTAGCTTCTGAAATAATCAATGAAGTTACTCAGCTCCTCGTGTGTAAATGCACACAGCGTCTCTCTTAATGGGGAGTCAGACAGCAGCTCTGCTCTCTGCCATGTTCACATTTTAGAGAATGTAATTAATATTTTCCTCCGTAATGAGGTATTATTTCAACCCCCTGCAACCCATCCGCACTTCCCTGTGTGTGAGACATGCAGAGTGTACACACATTGTGAGTACGCCTATGTAGACGCATCTTACATTACAATTACATGTGTCTGTCTGAAAGTAGCAATGACAGTTGTGTTGTGTTGTGCTGTGCGCCGCTTTGTGCCGGGTGTAGGATAGAGCCCTTAGACTAGTAATCTCTTTATTTTGCTGGTTTGTTATTGCCTAATCATTTAGTTGAAAGTTTTTTGGAAAGGATCCTGCAACCCAACCAATTAGTGGTCATCACTATATATGATAGGAACCTTTGTTTGTCTGGTCAGGTGTTCCACCTCGAAAGAAAAACAGTTGTTGACCACTGAAGCAGCTTGTTGCTGCTTGAGTTACACGTGTGGATGTTTTTGAGTATTATTGGAAACATGTTCGAGTTTAATGGACACAGACAAGTTTGTGATGGAAAAATAACAGACAGTGTACAACTTTCAAGTTTGACTCAGACTTTGATTCATCAGACACAATAACAATCAGTGTGCCAATTAAGTAATTCTTGTGCAGCATCTCAGGATGGATTTTTGTTGAAAGAATGGCTGCGTTCCAATAAATCTTGCAGTAAAATCACCATGAGAAATCCAAGTAATAACCAAATGTATGGACTTTTCGTTCAGGGGGTGTGAGGGGTGTTTGGGGGCCACTGACCCATGACCTTGGTATTTCTAAAGTTCTGGCTACACCCCTGGTTTTATAAGATGGCTTCTCATGACTTTGAGGAGTATACAGCAACTTTCTTTGAGATCTTCTGAAATAGAAATTCATCACTGAGCAAATGAGCAACAGGCAAAGAGGAACTTAAATATTTTACTTCCTTAGCTCGTACAAAACCCTCTAATTTCTAGCTTTCTGCGTGTGTCATGCAGCAGATTACTCTCCTCACTGGTCCCCTGCCTGCCTGCTCTTGTGTCTGTAGACATTTGGAGAGACTAAGGGGGAAGGAGGGAGTCCCTCAGAAATGTTGTACAGTCACTTTTTGTGAAGGGATTACAGTGCTCTCTCTCATTCTCATTGGCTTGGTCCGCCGTGACAGTAGCGTGGTGATGAGCGGTTGACATGCCCAGCATCATCCATAACAAGCTTCCAACTTGGTCCCGTGTGACTCCCATTCATGCGCCCAGGCTTTGCGCTTTATGTACTTTTCTGTTTCACTTTGTGCAAATGCTTCAGTCAATTTGGAGTTACGGTTTCTAGTCTTTTCTTACCAAAGAGAGAGGGATAATATTTCTTAGCAGACCACTTTTCCTTTTACGCACGAGAGGAGCATGAGCTTCTTGGAGAGGTGACTTAATTTACAGTAGGGGTCATTAAATGTGTCAGCGTCTGAGATGGCAAAACCTTTAGATCACATCAAAAGACCCATGAATGCTTTCATGGTGTGGTCCAGAGGCCAGAGGAGAAAAATGGCCCAGGAAAATCCAAAGATGCACAACTCTGAAATCAGCAAGAGACTCGGCGCCGAGTGGAAGCTGCTCTCCGACTCTGAGAAACGTCCGTACATCGACGAGGCCAAGAGGCTGCGGGCTCAGCACATGAAGGAGCACCCGGACTACAAGTACAGACCCCGGCGCAAGCCCAAGAGTCTCCTGAAGAGGGACCGTTTCGTTTTCCCGCTGCCGTCTTTACTCGGGGACGCAGCGGAGCATTTGAAGGGATTTTCCATGGACTCCTTTCTCGTTCCTGGGGATAAAGCCAGAGCTCTCCTCGCTCCTGTCTCCTCCTCCTCTTCCTCCTTCTCGCTGCTGGAACCGGTGGCGCAGTTCAGCACCGGAGCTGTCCAGCGCATGGCGGAGATCCCGCACGCACTGGCCGCCGGCGCTCTGCCCTACAGCGCGCACACGTTTGGATACCAGACTGGAGGGATGGGGGGTCTGGCTTGCCACGGACAGCACACCCACACCCACACCCACACTCACCCGTCACCCTCCGGGCCTGGGTACGTGGTGCCGTGTAACTGTAGCGCCTGGTCCGCTGCCACTTTACAGCCTCAGGTAGCTTATATTCTGTTCCCTGGAGGGATGACGAAGAACGGCGTGGACTCGTACACTTCAGCCAGCTCCAGTGTGTGACGGACCGGATACACCCAAGACGCGCGGTCATTACGGGAAAACTTTGCGCACAGGACCTCCCCATGTAATATGACACAAGGCTAAAAAATGGCCAACACTACATGTCCTCATCCTACAAATATCACAGCAAACCTGATTATTAAAGGCTGTGTTTCTGCATATTTTAAAAACATTTTACGCACCAAAAACGCACTACAAGTCCCTTTATTACTCGTTATCACATGTAAATGCAGAGTAAATATTTGGGGCATAATGTGAAGATGTTATTTTGTTACTCTTTTGTCAAAAACATAAAAAATAAATGCAGGAGGTCCACGCCTAACTTTTCTAAATAACTGATATAACTCAACAGGCGAACTGACCTTTGAGTCCACATTACTGCCAGTCAGATAATCATAAAGCTCCTGTGGTTTTGAGAGGGCAGAGAAAGTCTGCAAGAGGCAGTGTTTGTTTTTGACATGATTATTTACACAGGCCCAAAAACACTTAAAATCAAATTTCTAACTTTGGATTCATCATTTTTAGGGTGAAGTCAAGTAATTTGTCACATCAGGTAAAATTGGACAAGCAAGGTTTTTACATCTTGGGCTGTTTAGATATTAGCTGCCAGTCACCAAAGATGTTTTTGTTGCTACAAATGTGCTTTACATGAAACAATGATTTTGATTGGTCTGAGATAACTACAGTGGGCAGGGCAAAAAATTAGGCAAGCCATGCAGCATGTTAATTTTTTTTTTTCTTGGTTATAAGAATACTGCAGCTAAATCTGGCATAACACAAAATAGTCACAGGATGCCGCATTTTATGAACTGTTTGACATAAAAACATTTTCAAAATACACTTAACCTTTTATAGGAAAGGATTTTGAGTGAGTATTTATGTTTTCAGGTAAAATAGGATGAAAAATAAGCTAAAATGGGACATTTTTCTGAAGTGAAATCAGCATGTTTGTAAGCTACCAGGTGCCATAAAACATGAGTTACTATGCTATACTGTTACATCATAACTTTGTCACTTAAAAATGATTTTTTAAATGAAATGTTTGGTTTAATTGCAGATTTGATAAAGTAATGACTGAAATGACAAATTGATTTAACCATTTAAAAAACAAACCAACATCACTGTCGTGTTGGTGAAGATTCTCAGTCGTTCAGGTCATGGTAATCTCAGATGCTATATCATAGGTGAGTGGACTTACTTGAGTTTCTTGAGGATGTTTCACCTCTCATCTAAGAAGCTTCTGCGGTTCAGAACTGAGAGGTGAAATGTCTTCAAGAAACTCAAGCAAGTCCACTTGCCTACGATATAGCACTTAGGATTACCTTAAAAGACGTTTAATTTTACCTGAACATGTCATCTGAGTGAGGTAGGGGTTGTTGATGTGTTTAAAGGTCCAAAGTTTCTTAAGTATTTTACCTGGCAACTTTTTTTCTTAATAGAAATATAGCAGAGATCCATAAAAAACTCACTTATATAGTCTTCTGATTTTTTTCTTGGTTTTCTTGGTAATCTACCAAATAGTGTCCCACATTACCTGACTTCACCTGCAATTTGACAGTTTGTCCCCCAGTATATCTGTCTCAATATGCAGGCCTGGTTTTTGATTTGAAGTGGAAATAATAAATGTTTCCCAAAAGTATTGTCTAATAATTTGATTTTTTTTTCTTTGGGGTCTGTTGCTTTCAGAAAAATGTGTAAAAAATGTCTAACTATTTTATATAAGCAGCTACATCCATTTTGGATAATAAGTCAGTTGCTGTTCAGTGAACAATGTTGATGTGAAGTTGAATCATTTTATTGATAATATAGTCTGGGATGATCCACACCACCACCATTTGTCTTGAATATTTTTTTAATGTCTGCTGATTATCAGTGTCATTCCTAAATGTTTTTTGTTAGATGTTATTTTATGTCTGACGTCAGTTGTAATAATAATAACTGGGGAAAGTACAGTAAGTGTTCATGTTCCTGACCACCTGAGCGCTCTTATCTCAACAAGCTGACCGATAAGGTGTCCAACTAAGGCTCACACAATAGACAAACAAATATGAATATAATGCAAAATAAAAAACAGAAATCCATTCAACTGAGGAACAAAACAAAATTAAAGTCCCATCGTGTTTGGTGACTCCTGTATGAGTTTCGTTGTGTGTTTGTGTGAGGGAGCGAGAGCAAGGCTCGTGATAAGAGAAGAATAGAAACTTCTCTCCTCCCCAGGTGTTGACAGAGTGATAAGGTGATAAGTTGAATCATGGAAATCGTATGAGGCACTGTTTGTTTCAGAGTTAGTAAGAGGGAATGAGTCCTCACACTGAAACCACTGAGTCTCCACGTATGACGACTCATAACGCTCATCCTGTATCTGTGATGTAAGTTTATTAAACAGGAAGAAGCTGCATCAGGATTTCTGAGTCATGGCCTTTTGCCTTTATTAGATAGTAGAAACAAAACAAATGTATTTAGCTGGACATGAATCGGGGACATTGTTATTACATGGTCAGCAAACCCTTCACCAACAGGGCACATTATTTGTGTGGAGGGTTTTCACTTGACACCCTGGGTGGCACAGGAGAAGAAAAAAGTTCTTGGATGAAGCGCCAGATTTAAAGATTTTGCTGTGGCGTCCTCGAGCCAAACGCCAAATCTTTATTAATTCAGAGGTCCAGTGATGCAGCTCTGTAGCCGAGCTTGACCTGTGGCCTCCCTATGGATGTGGAAAATGCTTTACTTAACTGGTTTCTTTTGTCATTTTAAAGGAATACATCACATTATTTGCCCCAGGATATGTTGAATTTGTGAAGAAAAATTTGTTTTTCTTGCATGCCTCCATGGTGAACAGAGATTTTTAAAAAAACAAACATTTGTCATGAATAGAAGTAATCATGGTCTGCATTTAAAGGTCCAGTGTGTAAGATTTAGAGGTATATATTATGGTGTATTATCACCTGAAGAATTGTATATCTGCTACCTTAGAATGAGCCATTTAAAGCTACATTAGGGGTGCTTTCCAAACCACATACTCTTTCTTTTTACTTTTAGTACATACTGCAGCCGCCCTTAAAAAGTATGTACTGTTGCATGCAGTATGCACACAATCGGGACATACTACAGTCTTCTAACATCACACCCTGAACCATGACCCGCTTTAATATCCGTTATCATGGAGATAAAACAAACAGCACTTACCAGATTTTCCAGAGATGGAGATCAACCCGCAGAGCTCTGTTGTTGTTACTAGTTTAACTTTCTTCTTTCTTCTTCCGAGGAAATCATACTTCCCATGGGTGAAAACTCACCAAACTTTGCACAAAGGTCCAGTCTCATGCCAGATATCC
>NC_065526.1:15821636-15914368 GCF_006386435.1 Epinephelus moara | reverse complement strand
ATGCAATATGTGTATTTTCAGATTTTTGTCTTAATAACTGAATTTTTTACAGTGGTTTCAAATCTGCCTTTCCATGCACGGATGGCTGCTTTCCTACACAAAAGTGAATGGCTTACTCAGTTTGTGAAGCCACTGTTGAGTTGCTACTTGCCAATTAGCTCAGAGCGGTTGATGATGGTCTTAGGTTCCAGAGGTTGCTCAGAATTGCCTAAAAATGCCCGGACCTGACCCATCGCTGCGCAGCAGCTATAATTTTTAGTTATGTCCTGTTGTTGATTGTAATATTTATGATTAATTTTTTCACTTAAACAATTCATATTTCCCTTATTACTGTTCGATTGGTCATTAGTTACTCGAATGCGCTGTCATCTGTCATTGCGGCTTCTGACAGCTGTCAATCTGTTTGTCTCATCTCTTTGTGGTTCAGTCGATGTGAAGAGGATTATGGGTCAGAACAGCCCGAAAATCTAACTGGATGTAATAGAACATCCTGGTATTTTGGGCATACCGCATTTCACATATTATGTATTTGGACATACTAAAACTTGTTCTGGCATACTATATAGTATAGTAGTATGGAGATTGGAATGCACAGATGGAGTGGGTCCTCTTCAATGTTCATGTTGTTCCGCCATGTTTAGTAGCCCAAAACGGACAAATCAAACACTCGCTCTAGAGAGGGCTCATTCTCATTTTCGCATCAGCCACCGTAGTCCTCCTACACACGTGGCACATGGAAGAGGTTTCTAGCTGGTTAGATGCCGCTAAATCCTTCACACTAGACCTTTAACAACAGAAAAGCTATATCAAAACAGCCTGTTTACAAACTCTCATACAAATCATGCAGAATAATCCATGTCTCATTTATCCAGTCGTATGCTCGGTACTTCCCAAACACATGCATTTTGCTAAAATGTTACAGTATAAGTGTCTTCCATCGAGGAGTAGTGCACCCTGAGCGTGCCCAGGTGCACTACTCGTCAGTGTGTGAGACTGTTTGATACGACTGCACAAATGAGACTAGATTATACTGCATGAGTTGTGTGAGAGTTGGATGTTTTGATTACAGTTTTGCTGTTGTTATAAGTGGTCCCTGTTTACCCCAATTCATGAAGAATCTCCGCCTTTTTTCGAATCTCTGTTTGCCGTGGAGGACAACAAAGGTTTCGTCATGAAATCAACATAACACAGTGAGGTATTGACATATAGAAATGGTAATTTTGTGTGTAAGTTACTCCTTTAAAGACACACCTGGGGCCTGATTTGAACTCACATTCTGACCTTGTCATAATTGAGATTCTCTGCTTGTCATGTGTGTTATTTCCTTCTGTTTGTCTTGCTTCCTCCCGAGTGTTCCTTTGTGCTCTATCTGATTGAGTTACTCTCTCAGTTCTGCCTCATCTCTGTGTGTCTGAATGTTTGTCTTTCTGCAGTGCTGCATAATGTTTCAGTGTGTCAGGGTGTTGGCATTGCAAATGACTGCATAATTCAGTCTCTGACCAACTGTCGGCGGTTTACCTGAAGCCCTGTGGAGTCGGTGATTCAGTTTCCCGTATTTACATTTAAACAGTTAGTTCTCATTTAGGTGCCAGGTGTGCCTATCACCACTGTGTCCACACCTCTCAGCACAAGGCAGCCCAACCCATGCCACTGTATCACCCACTGGACGAAACCCAACCGCCTCCGCCCATCGCCACCATCACTACAAAGTGCCACTCTGCCCATTTTCATACTCTGCCAGTGCTCTACACACCTGCTCACCTTTGGCACCTTTACTTAAACCAGCGACATATGCAGCTAAACTTCAAGTATTAGCCTCTTTGTCTCATTATACTGGGAACAAACCATCCTGCGCACATCTCCCAGTATATTTCCTAACTTCTGACGGAGGAAACAACAATGGCGCCTTCAGTTCTACAGAACGGTGGATTCATTTTGGGGCTGATCGGTGCAGCAGCCCTCATTGCAGCTACTGCCATGAATAATTGGAGTGTCAAGGACAGGCAGGGGGACGTGGTAACGTCTGTTTACACCTACAAGGGCCTGTGGCAGGACTGTGAGACCGCCTCATCGGGATTCACAGAGTGTCGCCCGCTCTACGGCCTCCTGGGCTTCTCAGGTAGGAAAAGACTCTCATATATTTGAATGTGCAGAGCTTCTGCAGTGACTGCTTACATCCAAATTAGTTTCAATCCATCACTTTTCTCATTATCAGACACAAACTGTGTCCACAATTATTCAGTTTCACTGTCAGGGCCACAGATAGATGATTTAGATACCGAGCTTTCTCTGATTACAAGAACAAAGATGCAGTGAGTGAGAAAGTTTAAGGAAGTTGTTCAGTACTCCAGTTAGCAGGAAGTTGTCTCACTACTTGTAAAGATCCATGAGGGCCTAACGAGTTCTTCTCAAATGACAGGGCAGGAGGTTTTTAAAGTACAGAGATGAGTCTTATTCAGTTTCACAAGGTCCAGGATTACGTGTAAGTACTCTAAAAAAAGGTACAAGATTCCTTATAAGTAAAAAAAACAAAACTGGAATGGTCCATGGTCCTTAAAAGTGTATAAATATGACATTGTCATACAGCATAAAAATGTCTTTTTTACTTTAAATTAAAGCCAAATTAAGGAGAATTTGTGAAGGTAAAATGAAGATTTTAAAGTGTTAATAAAAGAGATTAAAACACTTTGATTTTGTGGGGAAAAAAGAAATGTGTGATGACTTTCTCGCTACTGAAAGGATAAATCGGATAATTTAACAATGGAAAACCAAAAGCAAAAAGCTTCTCCTCATAACTACTAATGTAAATATTATTTTTTAAACAGGCGATGTTTTAAAATCACTTTTCCCCCCTTTGTTTCTGCCGTCCTCATACTAACTCTTGTTCCGGCATCGAGCCCACTCCTATCAGTATTTGCATTAGCAGCAGTGCATTCTGGTCACTATAATGGACAGGCAGGCCGAGACTTGGTCAACACAGTTATCAGAAACAGAACAAACAACAAGCAAAGGGCAGGTTCCTACAACACACCTAGAATACAGGTCTCATTATCAGATTAAATACATCTGCTAACATCATCCTCTGGTAACGTTACTAAGATTTAAGTCCAAAGGCAAAATATAATTGTTATTGTCAGATTCATGATGTGTATGTCTCTCGTGATGCAGATTATTATGCAATGTAGAGTTTCTTGGTAGAGTGAGACACATTATAAAATGTCAGATTCAGTATAATTTATCTGTGAGCATGTGTTTTCTGTCCACCAGGCACCTTCCAGGCTGTGCGAGCCCTGATGATAGTCAGCGTGGTGCTGGGTGTCATCGGGACGCTGATATCAGTTTTCTCCCTCACCTGCCTCACAATGAACAGCATGGCAGACACCACCAAGGCCAAGATGAGCCTCGCTGCCGGCATCATGTTCGTCATCGCCGGTAGGGTCACAAATAACAAAAATATGAGGGTGTTTTTTTTACTTTGACATCTCTGGTTCTTAAAGGGACAGTTCACTCCAAAATCCAAGATACATATTTTTTTTGGTGTGAGTTTCCGAACAACCATATCGCTGCACAGGAGGAAGCGTGCATCTACTGCTAGCTCACCTAGCACAACTGAGCTAACTAAAGTTACACCTCAGCTGACGAGGATGCCATTAATGTTAACATCTCACACCATCATGAGAAGGAGCCTCTTGTCTGTGACTAGATGCAGGCTTCTGTCTCCACGGTGATTCGGTTGGTGGGTGTAGTTCGGTAGGAAGAAAATAGCTCGCAACAAGGTCTGTTGATTGGCTTGAGTAACCAGGTCATGATTTCTGTAAAGAGACATTGCTGTTGAGTTTTTCAAATGAATTCTTTGGCACTTTGAGCATCACAAGCCGAGTGCCATTTACTCTCATTATAATGGAAAGTAGGCAGATATTTTTCGGCTGATATCTTCAACGCTCAACAACTCCCACCAAAACAATCTAGACTGATAAACAGCTCTACAGGTAGAAGAAAAATATGTGTTTTAAATTTTGAGGTGTACTGTCCCTTTAAGGAGTTGCACATATTCTCTCTATAAAGTAAATATATCAC
Source organism: Epinephelus moara (assembly GCF_006386435.1). Lineage (NCBI taxonomy): Eukaryota > Metazoa > Chordata > Actinopteri > Perciformes > Serranidae > Epinephelus > Epinephelus moara. Next base: position 15,910,291 of record NC_065526.1, on the reverse strand, counting down.
TACGTTCCTGTCCGTAATCTTCCCTCAGGTTTGTGTGGCATCGCAGGAGCTTCTATCTACGCCAATCAGATCGTGACCACTTTCAGGATGTCCACCTACAACAACTATGGAGGAGGATACAACAACATGGGTGGAGGGATGGGAGGAGGAATGGGTGGAGGGATGGGAGGAATGGGAGGAGGAATTCCCAGGTAGGTTAGCAAGATGATTGTTCTGCTTGTGTTCTTATATTCTCCGTGTTGTTCCCACGCTGGATCTACATCATGTGTTGTTTGTCTTAACAGATACACATTCGGCCCTGCGCTGTTTGTAGCCTGGATTGGAGGCGGCGTCCTGCTTATTGGTGGCATCCTGAAGTCACTGGCTTTCAGGGAAATGGCGAAAGATGAAAAACCACAGTGAGTTCACTCGCAGATTTATAGTGATAAAACTGACATTTTCACTGGCATTCTGCTCATACACTGATATTTGTGGACTTGTTTTGGAAGATACACCATCCCAGTAGAAATGCCTTTACACCATGTCTTTCCTCTTGCTTTTCAGTTACCCCGGGGTCGCCTACAAACCTCAGCCCCGCACCAAATCTGAGCTCAGCGATCACCACTCAGAGGGCAAGAAAACCCATGATTATGTGTAACTTCAACACGCAACCTAAGCACTACGAGTTTTTGTTTGTGTATGCTTGTAGCTGTTCACATGCAGCAGGCTTTGTGGGATGTTTTTTGTTTTTCAGTTGCCTCATATACGCACTAAATACTACGTCTTTACTTTATGTAAACAGCAGACAAACAACAGAAACAGCAGTCCAACAGGTGTAATAAGAAATGAGTTGTGGCTAAATATGTAGTTTTCACACACACATCTCCGTGGTTACTGGATATTTATAAGTGCTGTATGTAATTGAAGTCTTTTTTACTTGAGTTTTGTGAAATCATTTAGTTTTTATTTTAATAAAACACTGATTTGTGAAATATGTGTTTGAATACTCTGAAAATATAAATGCTAAATTAGATCATAACATGCACAACTGATTATTCACATATACATGCAGTGTTGGGAAGGTTATTTTTTAAATGTAGTAGGTTATATATTAGAAAGTAATATAACTATTTTAATTACTTCATCAAAGTAATGTAACTTTTCTGACAAATGTTTCAAACTGAGCAGTAAAGTTGAAAAATGTCTCTGCCAAAAGAAGATATTCCTGCACAGCTGAAAGATGCCAAACAACAGGATGAATGCTTTAATCTACATAGAAACTTTTTACCAAAGAGAATATTTTTGGATGTAACCCCTTCATTACCAACGTTTTGATAAGTAACTGTAATTTAATTATATATATTTTTTTCCCAGTAACTGTAACTGACTACATGTATTGTGTAATTTAATTACATGTAAATAGTGTCTCTGCAGCACATTTATTCAGTGAGGTAAGTCCAATTAAAGATATATTTGGGGGCTTTCTCTCTTTATATGAGAGGACATATACACTGTGAAGGGGGAAGAAAGTGGGGGATGGCATGCAGCAAAGGGCTGTGGGTTAGAATCAAACCTGTGACCACCAGGCACCTGCTCTACCTAGTGGGCGCCCCTGGTATCTTGCTCAAGGATACTTATACCTGCGTAATGACCTGCTGTATTGTAACAACTTCCACCTGCATGTTTTCCTGTTGACATGCAAGGTACCATCAGACGTTGGACTGCTGCCCTCTGTTTATAAAACTGATAGCTGTATGATAAAACAACAGGAGAAACTAGAGACCAGTGTGCCAGGCCAGTGTGTCTCTTCAAGTGATACATTATACACAGTATTCCTGTAATCTATCCCGCAATCTCATCCTTTATCTTCCTGCACTGGAAATGGACAATGAGACAGATTCTAGTTCCTCTCCCTTTCAGCAGTACACGTACTGAAGTACAAATTCGTGTATTTTTCTTTCCATTTTATGCAACTTTACTCTTCTACTCCACTGCATCTCAGAGGTGAATATTGAACTTTTCTCTAAGGATCCAAATACTTCTTCTACCACTGCCTTTCAGCAAATACCTGATAAGGAAACATAGGGACAGCAAAGTCTGGACTGTAATTAAGTGAGGAAATTGTAAAAGTGGTGAGCATAAATAAATAAATATAGTTTTTACCACTGAAAAGGGAAAAGTGTTTTACCCACAAATATAGATATTGACATCCTATTGCTCTAGTGATATAGTTTAAGATAAGTTTTGACAATACACTTTAGAGCTATATTCCAAGTTCGATTGACCAAATTTACTAGTCCTGTTTTCTTACTCCTTTTGTACACCAACAGACAAGAGCCTTTTCTCATTTCAAAGACTCCTTTCCTCGCCTCCTCTCCTCACATCTTAGTCCCTCCCACCTGAGACGCAAGCAGAGGAGGCCAGGGAGAGACACAAGAAAAGAGGAGGCAACTGGTATTTAACAAAACTAGACATCTGTGCTTTGGAGTCGTCGTTTTAAAGTGATGATTTATATTAAATATGGCGTGTGACACACAGCTGCACCTTCAGCTGTCTGTCACACTTCTGTTACATGCCACGGTTGCTGAAAAGACTCCCGTAGAGGATACACCTGTGCATCCTAACTCACAGCTCCTCCGGCAAGCCTCCTTTTTCTGTGGGATGCATTTTAGGAATTGAGACATCCTTATAGATGGCGCCCTGAGATAAATTTTGAGGGTGTATATCATCATGCTAACATGTCTCCTCGCTTCCCTCACTGGCTTCCTTTCCTCACATCTTAGTCCCACCCATGAGAGAAGCAAGCGAAGGAGGTGAGATGCGAGGACGGAGGAGCCAAAGCTGCCAAATGAGAAATCCTCAGTTCCATAATATCAGTTACTTATGACATGCTGCTCTAGTGTATAACTTGTCAGACTGAAAACCTTATTCTGTAAATTACACCTGACCATGTAACTTTGTCCCTCATATGTGACACTACAAGTTAAAGGCTGTGAGACTAAACTGTGCAAATATGAAATCATGTTGTGGTGTAGACTTTATACAAGCCCAAATGCAAAAGAAAATATCTCGCCAGGACCCTTGGGTGGCTCAGTAGTCATGTCACTTATAAAAAGACTTACAGGTAGGATGCACCTGTGTTTCCTCTCTCTAAGCTCCTCCAGAAGCCTCCTCTCTCCTTATGTCCTCAAGGTGCCTTTAGAGGAAGGAAGATCCTCCATCATGGCATAGGGGGAACAATTTGTGGGTCACAGGAGGGAAGAGGAGGTGAGGAAGCACAAGTCAGCATGATGAAAAGCACCCTAAGTCACAGGCAGGAGGAAAGAGGAGAGAGGAGATGAGGAGCACAGGGTGCCCACCTGTCCCAGCTCTGAGCTGCAATGCCGTTTCAGACCAGTAGATGTCAACATATTGATGTATGTGGTTTCAAATTGGTATGAGCTCAGCCTGAGATCATCTGCAGCACAGCAACAAAGATGATTTCACACACATTGATTTTCCATTAGAACCACCCCCCCCCCCCCCCCCCCCCACCCCCACCCCCCCAAAAAAAAACCATTGACAGAAAAAAACCATCAGAGTTTGTTTATTGTTGCATATTTAAACTGTCACCTCACTCGCTCGAAAACAATCATCCAAAATAAATCCAGTTTCTCCTCAAAGCAGACGATACCGAAACACACAGATTTACATCAGACGTCACATCCCAGCATTGGTTTACTGTGACGTCTTCACTGACGTGTGCTCCGGCAAAGACGTCGCATCTGGAGAGAAACTAGGATTCACTCTTACTACAAACCCCATTAGTCACAATGTTGAGCATTATAAAAAAATAATAATCATACAAGAATATCCGACAGACAAGAGGGGGAACGTAAACTCCCACAGGTAGACAACAAAACAGTTCTTGATGTGCATTATTGTTTTTCAAACCTAATGGATCCACTCTGAGCCACAATTATCTGTAATGTTCATCGTTATATCGGCTGTGCTGCTCCTCTGTGATTATGTCTTCTCACACTCTCACATAAGTTATTTGGTAAAATCCAGACAGGAAATTGATTTTTCAGATACAAAAACAGTCAAATAGTGATTTAACAACCATGTATCAAGGCCAAGTCGTGTACAAATTGGTAAAGAACTAAAAGAGTCGGTCCATCCAAATTATAAAAAAATCATTTTCTCAGCAGACCCCTGTGGTTCATAGCCGTGCAGATAGTTTTTGTTTAAGTGGCTCAAGTTTTTAAAAGATCTTTAAGAGGTCTCTTTGGATTTCTGTCGCAGCCTAAATACAACAGAGGTGTTTTTGCTTGTGGTGCTCAAATGTGATTTATAGCTACCTCTTGTTGCAGTCATTGCAAATGCAAACCTTTGACAGTGACAACATTTACATGCACACTTATATTCCACTATTATTCTGAATATGATTTGAATTTGATGCAGGTCATGTGAACACCATATTCTGTTTGGATCTTCTGAATTTAGCATTTTCCGATTAAGACGTGTGGGATATCTTTGGACATGTATACAGTGCGTTCAGAATCTGGGTCTCATTTGGGGTTTTTACCGCAGTTAACATCACACGGCCTCTTGCCTGTTTACGCTCAGCTCTGTGCGTTGTCAGGGATACGCTGTACACAAACCAACTTGCCAACAGTTTGCAAGGCTGTGGAGTAGAGATGCACGCCTAAAAGAAAAGCCCACCTTGCTGGTCAGACGGAGAAACGCACCTACTTTTAAACGGTCTGAAAGACATGGATATCAACAGGTTGTCATATACACGCAAAAATCACAATGTCAACCTTAAAGAACGTAGTTGAAGGAATGAAAGAAGCAGGATGTGTTTGCACGGTTGATCAAGTCCTCCATCAGTGAAAAGCCGTTCCACTTTTCCATTTTTTGACATGATAATCGACATGTTAGGGTACGTTAATCAGAGTATGCATAGCTACATGTCAACAGGAATACTAGTAGAATATTCATTTTCATTAGCCATGTAAACCACTTACTAGGAATATATTGGGGGTTTTTTTGGAATAAGTGGAAATCTGAAAAGTTTTGTGCATGTAACGTAGTCAGTGTGTTAATCTACAGAGACTAGGACACAGTTGCTGTTGACTTCTTTAAATGTCATGTATCAGTGCTGCGAGTGCCACAAACAAAACTCCATTAACCTGCAGGTGGACGCAGAAATCTCAGGCACATAAAACACAAAGTGTCTGCATGGCGACACACCACCAGAGGTATTGTAATTTGGGTGAGCAGACCCTTCAACTAAAGACTAAAAACAAAAACATACACGTTGTCTATATCCGGTCTAATTTCTCACTCAGGAACTCCTCCACGCTGTCTGTGTTCCACTTGAGGATGCTGAGTTCTTCAGCGATGTTCCCGTTATCGTCCAAAAGCTTTAGTACAGGATCTGAGCCTCTCACGTACTGCAGTGTGGGAGGGGGTGAGTGGGAACGAGAGAAAAAGAGGAGGGGTGTTAGGAAGACAGGTTTGCCCTCGGTAAAGATAGTCAGAGAAATGTTTGTGAGTCATCTGATTGACATAAGCTGATATTTTTTAAGCTTAATGTGTCTAATTATGAGATCAAATCAGCCGTCACGCTGGCACACAGTTCATCGTGCCCACCTTGATCTGAAGACCCTTGAACATCTTCGGCTTTTCGCTCCTGACAAAAGCTGAGGAGATAAAACAGCAGTGAGACAAATGTCTGGTAATGAATCAGTCAATTAGCCTTTCTATTTTCGTACGGAGGTCTGTAATTACTGACAACTGCAAAGCCTCCTGGGAATGCAGTGTTAACAGCAGCCGAGACAGTTGCGAACACAGGACAGCTACAGCTGAAGTAAACAAACGGCAGCCATATGGCGCAGACAGGGCTCCAGACGTCTACCCCCACACTGAGGAGAGCTGCGGTAACTCCATCAACGTAACCTGACTCTGAATTAACCAAATGTTACGCTGAGCAGAGATGGGAGGTCCACTCCCAAGACACAAAAGGATAAAAAAAACTTCAAAAGCTTGTTTGAAAATCAGCCCTCAGGCATTTTAGACCACCTACTGCAGAAAGTGATTTCAGGCGGATTTATTTCACACATTAACACTGACAATTACACAAAGCATGAGCTCAGCTGCTGGACAGAGCAAAAACAGGGCAATAAATAAGAGTAGGGCTGGACAATATGGCCTATAAATAATATCGTGATATTTTTAGGTCATATCGCGATACACAGTATATCTCTCAATATTTTGAAATCTCATCTAAACTACTGTTGACCACTAAAATTCTAAACTACTAAATAAACTACTGTTATAATTAAGTTATGTAAAAGTACTGTTATAGTAAAGTTAAATAAAGTACTGTTACAATTACTGGTAAGTTAAATAAAGTACTGTTTTAGTAAAGTTTAATGAAATACTGTTGCAATAAAGGTAAATAAAACACTGTCAAAGTAAAGTGAAATACAGTTCAGTTATAATGAAATTAAATAAAGTAAGAGTAGTTATAATAAATTTAAACAAAGTACGTTTATGATAAAGTAAATAAAATACTGATTAATTTAAACAAAGTACTGTTATAAAAAGTTAAAGTTCTGTTATAATAATGTGAAAGTGAGTATTGTTTTAACAAATTTAAACAAAGTACAGTTATAAAAAATGAAAATGAGTTATTGTTATATAGTACAGTTGCATTAAATTTGAACAAAGTATTGTTTAACAAAGTAAAGTAAAAAAAAGTTAAGTAAATTAGGCACTGTTTAAATAAAGTTAAATTGCTGTTTTAGTAAAGTTAAATGATGTACTGTTAGTTAAATAAAGTACTAGTAGTTATAATAAATTTAAATAAAGAAAGGTTATAATAAATTAAAATGAGTTATTGTTATAAAGTACAGTTACAATAAATTTAAACAAAATCTTGTATATCAAAATATAATAAAATTAAATTAAGTACTGTTATAATTAAGTTAAACAAAGTACTGTAATAATAATGTTAAGTATTGTTATAATAAAGTTAAATGAAGTACAGTTATAATAAAGTACTGTCATAATAATGTTAAATAAAACAGTTATAATAAAGTCAATTATTATCATAATGTAATAATTAATCAAAGTGAAACCACTGGGGCTTTAACGTTGAAGCACTCGGCTCGGCCCAAAGTGCTGATGTTTTTGCTGTGAACTTGAAGCTTCCAGGCAACAGCTAGCTGTTAGCAGAAAGTTAAACCGTTACAGTAGCACTGTTTAACATGAGAATTTATTCACTGGGAGATGGAAACAAATTAACAGCTCCAGTTCATATATTGATAATATTTGTAAGTCACACTGGTGCTCCATGGCAGCAAAATCAGCTAAATGGTCGAGGTATGGAGCCCTGCAGATACAAATAAACACACCTCTGCTAAGTACAAGGAGAGAGTAGTCTAGATGGAAATGGAGTGTGTGTTACGTATTATATTTGACTGACATCAGTGGCTTAAAAAAAAAAAAAGACATGACAATTTAAACTTGATGTTTGCAATATAGTCGTTTCATATATCCCACATGGAGCAAGCCGTGATACATTGAGTAAAACTGATTTATGGCCCTGCCCTATATCAGAGTAAAATGTCGTAGCAGAGAACTCACCTTGGACTTGAGGGAACCTCCCCAATTTTCATCCACACACCTCGAGGATGGCTCCAGCATAGAGCTGTGTGCAGAGAGACACAATGTAAGGCAGTCCATCCACGAGGAGTTTTTTTTCCCCCCACACACATCAATGCCCACACACAGAGACAGAACAAGCTGTGGCCCTGCTGGTGGTAGGACGCGTGGCCTGGAGGAGTAATTTGATTCAGGCAGACTGATTCATAAACGTGTCCAGGCGACTCCTTGGGGGTCATTAAACTGTGAGGCTGTGCATATGGAGCAGGGCTGATGGATGATGGTTTGTGCAGGGCTCACTTGTAATCAAACCTCCAGCACCAATATACAATAAGTTAGAGGAAATTGGAGTGTCACGGCAGTATTTCAAGACCACGCTCTGCTCACCGTTTCAGGGAGGAGAGTGGTAAATGGCCTGGTTGGCTGGTTCACATGGCAAATTAAATTACGCATGCAAAGCTAAGATCCTCTCTTCTTCCTCCCTTCGCCCTGTCTTTCTGTAAAAAATCCAGCACGGCTGAAATCAAATTTCTGCGGTTTTCATTTTACCACACATGGCAGATCAGAGATGAATCACGACTCTGTTGATAGCAGGAAACTAAGAAACAAATGATAGGCCGCTCTAACTGGACTCACTGGAGCATCTTAGCATTTCAAAATGCTGTCAGCCTCTATCAGGGGCTTCAAAAGCGAAAGCAAGCGTGAAAAATAATACTTTCTCAATTACTCTCCATGTTTTCTCTTTATCTTACTTCTAAGTACTCAAACAACCCGTCAGGCAGAGACACAATATGCTCACTGTAGCCTAAAAATTAAAATCATGATGATTTTTATACACGATGATGTCGTACTGTCGAAAAAAGAATTAGCCAACAGACACAACTAAAGGTTAACAAGAAGAAAAAGAAACAAGTCCTGGTCAAATATAATCAACATGTATTGTCATTTTAAAGGGAAATCAATATCAATCAAAAATAGATATTTTCTTCATAACTCCAGTGCTTTTTATCACCATGCAGAAGGAAGCGTGCATCTACTCATGGACGAGAGGCACATGCTTGAGACAGTATGAGATTTAAACATTAATGGCGTCCTTGTCGACTGAGCTGTTATGTTAGCTAGCTCAGTGGTGCTAGATGAGCTAGGATCCATACCAAAAATGGACATACAGACAAAAGCCAAAAATGACGCGCGCCAAAAATTATTTAACAATTGCTACAATCAGGCTTCTACCTCACCATCTGCGTCGCCAATTTCCCGTCTCCAAAATGTTCGTAAGCATGGGTCAAAGTCTCTCCCATCAAGTCTGTTTTTATAGATCATAACTTTTCCGTGGGAAGTGGGGCATGCCTCTTTCGGGCCTGGCTTTGTAGGTACGCAATGTTTATAAATGAGACCCAAAAATATGTATCTTTGATCTAGGTGTGAACTGTGCCTTTAAGTTTGACTCAGATATGTGACATTTCAAACCAAAGCAAAGACGACAACATTAAAAGATGTCGGTTTGCTCTTCCTTAATTGGGGATTATTCTGGATGATTCGACAGCAAGTTCTTCAAAAAGACCACGTAATTACTCTGTAAGCCTCCCAACTCGTAAAACAACAATTTTGGTGCGAGTCACGATGAAAGGATAAGGCTGGCGATATTATATTTTCTCTTATTGTTGACATGAAAACATCTAAACTAACAATGAGTTGTCTGTCTCTCAGTACTTTCTGAAATCCCCAGCCTGTGGGCAGGCGGCCCTCAGCACCAAACCAACTGGGTCCTACTAAAGATGCAAATCTGGAAAAAAAAAACAAAAAAAAAAAACAGGCCACAAATAAAGAGTTTCATCTTTTAAACAAGGCTAAATAAGCAGGGCACTGTAGCTTTCAGCAAACGTTGCTACCCTGCCAGGAGCAGGGTATCTGCAGGTATCAGACACTTTAAGACCTTTTAAAGACCCATTTAAAGTAATTTGTGGCCAAATTTAAGACTTATTTTTGAGATAAATCATCTTTTTCTTATTCAGGCACTGCCTTTATGTGGTCACCTGCAGAGATAGGTTTCAGAAAGGAATATGGTTATTAGAGTGAGTCGGATTAATCTACATTTTGCTGACAGGTAAGTGCAAATCTAAAGTAAAAAGACAGTATTAGGTTCAGTGGTAGGTTCAAAGATTTGTAACAACAGAAATGTGGACTTGTGGACCCCGAAAGGCTTGACTCATTTTGACAAAAAGACATCAAAAGAAATTCAGAATTAAGAATATTTAATGACCTTTAAAGCCTAATATTTTCAAAAGTTTAATTGAAGATAAAGACACCCTGCAGGAGGAACTAGTGCATTTGTTGGGGACTATTTTCAGCCACAGAGCTCTTGTGCCAGGCCACACAGGCAATTCTTGCAAGTAGGATAAGTTTATTGTCAGTTTCGGACTTTTCACATGATTTATTAACAATAAGAAAAATATAGTTCCGCCAAATCCATCCGGTTAAGCTTGAAAGGCCTGAAATCAAGGCCTCTTGTGTTTTTTCTATCTGTACTAGCCTGAGAGACTCTCAGGAAGGTTTTCTTGCTCTACAGAGACATACTGTGTAGTGGCACCCAGGGGAGCTGAGGCGCTGCTATGCACGGGATGCTCTGCAGAGGAGAAGACATTTGAAAATGAGTAACTGAAATGCCCTCCATGCGCAGTGAATCTTACTAATCGACAAGGCTGCGCAATAAGCCATTTCTCAGAGGGTTTAATGACACGGCACTGATGTCAATTGCGAGACTGAAAGAATTCTTAAGGCAGATAATTGTTACTGTCTGAGGAGAAAATGTGCTTAGTGACACTGTCGTTTCTGCCGGTACCCTCAGTGCGGCTGGAGACAGCCGATTGCTCTTCTAAGTGACATTTTCACTCAAATCGTGAGGAGGAAGAGGACTAATCTTTCCTCTAAGTGTCTGTCTGAAACAGAGTTATCATCAAGAGGTGTAATGAGGTGTGCACTACACTTTCCCAAGGTGCTGTTGCTAGGATACCACACACGCTCTAGGGGCTTTGCTTAATCAAAGAAGAATTACATTGTTTTTCCACCATCACTTGACTCAGTGTTTATCCGTCAGAGCCCAGCAGGGACTCCTTTTGAATTTGCTGTAATCACCGGAGCAATGAGCGCACAGTAACACCTCCTCGCTGGTTACTGAGAGGCTGTTACTGCAAAACTTGATATTTCCACCCCATGGGGAGTGTCAGGCTGGGGTTAAGGAGCCTCAACTCTGAAAATCAGAGGGAAACACTGAGACAGACAGCTACTGACAGGGTTTGTGTGTGGCAGCTCAGATCTGATGCACAGCTGCAAACAGTGTCAACAGACCCAGTGACAGGGAGGCTAAAACTAGGCCGTTTTTAGCAGGTCAAAAGCTGGAGGTTGTGATCCTGTCATTAATGTGACACACTCTGACAAGCAGGTCCTCGAGTGCTACTACTGAGGAGCCCGTCATCTGTGAAGCTCAGTAAATGACTGGTGACAGCATACAGATCAGCTCAAGACCCCACAATAAATACACTATCTGTCATGCATCATCAACTTTGTCATGACTCAGTAGTACAGCTCAAATGAACAATGAGTACCTTCCACTTGACCATTTTACTGCATGCACACTTGTTAACCTTGTTTCTAGTTACACTTCATTCTCATTGCGGTCTTTGTAACACCCTCCTCGCTGTGACTGACTCCAGACAGGCAATTACTTTCTGTTTGCCTGTTCCCTGGAGCTCTGTTGTTCCCTTTACCTTGCGCGCTTCCATCTGGGCCTCCTGCTGGCAGCACTGCCGGCAATCGGGCTGGAGCTTGGTGAGGCTGAACTCCCCGAGCAGGTCACAGGAGCTGCACAGCAGGTTGCTGGAGAAGCCCAGCTCCCTGCATGCCTCAGACGACAGATCGGCACCGTATGCCGACAGCTGGAAAAAGGAAGAAGGGAGATGACAGTCACAATGAGAGGAAAAAATAAAAGGCAAAGTAAATTGCATGTGCAGATGTGTGAGGATAAAAAAGCATTATGTTACTGATAAAAAAAGTCTGAGATTGTCAAATAAAATCCTGAAACAAAGACAGATGAGAACCATGTGACTTGTATGTAATGCTGGGAATAATTCTAAATTTAAGTTAAGATCAGGACAGCACTCCAATTTGAAATTTTTATAGACACACGGACGTGTAAGGCAAGACACCCTTCTTTCTAGTGTATTCTGGCAATGTCATTGCTTTACTACATAAAGGATTCAGCACCCAGTCTTAAAGATATAGTTGTGAGTGAGCATGTTGTGTCTTATTTTTAATAATTGTAAATAACAAAGACAACTTCAGTGTACTGTAGAACCAATTATTCTTTTTCTGCCTACAGAACATCAGTGCTAAACTGCAATATCATCATCTGTGAGCTACAAAATATGTACTGAATTAATCATAAGTATAATCCCTTAGTAACAGTTTAAGATTACTTAAGTAATGAGACCGACAGACAAAAAGGACAAAGCATTAATTTGATTTGTGATGAGGACAGGAACTGTAATCAAGAAATGTTTTGCATTTTCATTTTATGATATATGATTTAGAAAAATGATTTATTAAATAAGAAGAAGAGACTCAATTAACCTGCTGACTGACTTGTCATCCATCATTATAACTAATTTCAGCACAGTTCATTGGTACAAGAGATTTGATTGTCTGGTAGGAATGTGGATAAACAGGCAGGCTAATTGATAAGATGTCCATCCTCTTTGCTGCTTGAAAATAAGAGCAGAACTGTAGTAAAAATGCTCCAGTGTCATTATGAATAAGAGAGGACTTTGCTTGTTTTGTCAGATTTTCCTTGACAAACAAAAGACTACCTGACAGACTTTAGAAATCTGCTTTCGCTTTCAGCATTCAGAAAACCAGCGTCCTCTCAGGTTTGATTTCACCATAAAAAGGTCCCCTATTTGGCTTTATCTGTGTGGAAACATCCACTCTCTCCTTGTCAATATGTTTACCTTATAATTTAAGCTTGAAATAAAGTGGCTACAGGCGTTTAGGGCTCATTTTACTGAGCAGGGAACAGATTCTGACAGGAAAAGGCACATACAGAAAACCGGAAGTCATTTATAATTGCCTTTTTCTTCCAAAACACACGGTTCGACATACCAATTGGTTAATAAATTGTAAAATACAATGAATTAACTAAAAGACAGTGAGGATGCTTCACTTCCCCATCAGGGTTCATAGGTTTTGAGGATAAGCCACGTCATTTTGGAGCTCCGGGCTCAGCAGGATGCGGCTCATAAAACTGAACATGACACCTGACAGCTTCGCCAACCGTTTATATTTACTATATATCACTACTACAAGCGGCGACAAATGCTAATTCTCATTGTTAATAAACTCACCGTTTGTATAAGCGAGAGAAGCCACAGGAGATACACCTCTCCCGACATTTTAGAGCCTGCTTTGTTAGCAGAAACTACCGTGAGGACCCCTTTATTTACTGGAGGGCTGCCCCGTCGCGCCTGACCGTTAAACTTCATTTCTGAAATTTTTTTTTTTATTCGTCGGCGCTTACTCACACAACATCGGTAATAGAAGTCAAATTAATATGTCTAAAATTATTTGAGTAGTTTATGAGAATTTAATCGTATCTTATGTTTCTTACGTTTAGGCATATTCCGAGGTCGACTCAAAATGTCTTCTTCGCCTCTGATTTTATCGCGGTCCGAAAACAACTGCGCCATCTTTCGTCCAAGTTCAGGCATTTTGTGAAAATTGTCCAATCCGGTTTGAAGAGACAGAGATTTTCGACGAATAGAAAGCGTTAGCCGTGTGGTGGACTGTTGATACATCCAATGGTCTGAGTGGTAGTAATATACTGTCCGTGGTGCGGTGGTGGACACACACTGGATGGGACAGGACAGCGCTACATGGGGGACGCAGGCGACAGCGGCTGGTACCTCCGCTCCTACACCCCGGAGAGAGCAATTCACACTCTGGAGAAATCTCTAGAGCTTTACGACGCACCGCTATTGGGACCTGAGTTGATGAAATAACCCAGCCGAGCATGAACACATCGCATTTGAGGTAACCAGAGGATTTGAACACTGGGAGATATCCACACACACACACACACACACACACACACACACACACACATACACATAGAGGGAGAGAGGGCCATGCTCAGACACTCAGCCGCTTTGTAACCACCGTCGTCGCTCTCTGTGTGTGTTTTCAGTGTCTCCTCCTCTGAGCATGGACTGACCAAATCCCTCTCTGGATGATTTGATGGGGCTGCTCAGAGTCATGATGCCGCCCAAGTTGCAGCTTCTGGCGCTGCTGGCGTTCGCAGTGGCCATGTTCTTCCTGGAGAACCAGATCCAGAAGCTGGAGGAGTCCCGCGGGAAGCTCGGTAAGTTCAAGGGGCTGCAGCCCGATCTCGATCCCATCACAACACCCCGGGAAACACTGCAGGCTTGGTGTGAGGTCTCTCATGGGTCACTGTAGATCTGTGCAATTGGGTCAGTGTGCAGAGAGAGCAGCACTTCGTCATGTACATGGTTCAGACAATGGCACACAGTCATGCAATCCTTAATTATCTGGGAGCTGATCTACTGAACTTTGCATGCTCAGTGTGAATATTTGCATGATTTTAATCCCTACAAATAGTGTCTGCCTTTCATCCTAATGTTTGCAATGCATTGTGAGACTCAGGAGGTGCTGCTAACTTCAGCCTGTTGCCCCTGTGACAGTGAGTGAGTGTGTGTTTGTATACTTCATACTTCAGAACAGTTGTTTTCCTTATTGTTAAGTCTGACAGTTATTTTCTGGATGCAATACAATGTCAGAAAATATTTAAAATTGCCTATCAGAGTTTTCTAAAGCCCAAGATGATGTGTTTGTCTTTGCAACCAGCAGCAAATCTTTACATCTGAGAAGCTGGAATTGAAGCATGTTTGTCATTTCTGCTTGAAAACTGTGCAAAATAGTTGCATAGTTGCACAGCTAATTTGGAAATATAGGACATGCAATATTGGAGCTGGTGATTCTGGAGTCAGACTGAAAGGTGGGATGGTCAGTGATGAACACACAGTGTACTGCAAGGCTCTTAGGACTAACAGGAATCCTCTTTTAGCCTCTTTTAGCTCAAAGCAAGTATAAGTGATATTCTGCATGCATGGGGACGCCACCACCCTGCTGCAAATCCTCTGCTGCCCCTTTCCCAAACTCTCTCCACTGATTGAAACATGGCCGGCGCTGCGTTCAAAATCTCATTGCAAGCTCCCATCAGGGGCTCACTCCCAATAAAGATCTGGGACATTGCAGGATTATCTCTCTGGTGCCTCCACTGTGGGGATCTTTTTTTAAGGAACAGCAGAGCAGTGCAGACAATCCGAGGGTGCAGCCAGAGTACCTCAGGGGTTCAAACACCACCTCTCGTATGGTTTGATGAGAGTGGGAGCCTGGCACCGAAGAGAGGCAGCTAACGTTTTCGCGGCAGACATTTTGACACAGCAAAGCACAGGTGTGATCAATAATGTTAAAAATGGCTGCAGTGAATTCCATTTAGGTGAGGCACTTCCAGTGTCCTCGTGTTGTGCATGCTGGTTCATTCAAATGGCTTACAGGGACACTTAATGGGGCAAAGACATGGTTACTTTTATTAGTAACACCTGTGCTATGACAAGTGGGAACGTCTGCTGTGGAAAGGCCTATTACATTTTAACTAGCGCTTGTTTTAAAAAAAGCCCTGCACACCCACACAAGTGTCATTCTGGCAAATGACACCTCTGCTCAGGGTGATGATGGGTGTATCCATGCTGGGAAATATGAGATGAATAAGGTCTATATATTTATAAGGGTGATAAAGGTGCAGAAGAGCCGCGGAGCTGCCAGTCGAGCACAATCTGTACAGACCCACAGGGTTATGAGAAGAGGTCTAATTAGCCAAATAAGTGAAAACACCTGTGTGCGTGTGAATCATGTCTGTAACTAGTGATTATTGTCATTATTGATCCATATGTTGAGTCTTTGTTAGTCAGAGCTGTCCCAGAGCTGTGGGTGAAGTCTTCAGGTAGCTTTATTTTTCCCCAACCAGCTATCTAAAACCCAGACTAAATAGATTAAATTAGAGTTGCAGTTATTAGTTGATTATTCGATAAGTCCATCAACAGAAAATTAACAGGCAACTACTCTGATCAATGATTTAATTAAGTTTATTTTCAACCTAAATGCCCAGTATTTGATCACCTCAATGTTTCAAATGGGAAAATTTGCTGTTTCTTCTTTTATTTATAGTGGTAACCATTGAATAGTAGACTGTCGGTCAAAGTAAACATGACATTTGATGACATCACTTCGGCTTTTAGGAAAATTACGATGGTTTGCAGAGCTAACAATTAATTAAGGAAATAATGAGCAGAATGATCTGTAAGGAAAATAATCATTAGTCACAGCCTTGATTAGCCCTTGGTGCCATAAAACAGATATAAATATACAATGTTGATGGTCAAAATCGTTCCATATTACAGGCAAACAACCTGGGGATGGCTAGCTACTGGGGAAGACAAAAAATGCTACCCTCTTCCTGTCTTGATTGCTCAGTAGTTAACACACTTCCTTTTTGTTGGAAATCGTGCTATCATTTTCTCTGTGGCAGACAGAATTGCATTGTGAAAATGTTAGGGAACCAGTCTAAATGCTGACGGTGTCAATTTTGTATAGCTGATACATTGTGCAATCAACATTTACTTTATAATGATGAGTTATTATATAAACTTGTGTATTTCCACTTTTATTATCTGTCATTCAATTGACTAATCTTTTAAGCCTTTTACATTTTTGCTTGATTTAGTTATCAGGTTGGTTAGTTATTCATTTTATGCTGACTGACTAATCCGTTCACAAACAACCTTTCAGCACTAGCTAGGGTCTTTGATAGTTGATGTCATGCTACTTTTACTGGAATTACATCTGACAGGATTAGTGAATTTATCGATGGGTCATTTGGAGAAAATTCGTCTGAAACAATTTAAATAACCAAGTCATGGTTTTAGTCATTTTTCAAGCTAAAATCAACGGTTCCCTTGTTCAAGCTTCTCAAATGTGGACATTTGCTGCTCTTCTTTGTCTTCCAAGTTTGTTTTCCTGGGGAATGTAGGTAGGCGAGTAGACAGACTTTGTCAGGTGAGTCAAAAATGAGGCTGTGTTGGGAAGTTTCCAGATCAGGCTGCGAATAAAACAGTCAAAGGAATGCTTCACCCCGCAAATGACCATTTGTGTACACCCTGTGCAGCCCAGGAGAAGAGAAAGTTCTAGGATGGAGTGCTAGATTTAAAGATTTCATCTAGCTGTAGCGTCCTCGAGCAAAACGCAAAATCTTTATCAATTCAGAGGTCCAGGCCAAGGTTTTAGTTCAATGTTTTTTGTTTGTTTTTTTTTGTCATTTTCGGTGGTGCAGTGGTTAGCATTGTCGCCTTACAGCAAGAGGGTTCCTGGTTCAAACCCAGGGTGGGGGAGCCCTTCTGTGCAAAGACTGGATGTTCTCCCCGTGTCAGCGTGGGTTTTCTCTGGGTACTCCGGCTTCCTCCCACAGTCTGGTGACTCTAAATTGACCGTAGGTGTGAATGTGAGTGTGAATGTAGTCTGGTGACCTGTCCAGGGTGTACCTCGCCTCTCGCCCATTGGCAGCTGGGATAGGTTCCACCCCCCCGTGACCCCCAACAGGATAAGCAGTTACGGAAAATGAATGAATGAATGAATGAATTTCCATCACTTCACCTGCTAAATGACAATTTTTAATACTAATTACTCACTCCTTGATATGTTGAATTAGGCAGAAAACCTTGTTTTTCTCACATCTTCACGGTGAACAAAAAATTCTTGATGAATTCAAGTAAAGGGGCCACGTTTCACAGTAGCAAAACTATAACAAAACGTCCATTCACAGGCACAACTTGGCAGTAAATCTGAGTCTTATTTATCCAGTCATATCCTCAGTACTTCCCAAACGTGAATTTTTGCTAAGACATTACTGTTTAAAACACTTCTGCATAACAGTCTCACTCCCAGATGAGTAGTGCACCTGTGCTATTTTGTGGGAAAGTGTTTTAAATAGTAAAGATGTTATGAAAATGCATGTGTTTGGGAGTACTTAGCATACGACTGGATAAATGAGATTTGAATTATACAGCAAGAGTTGTTTGAGAGTTTGTAAACGGATGTGTTGATATAGTTTTTCTGTTGTTAAATGCGATCCCCCATGACTTAGTCAAGAATTTTCTCCGTTTTGGATTCTTCGCTCACAGCAGAGGCATGCGAGAAAAACAAACTCTTTCTTTCAATGTAACACAGGGTGAGTAATTGATATACAAATAAGCCATTTGGCAGGTGAAGTACTCCTTTAACAATCACTTAAGTAGATAAAGTATCCCAGCTGAGTTTTCACATGTTGGAACAATCAGGAGTGCTGGTGGTATGGATGGCTATATCGGCCTGTGACATGGTTTACTGCTGCTGTTAAGGGCTATACTTTACACCCAGTGAAAATCCAAACTCTCCCGGCTGCACGCACACACAGAAATACACACACTCTCCCGATGCTGAAACAGAACCTGAGAGGCCTTTCCCCCGACTGCCCACTGCCACGAGAATCTGTTGACTCGGCAAAAAGCGCTCTGATGGATGACTGGACTGAGCAGACGTCTGTATACTGGAGCTCTGAATTATGTGCTGCATAGCCAAATAGTTGTGACTGAGGCTTTCAGTGGCACGATGCTGACAGACAGCCGCAGGGCCGGTCACATTACCAGGTACGCCTGCTGCAGGTCCGTCTGTGCAACAATTAAAACCAGCCTAACGACCACAACAAGGACAGGTGGTGTCCACACCCAAATCACACCTCCTCAAATGACTTTTGCATGATAAAAACACAAGAACCTCTACATGTCACCTTCCTGCATCATGTTTTCACATGTTCACAATTAACTTCATGCAGGTAGAAATGACCAGCACCCTCTCCTCGCAGCGTGGGATCCTATTGCCTGACACGCAGGTTGAATCATTTCCCCCATTAGACACCTCCCGCAGGGTAGACAAGCTGTGATTTGCTTCCAAGCTAATCGTCGTCCCAAGGTTTCCCTGAGAAGTCTCCTGCATTACAATCATGCCGCGATGCAGCTGTGTGTCCTGCTGTGGGCCTAATCCATTATCCTGACGGTGTTTCTCTCCGGCTGCTCACCAGCAATGCTGCCGGCTGGGTCAACAGTAACGCAGACTTACTGAGCAGGCATGGATGGATGGAAATAATAAAGTTTCTTTAATAAAGAGCCACGCGCAGGGATTCAGGGCTGCTTCCCCTGTCAGGGATGCCATTAAGTCCCTCTCAGTTCAGGCAATTTCATATGCTCACCTTGGAGAATTTCACAGTATTATTCTGAAGTCTGAGACGGACATTTCAGCGTTATGTTTCATTGATGTCAAACAGGAGACGAGTGCCTGAATTTGATTCAGCTGTGATTAAATCTTCTCCAGTGGTGTAAAATTTGATCAGTCAGTGTGCACTTTATAAACAGCACCTTGAAGGCCCTAACCAGAAGATAACCGGGTTCTTAAAAACACTTGAAAAGAATTGTCGTATCAAAGTAAAAGCATGAAAATGTCCTTGTTAATAATTTGCATTTGCCAAAAAAGTAAATGTCTTAATGCAGGGGATCATGTGGCAGCCCAGTCGCCAGAATAAAAGGTTGGCTTTGTATGTTTCTGCAAACCATATATAGCTATGCTATATTTGTATGTTTCATATGCATCATATCAACATTTTTAAAGTAAAATAGTTCAACTTATATGTGTATAAGCTCAGTTTCTCATCAGGAGGAGGAAATGGTGAATTGCATGAGACCTTGGGGTATTTTTAACAACACATTGGGACATTTACAGCTGTGTTTTTTGGGACCAAACCAGGTGGGGGTTTTTTTTTGTTGTTTTTTTTGTTAGGGAACAGCTTGCTATTTTTTATAGAACAGCTAGAGAGATATAGGAAAGGGGGGTTAAAGAATGGGGATGACACGCAGCAAAGGATTCGAATCTAGGCCGCTGATAAGGACTCAGTATATATGGGGTGCACACTCCACCTGGTGAGCTAGAGGTTAGGGACATTTCCAGCTGTGTTTGCTAATATAAAACAAGGTATTTTTAACAAGACGACAGGACATTTCCAGCCATATCTTTAGTGACAGAATTAGGTATTTTTAATGAGATGCCGGGACATTTCCAGCCATATCTTTAGTGACAGAATTAGGTATTTGTAACAAGACGCCAGGACATTTCCAGCCATATCTTTGGTGACAGAATTAGGTATTTTTAATGAGATGCCGGGGCATTTCCAGCCATATCTTTGGTGACAGAATTAGGTTTTTTTTAATGAGATGTTGGGACATTTGCAGCCATGTTTTTAGTGTCAAAACCGGGTGTTTTTTACAAGACGTTGGGACACTTCCAGCTGTGTATTTGGTGACAAAAATGGGTATTTTTAATGAGATATTGGGACGTTTCGAGATGTTTGTGCAGACAAATTGGGTAGTTTTCGTGAGATATTTGGACATTTCCAGCCATGTTTTGTGGCGACAAAATTGGTTATTTTTAATGAGATATTGGGACATTACCAGCCGTGTTTCTGGTGACAAAATTGGGTATTTTTATTGAGATATTGGGACATTTCCAACTCTGTTTGTGGTGACAAAATCGGGTGTTTTTTACAAGTTGTCAGGACATTTTCTGCTATCTTTTTTTGTGACCAACCCGGATATTTTAAGCCAAAACATGATGTTTTTCTAACCCTATTCAAGTGGTTTTGTGCCTAAACCTAACCCCATGTTCACCACAGAGTTGTCACAACATAAAATTGAAAATTGAAGTGTGAAGAAGTTTCAACATGTTTGCTAGTTACTGAAACATGCAAATTTAAACTATCAGGGGTTTGCAGAGTATACAGTGCCAACATTTATTCTGGTGATTGGGTTGCATGAGGACAGCTGCATGACTTTTCTTGTGAAATTCATATGTTAATATAGTACTTTGTCTGTACAAATTAATTCGCCACTGATCGATTTTTAACTGCAAAGCTGACACGTGTGATGAAGTCAAACTCAGGGCTGTAAGATGAAAGATAATATCTCTTCACAACAAGTTCAGTAAAGCCAATAATACAAAACCAGTGTGGCATATTGTGGGTAATATTTTGATAACAGCGCCATGAATTTCAGTAGGGGTTTTGAAACAACATTTTTTTTAATGATTCCCGTGTTTTCTGGCTGAAAGCATGTTCATTACGCAGTTGAGTGCATCATTATTTGTGTAACATCTGTCTCTGCTACCTGCTTTTATAGATTCAAGCCATGCTGAACTTATTTCCTCAGGGAGAATATTCATAAACACGAAGGAAACCTCAGTTTTCATTCTAGGAATCCCAGCTTTTTGGCAGCATGTCTGCCCCTTTTTGATGCTTAAAAATCAGTTGAAAATAAAATTTGTAGCCGTAGGTGGCAGGTTAATTCAAGAGGGCATCTATGGTATGTTGAGAGCAGCCTAAATAGAAGCGTTGTGTATAAAACTGTCACCTCATGGCCCATGTAACTGACACAAACCACCTCTTCACCTCTGTGCCCTGCAGGCCATGTGAGGGCTCTGTGTCACCCAACGGGAGAGATATTTAGAGACTTTTTGTCCCCCCTCAGCATCATCGCCTTTTTATCTGTTGGCCGTTATTCAGCCTGATTAAAGGAATTCAATTTCCATCTGTTGCGTGGTGATATTTAGTTCCAGACACAAGCGGCTCTGTGATGAGCTCTGAGAGAGAAGAGAGATGCTGTTGAATGCAGAAGAAGGAAGGAGATGCATGCCTTCATTGTCAAAGTGTTTGCAAAGCTGACGCAAGACTTTTAAGCATTCATTTGTCGCCGCAGCCCATCGCTCCCAGCCTGGGGTTTGAATTTGACTTTTGATTGTCATGCCAGGCACTCGCAGCCTCCAGCCCACCCTCACACTCCACCACCGCAGGACCTGGGGATCTGGTCAGGAATCTGCTCTTGAAAGGACGCTGGTCAGGCATCACTGGTCTGTCCTCATGCACACGCTGCATAGACTTTGATTGGATGACTTTATACCTCCGAGCTGCCCTGCTGCTGCCCAGACCCCGCTGCTGCACATCATTCATCCTGTCACCGATAAGACCTCGAGCTGCTGTTTGAAATTTTACTTTATTGATGATCCAAGCATCTACCTGACTCCTTTCACTCCTACACATTCGTCAAGTGTGTGTCAACTGTGACTCACTCAAAGGGCCGCAACACCAAACAGTGGCTTCCTTTTTGAAGCTAATTGGTGACACGTCGGTAGCACTTAACGAGAGCCCCGTGTCTTCTCTCCAGCTGCAGGTGCAAACCTCAAGCTCCTAAATTTGTAACCTTCTACATGTCTTCCTCCCGTTGTTCTTTTATCCTTCCTGTGGACACGGCACTCAGATTCCCTTTGAACTCTTCCTGACACCCCACATCTCTGTTTTTAGCTTCCCTGAGGGTTATAAAGGGTGCATGAGTCATTTGCTTTCACTCTGCACGTTGGCATCTGCTACCATAAGCAGCCGGTAGCGTCTATCGCCTGGACCTGCCTGCTCAGTCACTCTCTAAAACATGCCATTTGAGCGGCTAATGGAGGGGAGCCCACAGCGGAGATGGGCGTAGGTGTCAGGGATGGATCTGCTGTGGGAGGAAGGGAGGCTGAGTGCTAATGGTCATACTGGGCTCTTGCTGTATTGTTAGAAGCAGGCTTTGATTGGGGCCGAGGATTTATGGCCCCTGGCGCGCACTTTGTCTGACAGGGAATGTGTTCCCTGCAAAGTGGCGCGCGCGCGGCAGCAACCGGAGCCAGCACGGCGCTCGCTGCTGTAGCAGGATGACAGACAGGCTAAACGGGGCGTTATGGACGGTTTCACACCCTGGATGTAATTGGAGGCCGTTCTAGAAGAACACCCCGCTCCAACACCCACCCATCACTCCCCTCAGCTGGCCTCTCACCAATTCCCTCCCCACCCACCACTCAACCTCTTCACACAGACACACTTTCTCCTCCTCACAGTCCCGTCCGTCTTCATTTCTCCCCGTGTCACTGTTGGGCAGAGGTGTCAGTTCACTCAACTCAAAGAAATGGCCTTCAAATATCATGTGGCACCACAGCCCTCAGGCCAGAGTAGATTGACTGAACTCGAGGGGGCAAGTGGAGCTCTGACTGATGGCTGATGAGTTATTATTTAGTTGTAATAAATCAGACGCGGGTCAGCAAACAGTCCTGCAGAGATGCTCAGAGTGAACATCGATCCTGAGTGCTGTGCTGGTGTGACTTTTACTTCAGAAATAATCTGTTTTTCATTCACCGCACTCTATTTTAATGATGATAAAAGCTACAAGATAAAATTTAGGCTCCCTTAGGTTCACACCTTGCCATACCTAGTGAAAGCCTGTGGGATTTTTGGACAGATAACGGGGTCTGTGGTTGTAAACACATGACAGCAAGTGTCAGTTTCCTCTCTGCTGCAGATTGTTTCAGCTCCTCTTCTGACAGGAGAAACGGCGAACGCCTAATAAACCTCTCGCGTGATAATAACTTATAATGACAGTACTCTCATACAGCTCCTCCTGGATCAATAGTTGTAAACAACTTCTTTATTTGCGTGCTGAGTCGCCTTTGTGATATTCAAATCCCCCTTGTGTTTTACTAACCCCATTGGATGAATGCCTGAAAGGAGAATATCCACCGCTGGCTTCGGAAACAAGGTGCTATCAAAGGAGGAGGAAGTATGGAGGGTGGAAGGAGGAGGGGGGGTGGAATGAAAGAGATGATTTAATTTTCATTGCGACACAGAAATATTTAAAGCCCCGGCTTGTGAAAATCATAAGCCCCGACACAAAAAAAGGGAAGAACGAAGGAAGCGCGCCTGCAGCATTTTTACAACCAATTTCATCAGAGCACGCAGGGATAAAGGAGGAAGGAAGGTGGTCGAGCGGCGCTGCCCTTCTTCTTCCTCAGCCCCTGGTTCAACTTTGCTCCTATTAGTTTTAGAGTTGGTTTAAAGCTGCCTTTATCTTGTTTTCCTGTTACACCAGGCGTCCTCAGGGACCAATATGGTGCTACTACACCGCTTCCCCTCCCCGCCAGACTTCTTCAGCTCTTTTCTACCTGTCTGCTCCTCCCCTTCTCTCTTTCCTTCCATTGTCTCCATCTTTTTCTTGTCTCTTTGCATATGTCTCTCCTCACTGTGCTGAATGGTGTGGGGAGCATTGCCAAACAGCCTGAAATTCAACTTGAAGTTCATTAGACAGAATACAAATAAGAGCACGGCAAACAGCTGTGTTGTGTGTGTGAGCAAGACCTTATTAATGGAATATCTGGGTCACTGAATATTCAGCTTGTTCACTTCGACCGTCCCCTGCTGAGTGAGGATCAGTAGATTTATGTGTGTCTACATCTCTGTCTCTTTCTCTGTGGTGTTCATATTTTTTCTTTCAGTAATGCTGCACACAAGGTTGATTGATTAACCACTTTTTTATTAGACTAGTGCCTGTATCCATCCTGCCCTGCCTCTCACTAATATTAACGGCGTGCTAGTCCCATACACTGGATTAGTATTGCTGCAGATTCTGACCTTATTAAACAGATTGGGCTTCAGTCAGACATGATTTATTGAACAATAAATACTGTCTCTTTGTTGGTCTTGTTAAAAAATGTAAATAGAGTTTTATAAACCCTCTAGAACAACATAATTAAAATTTGCACAAGCATCAAGATAATGTTTCTGTATTAATGTCTTTTCTCATTAGGTTTGCAACAAACAATTATTTTCATCATTGATTAGTCCACCAATTACTTTGGGGATGAATCCATTAATCTTTTACCCCATTAAATGTTAGAAAATAGTGAAAATACCTTCCATGGTTTGCAAGAGCCCATGGTAATGTCTTTTCAATTTAAAGTGATTGAGTGCTATATTTTTTCATACATTTATATCAACCTAATGAAACTGGTCTGTGATATAATTTTATATAACAAAGATTATTATTGTAGAAACTGACAACTTTTCCTCCTAACATTTTCAAGTGATATACTTCAGTTGTTCCGTCGTCCGCCATTTCCGTTACTGGGGATATGAACTACACACACTTGCATTGATACTTTCTGGTAACTGGGGATGGCTACCAATAGCTACCAAGGAAAACAAGAGTACTATCTTCTTCCTGTTTGGTTGTGCAATGGTTGACGCACTTCCTTTGTGCCACAAATCGAGTCCTAATTTCCGTGTCAGTGGCACACAGAATTGCATGGTGAAAGTGAGGCTTACAGGGAACCAGTGTAAATGCCAATGGTGTCATTATTTTTTAGTCATTACATTGTGCAGTCAACATATACTTCAAAACTTGTCCGTCTCCATTTCAATATTGTAATATAATCACCAAATATCTGTGGTAATCTCAGCAACACTTCACTTTGATTGATATTGTAGCATTTTGTTAAATTGATAAAAGTGCACATTTTTGCCAAGCGGCATCCTCCAGAGCTGAAAAATGAAGTCAACATGGAAGTGGCAAAAAACTGCAGTTCACTGAATGCCCACTTGAGGCTGGCTCCAGAAGCCAATCAGTCCCAATAAACCTCCATGTTAAAGTGCCCCAACTTTACAGCAGAAATAAGCATGTTTACAACCTGGTACAAAATACAGTTTTGGTCTCTAAAGCTAATTTCCCCACTCATGACCACTGTACAGGGAGTGAATTTTTATATAACTCACCCATTTACATTATAAGGCTTAAAGTTACGCATAATTAAGGCTGTCTGCCAATAGTGTCCTTGGTTTCTCAGTCAGATCCACCCCTCGCTCCCCAAATATGGTCACTTCTGGCTCCAAAAAACCAAGATGGTGATGGCTGAAATGCCGAACTGGCTTCAAAATCGGAGTCCGCAAACCATTGGGTGACGTCATGGTAGCTACGTCCATTATTTTTACAGTCTGACTCCACCCATAATTTGGAATATAAATTAATGATTATTTTTCAAAGAAGAAAATAAATCTCTACCAATTACAGGTAGGGCCACCTCCATGTGGCGGTCTTCATACCAAAACCTTCCACCTATGTTACCCACAATGCAACTAGTAGACTGGCAACAGTTAGTTCAGAGATTCAGGTGTGTTACGCTAGTAGTGGCTAATGTAGCCTTGAGCTGCTAGCCTCATGCAGAGATGAGGAGTGGGCTCGGACGAACATCTGATGGGCTCACTTCTTTCTAACTCCATCAACTGATTTTTTTGTAGTTACTTGTAGTTGTCAAACCCAACTGACTCTGACTCCTGACATTTCTTCTTCTTCGCAAAACTTTTTATATAGACAGTAGCAGGGCTCAACACTTATGGCTGAGCATGGCTGCCATTTTTAGTCACCTTAGATTAGAAGATACTATGCAGTGAAATTTGTGACATACAAGAATGTTTTAAAAGCTTTATGACATTAATTAACCAAAATATGTAGTTTGTGTTTCATTTAATACTGTTACAGAATTTTAATTCTAAGTGTTAACAGTTTACATATTCACCTGCAATTCCTGCTATAGAAAATATTTTGTGTAGCCCCATTGATCTGAAGGATGTGCTACTTTGAACTTGTGAATGTGATGTGTCACTTATCTAGATGTATGTTTGCAGTTTTATTTTCCATCCAGCTCAAAGATGCTGGGATATCTCGCTTCCCAAGACTTAACAAATTTCCTTTTTGTTTTTCGTTCTGGCTCATCGGGTTCTTTGTCATTTGAATCAATTTGCACATCAGTTTGTGATGTTGACGGGTGAGTCAAACTTTTTACCCCACAGTTAACTTAATTAGCTTCGCCATTATCTCTAAAACAGATGCCTGTCCACGCGCAAGTAAATGCACCGCACACATCAGCATCGTCTGGTTTGTGCAGACGTAAACAGCAATATTTAGGTATCACCAATGTAACAAATATTAAAAGTTAATTTATTTTAAGGTGGAAGTCCTCTTTAAATATTGCTGTGAAAACATCATATAAAACTTTTTTTTAATCATTTGGAGCTTTCCCCATCTGAGTCCAGTGGTCAGACAGTAAAAGAGGTGTTAGTGAGTGAATAAATCAAACTGAAACAGAAAGATTTTGAAAAATGAAGGTGATCATTTTAGCACCACTTGAAGATGTAATGTGTATTTAGAGCCACGTGTGACTGCACACACAGATGAATGATCCAAATCACTTCCACATAGTGTCATCGGATTCATTTCAGCATCAGTATCTAGAGAGTAAAGTGGGGCCTGCTCATCCTGCCACAGCGATCCACTGATGGCGAACACTGTGCAACATCCTCACTGGATAGATGGCCTGCAGACGCTAAATATAATGAGATGAAATAAGAGAAGCAGTGAACTAAGAGATGAAAGACGCACAGATAAGCCTGCAGAGATGCGGTGATAACAAGTTGAACTGGTGTCGTTGCAGAGATGTTCTGTATAACGCTGTAGCACGTTTCTGTGTGGGACGGATCCTCTGCGGTGTTCACCTGTCCCTCCCACTCGTCATTAAAACTATGAATAGCTGTCGTCTGCTCTGTCTTAATAGAGTGTGGAGTTCTCCCCGGACTCCCATACATGCATTATTAATTATCTGTTGCAGGGCCGAGAGACGAAGAGGGAAAGAGAACATCAGATATCTGGGTTGTTGCTTGCAACCAGATCTGCGCTGTTATGCAAACATTGTTTGTTGTTATATTAGGATATGAGGGCTCTGAGCAAAACAGAGTTGTGTTTCATTGTGAATCTATATGCATACAGCTGCTTTAATTTGGGCAAGTTTCTCTCACTTGACGCTCTCACAGATTTGACCGCGGCGTTTGTGAGGCTGTGAACATTTAGCGGTGACGGGGACATTCCTGCTGCGGTTTCTTTTCCCCGAACAAATGCATTTGATGGCACGTCTCTTGACAAGAGTTGCCCAGATATTTTCTCCTTCCTTTGAAGCGCAAGTGCCTCTGAAAATGTTGGCTAATTCCCACTGCTTAGTCATTGACAATCTGTGCCAAGATGAGATCTGTTCCAATCAATCGCGTCCCCCCAACCCCCCCTCCCCCACCACAACCTGTCAGACCCGCCTTTACTTAACAAGGCAGGGGAATGATGGGATCTGCCATCTGTGTAAATTGCTCCATAATCTCATCTGACTGGCTGTTTCTGATGAAGCAGACAGAATGTGGCCCCCTTTACTCTCTCTGTTTTCCCAGACATTATTGGCTCACCTGTCAGACAGCACTACCGGCTTCGATCGCACACAAAAGACATATTAGGGGAGAAAAGTGGCAGGTTGAACCATGACGATTATCATCTCCATCTATTCTGAATCGTTATCATTAGTGTAGGGACATGGCCTGCATTTAGACTAGAAATTATAAGTGGGCCACATGTGGCTGGATCTTATTTAGTGTACCCTTGAGTTTAGTCGAAACAGCTTGTTTTTCATCTGTAGTTCATGAACTTCACAGAGCAAAAAATACCCCATCCTCAGCTGCTGCACTTTTAGCTTGGGCTGCACCATGTGCACAAAAAAAGGTTCTCTTACACCTAGAACATTTTTAAGCTTGTGATTGTGATGTGGATAGTATTTAGATTAATGGTGCAGACCTACTTTTAGCAGTGTTGTAGTCAAGACCACCTAAACCAAGACCAAATCATGACCCAGGCCAGTGTGAGTCCCACACCACATGACACACTTACAATGAAGTTGGAACATGCAAACCTTAGGCCCTCCTCAAATTGATTTTAAAGATCCACATTTCTATAAAAACAACCACAGAAAACAACTGAAGATTGACCTCTTTTAGTTGCCATAGGGATGTCCACAGGTGGTTATCCGCTGAGAATATTTTCGAGCAGTAACATGTTTAGGTCTAAAGGTTCATTTTGCTATTCTGAAGTTTACTGCGCTGTGCACCAACTGGATCTGGTGGGAGCTGGCTAGCTTTGTCGTTAATTTGGCAATTACTGCTTGTAAGGCTGTTAAAACTGTTATCTCTGCTAGCACCGTTGGCATTGTCAGCACTGTTCGTGGTGCTAACATAGTTAACAATGCTAAAGGGGATTTGCTGCTCAAAGTAATGCTGCTTATTCACCAGAGCTAACTGGGGAGGGACTGGAGGGTGGCTGCCGAGTTTCTGCACCAGTGGTAATCGGCCAAATAAGCGGCACCGCCAGTTAGCTCCTAGCTGACCCAGGTGGTGCGCAGTGCAGAGCAACCAAGGCTAGCAAATCAGTGAAGACCAAAGGGTGGTCAGTGGGCGCTGTTTCCACGTGTTAACATGACTAACTGCCTGTCAGCAAAGTCAGCAGAAAATAAAAGGCAAAACATTTACATCACGAAACATTAAAATGTCACCACCTCTAAATGGATAGCGCTTTGAAATGTGGCGCTAAAGCTCACTGAGTCAATGGGCCTCTTGTATTTCTCGTCATTTGGCATTTTTTTCCTTAACATAATTAATAGGCGTCTATTAATAGGAAAATTAATCGAAACTGACACCTCTAATTGCTGAATATACAGTGCGAGTGTGTGTATATTATTGTTCCATCAGAAATACTTTGATAAAATAATCATAAAGTCATTACAGAGGTGAATTGTATGTATGAATTTTCCTTTGTTTTCTATGAGCAAAGAAACGCTAACTCTAAGAAGCTGAAATCAACTAAACCATCTTTATTTGACAATTTAGTGACATCCCCACAGCTGTGGTCTTGACCAGTCTTGCAATAAAATCCTGAGTCTTCTTTATATGCGACCGCGACAAGGCTGAGTAGAATGAAACTTATAGAGTCAGTGGGGTCCAAAGAAGGTCATTTCTGAAGTTTCTAGTGTTAACATCCTCCTCCTCTGTGACACTCAATGGAGTAATTATGGTCTCAAGACCCATACCCCAAACCACTTAACCACTTTAAACTGTCTGCACAGTGCTGTCTGTCAGCGTCGACAAGGCCGAGTTCTGTCTCCTCTCTGTGTGTGAGGAATGCTTTGTCGGCGTTCTCTGACAAAAACACTCTTGTTTTTAACATGCTACTTCGTCAGGGAGGGAAAAAGCCATTTCCAGGCTTTTCAGGATAAACGACCGTTATGTGGATTGTTTGTGCTGAGTTGAACTCCCGGGCCCTGCAGCAGCAGCATCTCTCCGGAGGCTGGAGTGCTTCCATCATGCACCTGCCATTGTAGGTGGAAATCCGGCTCATGACCTTAGCAGCACACTGCCCGCCCCCACCTCCCACCGTATTTTCCTCACCTTTCCTGCTCTCTGCTGTGCCCTCTAGTAAAAGCAGAACTACCGTGAAAGTCATAACAATGAAAAACTCTTCAGCCTGTATTTATGGAGCCTCACAAAGCAGCGGTGCCAAGTCCGGGACAGGAAATATCACATCACTGTGAAACTTGTTATTTACGAGAAACTGCAATGTAGCCAGACATTTTATTCCACTACTTCACCTCGCCGGGTGCATCTGTTGATTTGAATTTCAATAGTGGAGCCTTTCAGTTGCTTATATTGCTGTCTGACTTTAATACATTGTTCAGCAGCGTTTCCAGCATTCCCAATCAGGCTTTCCTCTTTTTTATGATAAACCTAGAGGACAACAAGTCCCCAGATCTTCCTACAGACAAGACAGCTCTGTATGTTTCTGTGCTTTGCTTTTTGTCAGTGATTGCCAGTCATTCAGGGGCCCTAAATATCCCAGCTTCCCTGGAATTGGTGATTTGATTCTAGCACATTTGTTAGGTAAATTTGCTAAAGCTGCAACTAATGACTTTTTTCATTACTGAATAATAAATCAATCTTTTTATTTTGAGACTAAGACATAATTGTCAAAAAGTAATTAAAATAGCCATAACATTTCTCACATTTGAGAAGTGTGAACCAGCAAATATAACCCTTTGTTTGATTAAACAGCTTGAGCAGTTATTGATATGAATATTTTTAAACTTTAATTTTGAGACCGTTGTCTTGTCTTGATTTGTAAGGGAATATTTTCACCTGGTCTTTTTGGGTTCCTGTGTCAAAACCAGGTTTTAAGATTTTTATTGTGTCTAAATTGGGGAAATATTGTGGCTTTGGGATCCGATAGACCAGATTGGTACAGACACTGACCTTATTTAATGGACTAGGTATCAATTGAACGTGACCAGTCCACATTGAATACAGGTTTTTTAACAGTTACATCCATTTAGGCCGATGACTCAGTTTTTAGTGCCACAGTAAATTGGTACAACAGTTTTAAATGTGGGAAAAGAGATGCGCACCACATGTCATGTGACGAGGAACAACCAATCACAGCCGACAGATATCTTTCCCTTCTTCCATAAATATCACTCTGATAAATATGGAGAAGTTGACCATTTTGTTGCAGGGTTACCCAGAGCTTTACATTTGTCCCATGTACAATATTTTTGGCCTAATACACACTTACAAAACAACGCTTAAAATCAGCTCTGCACTCTGGATTTCTGCTAAGCAGGCTATGATTTGCTGCTGGTTATGGTTGCAACGCAACCTCGGATGCAACCTGCCTCTGCACCCTTGAAAGTAGGCAGTAGGTTTTTCCATCATCAGGGTACTACTCGGTCATATCTGAGTCTCTACAATAGACTGTGTAATAGAGATGGACGACATGACAGCTCCGCAAAAAGTGAAGCCAAAACATCTTGATCACCCTCTGGTGGCTGGTTGCAGTATATGACATAAACCCCGCTCCCTCCATGTTAGTGGATGGGACATGGGCCAAACTAAACAATCAAAGTACACTTCAAATACATTTTTTCCAACATAGGTATTGTCATTTTAGATATTTTTTATAATGCTGATGTTCGTTCAAGTGTTCGTTTCCTGATAAGTTTGTTTTAATTGGTTATTTGATACTGTAAAAAAGAGGTGTTGGTGTGCCCGTGATCAATGGCACTTCTTGGAATTCCTTCAGACGGAGGCGACTAGATACAGCGGAGATCGCTACTGCACACCAGTGCTTGATGGCAGAGGCCATATCTGGGATATTTTGGCTTCCTTTTTGTACAGTGGGAAGAAGTGAAGATGCGTTGTCCATCTTTATATACAGTCTATGGTCTCTGTGTATAATGAAGCTGCCACAAACAGTCAGCCATCTTTACTGTACTTAAAGCAAACTTGGAGGCGACAGGATGCATACACAATGCACAGAGGGGTCAATGGGGCCCCAACAGCAAACTTTTACCCTGGGCCCCCTAATGGGTTAATGCTGCCCTGCCCCAACTGTTAAAAACAGAAATCAAATTGTCTGGCCTCATTTTCGTCAGTGTCCATGTTACTCAGACCTGGTCCTTGTCTCCCTTGTTTCTTCTTCTTTCTTCTCCCCCCTAACCCCCCACCTCTCTGCTCTTCCCCAGCTGTACTGTGGAGGACAGAGCAGAGTGAATGAGACCTTTCATGGAGTGTCAATGTCATACTTGTGTGTCAAAGCCAGTGGGAAAAAATGCCTCAGTTTTGGCAATTTACCCATTTTTTCAAAAAGTCCACCTAAACAATTGCACTCAAATGTCTCTCCGTCTTATCTTCCTCTAAAGAAATAGCCTACATGAAATACTGCATGTAGCATAAAAGTATTGGCGTCTAGTTTAAAGGAAGTTTTATGTTTCCCTGTGCGTGGTTGTGTCTCTGTTTCTGCTTTCATACTGAGCTTGTTTGAAAGCTCCGAAGGCGTTTTGAATGTACCGAACACCTTCACAATCACTTAATGAAAGCGCTCGTTTATCCGTCTCCTTTTTCCCAGCTCTCTGCAGCTGCCAGCAGCGTTGAGAAGCTGCACAACAGATTCCTCTTGCAGCATGTTTCATATTCCTTGTCATCACTTAAATAGCAATGATAATGCAGGTTCTGCTCTGTTCAATCAGGCCTGAATCTCCCCATCAGTCTGACTTCATTCCTGTTTCCTCCGATAATCCACTCTCTGCTGAACGGATCCAGAGACTGAATTAGAATAATTAGAAATTCATAAGTGTGGGGTTCAGACAAATGTTCTTGAGTGCTGCAGTGGTGACATAACCGTCCCCCCTAAACCTGGCACCGCAAAACAGCAGCGTGCATCCAAGTCTATATAGAGGGAAGAGAGAGAAACAGCACCAGCAGAAGCAGACTAACTCAGTTTTTATACAGCAGCAACCAAGATCTCCTCCCTGTCATCCTTCATTGATTTTGCAATCCAGCGGCATCCGAGCAGAACCATACAAGCCGTACACCTCAGTCTGCCGCTGATAGCCAATCTCTATTACCCACCTAGCCCAAGGCTTCGGTTCGAAGGGCTAACCCTCTCAGGGGAAGCAGACAGAGGGAGAGAGCTCCGACTGGCGGATCGGAGCGATGATAGATTTATGTGCTGCTAGGAGAAAGGATCATCTTCTCTCCCCCACTTTTATTATCCCATCAGATCTGACGTGATAGCAATAATACATGACGGCCTGTCACATTTTGCAGATCTGGCGGCGAGTATGAATGATGATTTCAAATGCTTGCGTCTAATCAGCCGCGAAATTGCTTCAGTAAATATGTTCGACTACCAGCGCTCTGTCTTCCTCCTGTCTCTCACTTTGAATGAAACTCAGAGTAATAGGCTTGTAGTTGTCACAATGTTTAAGACCCGTGTTGGCTTCACGGTTCATAATTAGCTTTTAATGCACAGAGACGGCTTGAGGGGAGGAAACTGACGGAAATGTGGAATGAAAGGAGGCCTGCTGTGTGGCCATAGTAATTCAGGCTTTTGTTCTCTAATTAAATGACCTCAGAAGGGAGCGCTAAGCTTAAGTTTGTGTGTGTGTGGCGCCCTCTGATATGGAGGTCTGTGCCAAGTGTATTCAGCCTCGCAATGAATAGGGCGTCGACTACAAAGCCTAAGAAGCCCTGTCCGTGCCTGCTTCGCCTCCTTGTTGGTTGTTGGCAATTTGCCACAAAACACCATGTCTTTAACAAGTGGTTTCTGGGCCCCTTTGCATAGTTCAGGGCGTTGTAGTTGGGGACACAGTAGCCCCTGGTCTTTTCTCACTCTCCCCCACCTCGTCTGAGAAAATCTGAGATGCTGCCAGCATTCCTTGCAAGCTAGAGCTAAATTTGTGTGTTTATGCCACAGCAAAGCAAAAAAAAGCTTATATGGTGATGCATGTTCTCCTGTTTGGCCCTGAAGATGTCAGCAGTTCAAAATGGCTTAAAGTCCCCCTCTGCTAAAAAATGTGTTTATCTTCTCTTTATGTCCCCTAAAATCACAGACCTTGACTGTTCTGACTCTGTGCAAAGTTTGTCACAAAAGATTCAAACATACCACGGGCAAGCAAGATTAGGCGCATCACTAATAGGGAAGCCAATTACTGTTTAAGGGCCCTGACACACCCAGCCAATGGTCGGCCGTCAGTCAATGGTGGGCTTTTGGTGAGCTTCTGTTGCCCTAGTTTTTAGCTTGTCCTGCAACATTGGCACTAGTCGGCCCTTATCTGCTGTCTTCTCGCTGATTCAGCGTGTTGAATCAGCATTGCAGCCAGCACAGCCCATTGGTGAATGAAATCCTTCTGATTGGCAGTTCAGCTCATTGCAGAAGAAGAGAAACAGAACTGAGGAAAGTTAACAAACGACTAAAGTCACAATGGCGTGAGATCGAAACAAACCTGTTATGGTGAGATTGTTTCTTTTTAGCCATGGAGCTCTTTTGTAGAAACGGTTCTGTCAACTGGCTAACTAGCGTTTCAATCCCTCCTGTCAGTTTTCCGGTTTCCCTTTTGATTGACAAATACAGACTGCCGCCACTTGCTTGTATGGAGAGTTGTGTCCTCTCAGGCAGGCGCAGAACATACATGCTAGTTGGCCATTGGTTGTAGTCTTTGCGGCGTGTTCAAGTGCAACGTTTTGGCTGAGATACAAGTGACATGAGGCAACGCAACAGTTGGCCTTCATCGCAACTAGTTCTTTGTCCATCTCGTGTGTCAGCACCTTTGACGGGAAACAAATCAAGGGTGAAACAGACGTCAACACAACACCAGCAAAGCAACTGAACACTTGCAGCGCAGAATGGACTCGTCAGTACAGAAAACAGAGCAGAGTTAGCATTAGCATAGTGAAAGTTTTGACAGCAAACATGGTAGAGTGCAGTTTTTGGATGTAAACCGGACCTATGTGGCGACATTGTAGCATCAGTTGTAGCAGAAATTATTGTGTTTTCCCAACTACCAACAGCCACTGCCAGTTACAAGCTAACAAACAACATAAATAAACAAATAAAAGATGCCAAGTGATATACTTAAATAAGACCATGTTAAACTAAATATTAATTAATTAATTAATTAATTAATTAGTGTTTATGCACACTTTAAAATGTGTCTACAGGGGTGGTTTATATCTGTAGCAACAGAATTTATAGTTTAAAGTGTCAAGTCACTCAATTAAAACATATTTTCTCACTTCTCTAATGGTATGTAGCTAGCTTATTTGTCCAGTTTTTTTATGCAATATCTTGCTCTGAATCTGCTGCCAGCACAATGGAGATGTATGGAATTTAATCTGTGGTGCTCAGAGCACTAAATAAATACATTTAAAAAGCTCAACAGCAAGATCTCTTTCAGAAACAATGTCCCTGTTAGTCCGGATAATCCACAGACCTCGCTGTCAACAGTTTTCACTGAGTATTTCTTTAATGGAAAGTAGTTCCAGTGAAAACTGTTGACAGCGAGGTCTGTGGATTATCCAGAGTAACAGGGACTCTCTCTCTGAAAAAAAAAACACACTGCTGTTGATTTATTTTTATGTTTTATGTGTTGCTCATGGCAGTGGAAAATGTCAACTGAAACTCCATTCGCCTCAGATGTCAAAAAACCTGGGCAAACCATTAGAGCCAAGTGAGAAAATACTGCATCGATTTTCTTTTTTTAACCAGTCAAAGCCCATGAAACTCAGTCTGAATCCGAAATATTCTTATGAAACATAACCCATGATTAAAAAGGCAACAATCAAAAGTTAAACCTGCATTAACAGATTTTCTTTGGGGCACTAAAACATGCTGCACATTGACAGAAGTCGATATGGTTAAAGGGTTAGCAAATAGTTGTCTGTTTATACATCCAGTCAATACGGACTAACATTAACATTCATTTTGAAGTCGGTCCAGTTGGTTCATTTCCAGCTCACTACAGTATCCATTCAAGTTTTGTTTTTTTTACCTTGACTCAAGCATACAGCAATTGATGATTATATTGAAGCTGAAGAAACATATTCAAAGTGTTTGACCCCTTTGCAGCCACTTTTTGACGACACTCATTGCAAAATCTTCAATAACTCCCTTCTCATTTTGTAGATATTAAAAATGCTCCCACTCTGCCAATTTAAGCCTCTTTTTTTGGCGGGTACAAGGCTGGAGTATAGCTGTCCTGTGACATTTTTACAGTTATATTTCTCAATATTTCTGATAAGCGGTACGACTCTCTACCACATAAAACAAACCGACGCACACACACCTTGTTTGGACTTGCGACAGGAGAATTGAACTGCTCACAGCGCAACAATGCAAGAATCAGGATACCATAGATATCATAGCTTCTGTAATTCTTATGGTTATGAAATTGTAACATAATGTAACCGAGGTTCTGGCAAAACAGGTTAATTCCAACATCCCACCTTTAGAGTCAACAAAAACATGAAATTTGTGGGTCGAGTTGTAGTTTTTTGGGGTGTGTTGTCACTATGATCACCCCATTTTACATTACACCTGGTCATTTGCCCCATTAGTGATTGACAAAATATTGATTAAGAGCAGCTTTTGGTAAGTAAGGAAGAAAAATAGATTGAAGTATTACTTATTCATTAAGTTCATCAGGACTATGCAGAAGTGGTTTGATCAAATTTGATTGACAGTGGTTTGCCAACACAAGCAATCCAGCAACTGTCATCAGTAGGGGTGCATGATAATGGACTTTTTGCAAAAATCCGATATGCTGATTTTTATCTACTTATTTGGCCTATTACCGAAATTATATATCCCTTTTTTTCTAGTTTTTGTGATTATCAAATCGCTTCAGTTGTGGAATTAACATCATATTATGCATGTATACTCTTATTGTGATGGCCCACCAGCAGATGGAGACATGAAATACAATTTCAATGTATGTAATGTTTATTCAATGTGCAAAATAAGAAAAAGCATGTTGACTAATAGTTCATTTTAGAGCCGACATTGGCCGATACTGATGATGTACCGATATCATCAGCATGTTGGGCGATTGCGATAGTTCTTTTAAGGCCAACATCAGGCAATACCGATGATGTGCCGATATTATTGTGCATCCCTAGTCATCAGATTTAGATTCAAATGTTGCTAAATCCTGATTGGTGCACAGAGATACATCACATCACCTTTTTTTTAAAAAACAGTGTGAATAGCACAGTTCACAAAGTTCACAAATCATGTGAACTTCGCTAGATTACTTTCACGGTCAATAAATCTGTTATTTTCTTAATTACTCAATTAGTTGTATATTTTTGGTCTATTAAATGTCAGAAAATGGTGGAAAGTGATGATCAGTGTTTCCCAAAGCCCAAGAGGATGCCCTCAAAGGTCTTGTTTTATCTCATAGAGATTCATAGAGATTTACTCTCATAGAGGAGTGAAGAAACCAGAAAATATTCACATTTAAGAAGCTGGAACCAGATAATTTTGACTTTTTCTTTTAAAAGAAAAGTTGATAACTACTTGATAAATTGATTAATCAGCACAGCTTTTCAAACTTTGGCAGAAAGTGTTCTGTTCCTGTAAGACCCTATCAGTCATAGGAAGATGTGGATTGAGAAAATATGTGTTCAGGGCCTTAAGATCTACGCATCAGACTAAAGGCACCTAATATTTATGACTTGCATTGTCACGGGTTGCACTCCCACTCTATTTGTTGTCACTGTCTTGCTCTGTCTCCGTTCACTGTACACCATCATAAAAATAATCCTAAAAGGAAATTTGAGCCCAGGCGATAAAGTTCCAACATAGCAACTGTTATTGCTGTTGTTGTTGGCTAATGCGTGCTTTGGAAGGACGCGTGAATGAATGTCTCTATTACAGTTGTCCTGCATGCTGACAGCCTTCGGCCATTACGGCCACCTGGCGCTTCTCCACACCATCGGCCACAGAGCAGCAGTTGCGAGCGTGCGGAAGCGGCACGGCTCCGTCCGTAACCAGATCCAGCTTTGATGAGTGGAACATTAACAGCTGCTCAGGAGGAGGGTGTAAGAGAGGGTGCAGTGAGAGTATTTCTGTGTGTGTGTGTGTTGTTGTGTGCATGCCCACGTGTGTTCACACAGATGAAGGAGAGGGCGGCGGAATCACAGTTGACATCTTAATTGGCCGTCGGTGCCAGATGCCAGCCTTTAAAGCTGGCCAGGCCAGTCCAGGCTGTAACAGTGTCTCAGCAGCCAGGCAGGGCTTTAGGCAGGGCTTTAGGAGCCCGCTGGCTCCACTCAGTGCTCCCACGGGTATTAGGTGCTCCAGTGTTGTGCGGCCTCCCCTCTCCTCACTCACACACACTCACATAAACACCCTTCTTCTTCTCGCTCCATCCTTCCTGCGGAGCACTCTGAGGCATTGTCAACACCAGTCAATCTGAGGCGAATTCAGACGAAGAAAAGCCCGAGGGCAACAAAGGCCCTGGGCTTCTTTGTGTTGAACCCATTCACACCGAGGCACTGAGGTCTGGCTTTTCTGCCGCTGCAGTGTTTGAATAAAGATCCCTCCGCCCTCCTTATTTATAGTGTATTGATGTCCTGTAAATGTCCAGTTAGCTATCAAATAACTGTAGCCTTACCGTCTAACAACCAACCTCTAACCTCTAAGCCCGTCACCCCTCGCTCTTCACCTTTTCACCCTCGTTACATGATGCCTCCCTCAGTAGAAGAGGAAACCATGTTGGAGAAATCAATTCACACCATCTAGAGTCTGTCTGAAACACCCGGAGATGTACTTGGCCGTAAGATGGTACATTTATTTGATCTAAAACGGGAGCACACAGACACTTCACTCTGTGGTTAAATAAGGTGAGTGAAAGTAAAGGTAGGGGATATTAAAGTGGAATCTGATTAGCGAACAAGAGAGGTGGTAGCGCAGCGTGAAATAGGCTGCTCACAAAATAATTAACTAATATTCCTGTTTGACATTATTCTTGATCCTCGGTGTGAAACAGGAAAAGAGTTTTTAGCTATCTGCTCTCAGAAAGATGTTCGAATGAAATCCATTTTTAATGAAGTTACAGTTCAGTCTCTTCTGAAAAGCACGGTACAATATATTTATTGTATGTAGCTCATCTTAAGTGGATCAGGTTTACATTTAATTCTAGATTTGTAGCAGAGATGTCAAATATGCATCAGCTGGGTGCTGTTTGAACATAGTCATGAGATGTGTTAAACACTGACCCATATGTAAACAAAGATCTTGGGATGTGTGGGAGTTGGAGATGGTGGTGGTTTTGCTTAGACACCCACATGTTTAACTCCTTGTATTTTTCCTTCTTGCTCCCTGTCTGCACTGTGCATGTGTTTACAAGTGTTTTTATTCACTTATTCTGCTCCAAAGAGAGGTCAGATTCAGAGAAGCGCTGGAGAAAAATTCCTTGATGTGGTTGGAGTTTGTGCAAATCAGTTGTTGGACAAAATATTTGCACTGTACATTTCTGCAAACCATAGATATGTATATGTATTTGTATGTTGTTATGTAGCAGATACATTGAAACCTTATGTTTCTTTTCATTTCAGCAAAGCTGTGGTCATGTTTCTGCACAAAATCCAATTGGTTATGGTTAAGAAAAGATCACCAATTTTGGTGGCACAATCACAGCTGGAAATGCAGCAATAATTTGCTAAAAAAAAACACCCACTTTTGGTTGCACAATCACAGCTGAAAAGGCAGCAATGACTCGCTGAAAAATAGCCACAGTCAGTGGCACAAATGCAGCTGGAAACGCAGCAATGACTTGCTTAAAACACCCACATTCAGCGGCACAATCGCAGCTGGAATTGCAACAATTTGCTTAATACACCCACTTTAAGTGACCAATCACAGCTGGAAAGGCAGCAGTAAATTGCTAAAAACACCCACTTTTGGTGGCACAATCACAGCTGGAAAGGCAGCAACAACTTGTCAAAAACACCCATGTGTGGTGGCGCAATCACAGCTGGAAACATAAAAATTACTCGCTTAAAACATCCCTGTTCAGCAGCACAATCGCAGCTGGAATTGCAGCAACGACTTACCTCAAACACCCACTTTCAGTGACCTATTGCAGCTAAAAAGGCAGCAATGTCTCACTAAAAAACAGCCAGTGTTGGTCTGCAGCTTGGTAGGTGGCTTAGGTGTCACGCCATCCACCATCCCATCCACCTCAAGATTACTAAATCAGTTCATTTACATGTAATCTGAACTTTGTCACCTCAGAAACGCACATAATAGAAAACACACAAATGTTACATATCTGTGGTTTGCGGAAACGTAAATGCCAACATTTTTCTCTAGAACTCACCGATGGACTTTTTTTTGCTTCACTGCTACTATTGTGCAGTATTAAACTCACCTGTATCCAACTTTCTGTCATCCCTTTCCAGAACGAGCCATCGCTAGACACGAGGTACGAGAGATTGAGCAGCGACACACGCAAGACGGCTTGAGGGAACGGGATTCATTGGCCTCGTCGCCATCAGAGGGCGAAGACGACCTTGTCATCATCTACAACCGCGTGCCCAAGACGGCCAGCACCTCCTTCACCAACATAGCCTACGACCTGTGCGGGAAGAACCACTACCATGTCCTGCACATCAACACCACCAAGAACAACCCGGTCATGTCCATACAGGACCAGGTCAGAGCTGCTCTCTTGATGTTCCTACATTGTTGTCACTATGAGCATTTCATTCATTGTAATAATACTGATTATTTGGTTCAGGTGCGGTTTGTAAAGAATGTGACTGAGTGGAGGGAAATGAAGCCGGCTTTCTACCACGGACATGTCTCCTTCCTGGACTTCACCAAGTAAATGCATTTTCTTGTAATATAATGTCAATACTGTAAAAACAGTTTGTTCACCCTGCTGTGGCTTTGTGCAGGTGACTCCACCTTGTGGTCATTTACAGCTTTTCACTTACACAGTGTAGTGTAATGATCTGAATGTAGCACAAAGATTACTGATCCTCTGAGCTCAGTATGTTCCAACCAAAAACAGCACTGTGTCTGTCTCAAGATTTAATCTCAATAGTTGGACTGCCTGTTGAGTGCCTCAACTCATCTACTGTCATTTCTCTCAGGTTTGGAGTGAAGAGGAAGCCCATCTACATAAATGTGATCCGTGACCCCATTGAAAGGCTGGTGTCGTACTATTACTTTCTGCGTTTCGGGGATGACTACCGGCCGGGCTTAAGACGCAGGAAACAAGGAGACAAGAAGGTTAAAACACGTCAATAATCTCTCTCTTACATTTAAAGGACAGGTTCACAGTAACCTCAGTCTGTCTTTAAGATATAGTCAGGTGCCCATATGAACACTGAACCAATAATTAAGCGATGTATTATAAGTTGATAGGAGGCTTCAGCAGTCTGAGTTAGTGAAATCAAGTGGTATCTTCCGAGTATCGTATGTAAGACATATTTAAATCCTTGCACTGACTCTGTGTTTCAGACGTTCGATGAATGTGTATCAGCCGGCGGCTCAGACTGTGCCCCTGAGAAGCTCTGGCTCCAGATTCCTTTTTTCTGTGGACACTACTCTGAATGCTGGTAAGTGTTCAAACACCTAACGCTGTACCCTGTTGAGATGAGACTGAGTCAGAATTATAATCTCAACGTTCTCTTGTATTTTTGTACTGATATTTTGAGACGACAGGAAGAAGGCTTGATTAAGCTCGTCTTTAGTCATGTTTTACTGTTTTTTCTCAACGCTGGTGATGATCTAGATTTTCTAACAGTCAACAAATCCCATACTAAAGACCGAAACCAATGATGGATTGAACCCTAACAAGTACTGCCTGTGTAGCCAAAGCCTGATTAACATATCCCTCTGTGCCATAGAGCTCTGTGTTGTCCAAAAAGTAAAACATATCAGTAAGCCAAACCGATGCACTTAGTGACATTCTCCTTCATTAGAATGGGCGCAGAAGTTTATTGTAGTCAGTCCTGCATCCACCATTCTGGTGCATCAGTCACTCACTAGAGCACTCACTCTTACCTGTAGCTATGTATAAACCTAGATTGTTTTGTTGTGAGTTGCCGAATGTTGGAGATATCAGCCGTAGAGATGTCTGCCTTCTCTTCAGTGTAATGGAACTAGATGGCACTCAGTTTGTGGTGTTTAAAGTGCCCAAAAACAAATATTTAAAATTCTTAACAGCAATGTCTCTTTCCAGAAATCAAGACCTGGTTACTCAAGGTTACGCACAGACCTTGTTGTGAGCAGCTTCATGTAGGAACTGTTTTCTTTCTACTGAACTACACCTGCCAACCGTATCACTGGCAGAAGGAAGAGTGTATCTACTGCTAGCTCACCCAGCACCACTTAGCTGGGTAACGTTACAGCTCAGCCGAGGCGGACGCTATTGTTTGCATCTTGTGCACGAGCCTCTTGTCCATAGTAGATGCACGCTTCCGCCTGCAGGGTGATACCAGGACTACAGGAACTGTGTCGGGTTTTGAAGCTAATTTTTGTAGCAGCCAAACAGTAAAATTAC
Organism: Epinephelus moara; assembly: GCF_006386435.1. Taxonomy (NCBI): domain Eukaryota; kingdom Metazoa; phylum Chordata; class Actinopteri; order Perciformes; family Serranidae; genus Epinephelus; species Epinephelus moara. The sequence goes on along the minus strand of NC_065526.1, from coordinate 15,867,832 downwards.
ATCTGTCAAGTGATGCCACGTGGCCCAGAAAGATTTTTGCATGCTTCCTCCTGCCAATGATCTGGTTGGCGGGTGTAGTTAAGTAAAAACAAAAATAATTCCTACATGAAACTGCTCACAACAAGGTCTGTGGATTATCGTAGGTAACTGGGTCATGATTTCTGGAAAGAGACATTGATGTTGAGTTTTTCAAATGTACTTTTTTGGCACTTTGAGCACCACAAGCCGAGTACCATCTAGTTCCAATATACTGAAAAGAAGACAGACGTCTCTATGGCTGATATCTCCAACATTCTGCAACTCACACCAAAGCAATCTAGATCCACAGTTTTCCCCTGGGGATCAATAAAGTATTTCTGATTCTGATTCTGATAAATAGCACTACAGTTAAGAGGAAAAATATGTCCTTTTGATTGTGGAGCAAACTGTCCCTTTAAGTATAAATGATAAGGCTAAAGGGGTTTATTACCACTGATAGGGCAGAGTGAGACAAACTCATTGTAAGTTTTGGTCTTTTCAGTGGGATTTGTTGAAAATAACAAAACATAGAATATTGCCATCCTTATCCTTTTCTTATCCCCAGCAGCTCTGATAGTTCAGGAAGGCTGCTGTATCAGTTTTGTTTCATAATGCACCGCACTAAACCTCATAGTCCTTTTCTATCACTTCTGCTCCACTCATCATCTCAAGGTCTCTGATAGCTCTTTCAGCCTTGATCCGTTCTCTCTACACGATGATCTGTATCAATCTCTCTGGCTCTGCCCTCACTTATCCCTCTTACCCTCCTTAATCTCTCCTTGACTCTGCCCTCCATGTTTTAACCATCTACCCTCCTGAAGCAGGGTACCGGCTGAGGGTCTGTAAGATCGAGCTTACTGTGGTGCACTAGCAGCATGTTAAAGTAGTGGAAGGCACCTTGGAAACATTAAATAAATACTGAAGACAAAAAGGTGAATCGCTGCCAGTCCTCTAATGCTGTGTTTAAAGAGGCTTTGCCAAAAAGTTACTTTATAGGTTTAAACAATCCACTTCCTCCCTTATTATTTAATTTCCTGTACATGACAACCCCTGCCACCGACTTCATTTTTATTTCCAATCCTTCCTGCCTTTCTCATCCTCCCTGGACTCCGTTCACATCTCACTCAATCTATTTCTCCTGTCACTGTCTTTGTTCCTCTCCGCTCACTCTCCTCCTCCCCCGCGTTTCTATCCTTTGCAGATGTTGTGATCGTTTTACATCCAGCAGAATCGCCGCTATTCCATCAGAATACAAATAAAACCCAACCGCATACAATGAACATGATCTCTGTGCAGGAACGTGGGCAGCCAGTGGGCTCTGGAGCAGGCGAAATACAACCTGGTGAATGAATACATGCTGGTCGGAGTAACAGAGGAGCTGGAGGACTTTGTCATGATGCTGGAGGCGGCGCTGCCACGCTTCTTCAAAGGAGCCACTGAGCTGTACAAAACAGGTGCCGTGTCTGCTAAATAGTCAGAACCCATTTGCTGTTCCCTTGCATATTTTTCTTTCCCTCACCAATATTGTAATATACCGAAAAACTGCTTAATGGCTCTCTCACGTTGCAATGCTAAAGTGTGCTGCGGTTGCATATTAGCAGCCTGAATTGCTCCTCTGAGAATTGAATTGTGATCAATATGCACTCATGCCTCTCGCTGATGTAGTTACAGATTAGTTACAACGAGTGCAGCCAGAATGAATAATGGAGAGCACAGAACAATTAAATCTGACAGTGATATAGATGTACTATGACTCAAATGTATGGTTCATCATTTTGAGCAGCAGAAACACCCAAGTACTCAAGCTAATCAGGTATTTATTTAATGAATTTGAAGCCTGTCAGAAGACATGTGGTGACATGTGTCAGAAGACATGTGGTGTCTTTCCTAACCCCAAACAAAAACTATATTAAAAAAAAAAAAAAAAGATCTTTGCATTCGGACTCGTTTTTTGCTGACTCATGTACATTTGGAAATACACTTACCTGCTTTCTTGCTGAGAGTTAAATGAGAAGATTGATACCACTCTCAGGTCTGTTAGCTTAGCTTAGCATAATTGGAAATGGGGGCAGGTGGGGGGGGGGATAGCCTGGCTCCGTACAAAGGTAACAAAATCTGCCTACAAGCACTTATAAAGCTCACTAATTGTATTATGGTAGTTGCTGCTCCAGGCCAAAAATAGTCCAACAAATAATGCAATACTGTTGCTGATACTGCAGTTAATGTGAGGAAAACATACTGTGTTACTGTTCAGGACTCCAGCTTAAGTCAGGGTGTCTAAAGGTCCTTTAAAAGTAAAATGTTTTAAATTCTATGTTACAACAATAAGGCCTTGAAAGTCATTAAATAGTCTTAAACTTGAATTTGTGAGGAAAAACAACATCTTTTCATTTATTTTTTTGAAAATAAGCAAAGCCTTTCAATGTAAAAGTCCACATTTCTAATGTTACAAATCTTTTAACAACTATAATACTGTTTTACTAAATACCTGTACTTACCTGTTGGCAAAATGTAGATTAACTCAACTCACTCTAATAACCATATTCCTACATAACACTTACCTCTGCACAAGACCACATGTATACTACCTGCCTGCAATGCTTAGCTGCAGTGCATAAATAAGTAAAACATGATTTGTCCAAAAAAAAAAAAAAAAGTCTTAAATTTGATTTAAAGGTGTCTTGAGCGGGTCTTGAAAAGCAATAAATTAATTAATTATTAATTATACCTGTAGACACCCTGTAAGTCCAGCATTATTTTAAGTTACTTGTAATAACATGCGCAATGTAACTGGAGGTGCAGTGTTTGAGGGTTACAGGAGGCGGTGCTAAGAATAAAGGGATGGTGTCCACTCAGGTTCTCTTTGGGTGCGCTCGACCTGACAGAGGTCCGCTGCGAGGGTCAGGACAGAGGAATGTCGTATGCTGTAAAGCCCTCTGAGGCAAATTGTGATTTGTGAAAGTGGGCTTCATAAATAAAATTGATTGATTGACAGACCTTTTGATGGGTTCGATTCTGACCCACAGCCCTTTGCTGCGTGTCATCCTCCATCTCTCTCCCACCTTTCCTGTTTGTCTTTAAATGTACTATCAATAAAACAGCAAAAACACCCCAAAAAATAAAAAAGGAGATCTTTTCAGTAATTGCAGAATCGTAATTCTCTTCCCATTCATATCTTTATGTTTCATGTGAATTCCAACACAAGGCCAACTGTGGACGCCCTAATGAAACAAATCAAAAATCCCCACGTTCTATGGTAGTGCGCTGGCTATTAAGCCTTTTGGCAAGTGCAGACAAGACTTAACAGCACAAGTGTTTTACATGACTTGTCCTCTTTTTAACCTCCTTAACCGAGATGCAGAAGACTTGGAGACCCTGACCAATCAGAGCAGACTTGTCTTTTTTGGGAGGGGGTATTAAAGATACAGGCACTAAAACCTAGTGTTTCAGACAGAGGGTGAATACAGGCGCTCCAGCACAGACAGTATGAGGAGAATAAAGTGGGGATTTTTTACATTAAAGCATGTAAATGTTCTGGTAAAAACCCAAAATACAAATATGAACCTGAAAATGAGCATAATAGGTCGTCTTTAAACATAATAGATCTTGTGAATCACTGAGTTTATACGCCTGGATTTTTTTAATCCTCCTCTCTTTTCATCACAGGGAAGAAATCCCACCTGAGGAAGACCAGTGAGAAGAAGCCGCCCACCAAGGAGTCGATCGCCAAGCTGCAGCAGTCGGCCATCTGGAAGATGGAGAACGAGTTCTACGAGTTTGCACTGGAGCAGTTCCAGTTTGTCAGGGCGCATGCTGTCAGAGAAAAGGACGGGGAGCTCTACCTGTTGGCACAAAACTTCTTCTATGAGAAAATCTACCCCAAAAACTAAAGAGGCACGTCTGTGGAAGGGATTGGAGAGAATGCTTTGTGCAGGCTCGTGTGTGCCCAGTCTGAGATGAGGAAGAGAGGAGGACTTAAAGACGACAGGTGACTGTGTGACTGCTTGGTACGTGTGATTAAGGACATGACGTGGAGCTGCAGAACAATCTGGTGGCAGCTCTGTTATACACGTCTGTGCCAGCCAACTGGACAGGGAGCTCATGTTTCGTCAGCAGGTTGTGTTCCCAGCAGCGCCCGGGCCTCCACTCCCCTTCACTTCCATGTCAAATGTCGTCAGCGCAGAGGACTTCTGCTGGCACATGTTACACATGGCGGAGACGGCCTGTCCAACAGCCGGTTAGACCTCAACTCCTGATCCAGACAAAACTTTTCATCGGCTCTGTACTGTTTGGTTGTGTTTGATTGTATTTTAACTCTTTACTATGGTTGTCTTTTGTATGTAAAGACGGTGGCATTTTCCATGGTGACACGACATCCCCATGCCTCACCACTACTACTAACTTAAAGAGATTTTAAGTGTACGAAACTGACTACTGTGCTGTATTATTGGACTCCAATGAGAACTTTTGAGGTTTTTATGAAATAAAAATCCTGTGACCATGGACTATTTCCTGGGACAAGTGCATACATTTTATACTGTACTTGATGTATTTCATTGGATGTAAATGTGCAGCTTTGCCCAGAGGCTTTTCCTCCGTTATGAAGAAACACATGAAATTATTGAAGTGTGTACGAACACTAAGGTGGAGATGCTGCTGCTGCTGCTGCTGTAAATATTTACTACTTTTTCAGCCCGATTCATTCACAGATTTGCTACAGTATAATATTAACCCATTTATACTGTTAACCTTTTAAAGTTACAGTGTGCATTTTATCAGTTTGTACATTTCTTTCATCTCTTTTATTACTTTTTAGGCTGCATTTAATTTCTTTTAATCATTTTCTTTTCATTGTAAAACCAGGTAAACATGTATGTCCACTAATATGTCTGTAATGTGCCGACATTTTTGGGAAGTGTGTTTATTTGCTTTCTTGCCAGGAGTGAAATCAGGAGATAACCACTGTAATATCGGTCCCTTAGATCACTGGTTCCCAACCTGGGAGTCCCGACCCTCACAAGGGGTCACAAGAGCTTCACGGGTGGGTCGTGAGGCCTTCTTGATTTTAAGCAGAGTATCGTTATTAACTTAAAGTTGCTGGGGTTAAGTTTAGTCAAGTTTTTGTGGTTCGAATTAGTGCCCAACAAATGACATAATGTGCCCCAGCAATGATGTTATGTACTTGCGAATTAGTGCCCCGCAAATTACATTCGTACCTAACGTTAAGTTGCGTCATTAGCGTAAAGTTACAGGGCTGAGGTTTACTCAAGTTATTGTGGTTCAGTTTAAGAAAACAAACATCATGAAAACGCACCTTAAGATGACTCGCAGATAACTCAAATTATTCAAGGTTCTTAACCTGTCTCCTGAGGAACGTGTAAACTGTGCATGAGCACATCCTGTTCCAAGGGGTATAAGAAAATTCTTTCTATATATATTTCATTTATTTCTGTAAAGAAAACTAAAGAAAACTACTATCTTTAAGTTTAGATTAATATTCAAGCTTTAAACTTTACAGGGTAAGGGCACAGTGAAGGCCTGGGGTCATTTATAAACATTGCGTACGCTCAAAACGAGGCCTGAGAGAGGTGTACGCCACTTCCTGCGGAAACATTGTGATCTATAAAAACAGACTTGATGGGAGAAACTTTGACCCATGCTTACAAACATTTTAGTGACGGGAAAATGGCGGTGCAGATGGTGAGGTGGAAGCCTGATAGTAGAAATTGTCGATTATTTTTTACCGCACGCCATTTTAGGCTTTTGTCCGTACGTACATTTTTAGCATGGATCCAACGCACTGTTTTATAAATGAGAGCCCAGAACAGAGCATTTACTGTCTGCTTAACAGCCTCATCCTGCATTAGAAAACTACACCGTTAAAACAACGAAAGAGCTCATAGAAAAGTGGGCAAGCATCGAGGTGAAGAAAAGAGAAGCCTACTAATTACATTTGATTGTTAAAAATGTAAATAAAAAAAATGAATAAAACAGACAGCAAATTATATAAAAAGTTCCTAACATATCAGTAACAATCATCTCTGATGTAACATTGACAGGAAATAATGTAGTTGTTGTGTCCATTCATTCAGTTAATTGTAGAGTTTATCAGTTGTTCTGTACTGTTTCGATATTCATTGAATATCATTTAAAATATCCATCAAATTTGTCGTTTAGTCAGGGGTCATCAGTTTACTCTGATAGAAAAGGAGTCCCTGAAAGAAAAGGTTGGGAACCACTGTCCTAGATATAAAACTACAGCCATTAGCAGTTAGCTTAGCATAGCATAAACAGGGGTAAACAGCTAGCCTGTCACTTTCCCATGCCCCCTCTTCACCACTGCATACTTGTGTTTTCACATCAGTTTTTGTACATATTAAACTAACAACATGTACCTAGTTAATTAGCAAGCCCTATAGTCTTTATGCTAAGCTAATGTGGCTGCAGCATTACGTTAAATGAACTGATGACAGAGTGGCAAGAAGGCAAATTCCCCAAAATGTCCAACTGTTCCTTTAAACCTCTGCTGTTTTCTTTGCAGTTCTCCACATAAAAGACCGTAATAACTTTGCTAAATTGCTTGTGTAGATGTCATCTCTCGTTTTCTTGGAGGTTGAGTTTATTGCGGTTTTAATTGCCTTTTACTGGCCGATTAAAGTCTCTGTCTCCCCATCATAAATTGCTAACTAACAGTTGGAAGAGTTTAACGTGACATAATGTTGCCCTACCCCCCTACCCTCAGCTAATCCACCTGGAGGAGCTGCACAGACTTTTTCTACTGGTGGTACTGCCACATCACAGCTCCAGAGGTATTCAGATACACAGATGAATAGGTACTCATTGTTATCTGAGGACATACTGTAGTTTGCCGCTCAGTTTTTGTGTGCCTTCTCTGCACCCGGCTCTCCTTGTGTTGCAGCTTTTGTCAGATGGAACATAAAGACAACATGGCTGTCATGGCTGTTTTCATCTTTTGATTGCCAAAAGAAATACACGGAACATTTTTTAAAAACTACCAGCGGTGCGTGTGTGTTCTTTGACTTGATGTAAATGTTTGTGCATCATCCTCATCGTCAGGTACAACAGAGCAGGGGAGTGGTAAAGACAGATAAAGCTGCTGCTGTGAAAATTAAAGCTGGATTATTTCAGGGCTGGAATCCTGCAGAGGGAGATAAAGAGCTGCCAGGTCTGCTGCTGCCTCTCACTGTGTGTTTATCCATTTTAACATCCTTTCCATCTCCTCCTAGAGTTTTTTTTTTCTCAGTATTTGATATGGTGATTGCAGAGAGTTAAATATGCTGGCACTATTACAATTTATTCTTAAAGCACAGAGGGTTGTCATGCCAACCTGGATCTATATATTCAATATTCTCTCTGTGGAAGCCGCTATCTTGCTGCTGAAGAAAATAACACAAGAGCACTGGCAGAGGAATATGTTTGTGTGAGGTCACTAGAGGCCAGAGAAAGTTTGAATGACCCAGTGCTGCCACTCAGTGTTACTCATCCCTGCTCTCAGATAATCCCTGGACAGTCATCAACTATTGGACTCATCCCCATTAATCTCAGATCATTTTCCAGTTACAGCTTCCTGGTTTTGGCCCTCTGACCCAGATAAACATGGAGGGTGTCTCCCCCCTCCGTTGGAGCCTCAGTTAAAGCTGACCAAGAGCATTTTACATTAAGTTAAGGACTCAGCATTAAAGGGAGAGTTCACCCCAAAATCAAAAACACATTTTTTTTTAATAATAATAATTAATTTACTAATCTAGATTGATAGAATTCTCAATCTCAATTTGAGCATGGACCAGGTTTGTGCCAAAAATGTGTGCTGATTGGCCATGTTGGATAGGGCTTGGACCGTGGGGAAAAAAAAAATCAAGGCACTTTTTTGGCAGGGAAATATGGTGTGGAGAGTCGGAGATCCACCGTACTGGTCCATTTTCTGCTGGAGAGTAGCTTGTGCCGCCACACAGCCAGGCGTTTTTTTGGGGGGTCTGGCTTGGTTGGGCTCGGACTCAGTGTGGTACTTGATGATCCCAGACGGGCCACTTTCGGGCTTCATGTCACACAGGTCGGTTCAGTTCTGGTTGTAATCTTTTTTTTTTTTTTTTTAAAGATATATTTTGGGGCATTTTAGCCTTTAATTGATAGGACAGTCAAGTGTGAAAGAGGGAGAGAGAGAGGGAGTGACATGCAGCAAAGGGCCACAGGCTGGAGTCAAACCTGGGCCACTGCGGCAACAGCCTTGTACATGGGACGCCTGCTCCGTCCGCTAAGCCACCGACACCCCGTTCTGGCTGTAATCTTCCGCTAAGCCACCGACACCCCGTTCTGGCTGTAATCTTTTCAGCCCATTGAGAACTTTAGTCTGTCTTCACTCCAATAGATAGATAGATAGATAGATTCCTTTATTGTCATTGTATAGAATACAACAACATTCAAAACCCAAGGCAGAGAATGGAGCTCATTTAAAAAGTAATAAATAGTAAAAAAAAAAAAAAAAAAAGGCAAGATAAAATACATACATACATACTACACACACAACCATACACATACATAGTCACTCAGTCATACAAAAAGTGCCAACATATATATAATATAATAGAACTAGATGGCAGCTGACAAGGGACAAAAGTGACAGCAGTACAGGACCACTGATCTAACCTATTTAAACATTTGTTTCGATCTCATGCCCTCTTGAACCCGGTTTGTTTACTTTCCTCACTTCTGATTCTCTTCTCATGCGCTGAGCTGAACTGCCAGTCAAAGGGATTTCTCTCACCGATTGGCTTCACTGTCTTCATGCCAAATCGGCCAAAAGACAGCCGTCAAGGGCTGACTAGTGCAAGCACTGCAGGACACACTGCAAAAACTAGGGTGCCCAACATTGACCAATGGCTGACTGTTGACAAGGTCTGTGGATTATCTTGAGTAACCGGGTCATGATTTCTGGAAAGAGACATTGCTGTTGAGTTTTCCAAATGTATTTTTTGGCACTTTGAGCACCACAAGCTGAGTGCCATCTACTTCCATTATATTGGAGAGAAGGCAGACATCTCTATGGCTGATATCTCCAACACTCAGCAACTCACACTTAAACAATCTTGACTGTCAGGATTTTAAATAGACCGAGTCAAATTCAACTAGTGGCCCACCACTCAACTTGTTTTGCTTCTGTTCCCTCACATGCATGTCTCAGCTTCACTTTGCAGAACGATGCATGTGCAGAGTTTGACACACAAGGCTGTTTTCACACTCATGTGCCGGAGGGGCGGAAGTTAACACGTGCACCGAAGAGCATGATTTTGTGACATCATAATTAGCTCGGAGCCGGTCGTGGTCTAAAATGCAACTTACACAAATGTGATGTGGAAACACTGAGAAAGGCCTTTTTGATGAAGTATATACACTGCTCAAACCCATGTCGCTCGTCAACCCACTGAGGGCTGGATTCAAAATCACACCGTAAATCAAAGTAAAAAATTATAATCACAAGCTGATCCAACTTACATGAATTTTATCACTGCAACTCATAATGTGACTTGGTGGTGTGCATTGTCCCCGTGTGCCTTTATGCACTCCCCACAACTTCTGGGCATGCTCCTGATGAGTCAGTGGATGGTGTCCTGGGGGATCTCCTCGCATCAGGGCATCAGTGTGCTCCTGGACAGTCTGTGGTGGTACTTTGCAGCATCGGATGCACAGATACATAATGTCCCATAGGTGCTCAATTGGATTTAGGTCAGGGGAACGAGAGGACCAGTCAATGGCATCAATGCCTTTGTCATCCAGGAACTGCCTACACACTCTGGCCACTTCAGGCCGGGCATTGTCCTGCACCAGGAGGAACACAGGGCCCGCTGCACCAGGAGGAACCCAGGGCCCGCTGCACCAGGAGGAACCCAGGGCCTGCTGCACCAGGAGGAACCCAGGGCCTGCTGCACCAGGAGGAACCCAGGGCCCGCTGCACCAGGAGGAACCCAGGGCCTGCTGCACCAGGATGAACCCAGGGCCTGCTGCACCAGAAGGAACCCAGGGCCCGCTGCACCAGCATAAGGTCTGACAATTGTTCTGAGGATTTCATCGTGGTACCTAACAGCAGTCAGGGTACAGTCTGTGTGACCCTCCAAGGATATGCCTCCCCAGTCCATCTGGAACCACCGCCAACCCGGTCACGCTGGATGATGTCACAGGCAGCATAACGTTCCCCATGGCGTCTCCAGACTCTTTCACACCTGTCACATGTGCTCAGTGTGACCTGCTCTCATCTGTGGAGAGAACAGGGCACCAATGACGGACCTGCCAATTCAGATGTTCCCTGGTGAATGCCAATCGAGCTGCATGGTGCTGGGCTGTGAGTCCCACTAGAGAACGTCAGACCCTAATGCCACCCTCATGGAGTCTGTTTCTGACAGTTTGGTCAGAAACATGCACACCAGTAGCCTGCTGGAGGTCATTTTGTAGGGCTGTGGCAGTGCTCCTCCTGTTTCTCCTCACACAAAGGAGCAGATACCGGTCCTGCTGCTGGGTTGATGCCCTTCTATGGCCCTGTCTCTCATGTAACGGCCTATCTCCTGGTGTCTCCTCCATGCTCTTCAGGCTGTGCTGGGAGACACAGCAAACCTTCTTGTGATTGCACGTATGAATGTGCCATCCTGGAGGAGCTGGACTACCTGTGCAACCTGATTGGGCTGCAGGAAGGATAAGGAGAAAGCAACTGTCTGTGGCCACCACATGTAAAACCATTTCCTTTTTGAAGGTTGTCTTGCTTTTGCTTCTCTATTGTACCTGTTGTCACTTTTAAAGTTTAACTGACTTGGTATTACACTGCAACACTTAATGTTTTTGAGCAGTGTATATTGTGATAAAGTATGATCCAAATGTGCAGTGGCAACATGTGACTGAAATTCCTCATCAGGTCACAGATATTTGTTTAACACTGGATTTAAAACAGGCATTAGGATTGCTTTTTACAACCTCATGGCAGAAGCACCTAATACCTGCCTGCCCAGTAAAACTTAGTCATCATCCCATTAATCAGAGCACTAATCATCATGTTTATTATGGGTAATAATAACACGCCCACAGATCAGTATAGTGTCCATTCAACTGTGAACACAGAGCTGGCGTAACAGCTGGAGAAAGATGGAACAACACTATGTTTCTGATAAAGGCAGATATTAATTAACCCGAGCACAAAAACAGCATTATCCCCAGTCCTTCCTCCCACACTGCACTCATTAACTGTTGGCTGTGGGTATTGCTGATATTGATCCATTACATGACAAGACAAAACCATCATGTCCCGTCCTCAGTCAACCTCTGGAGAGTGTCACCGTGGACGGATTTTAACCGGAGCCCATATTTCATAAGTCAACCCAACAAGGCCTCTGCTGTTTTTATGATGTGGACAATACTCAGTTTATGAGAGAGGATCCAGCGTTGTTGTCCACACCAATAAATATCTGAGGCACGGCACCGTAAGCACAGAGAGTGCCCAGTCTCTGAGACATATGGCTTGTGATGACTGTGTCCCTGAGGGTTATGTAATGCAGCAGTAAGTCTTCTCACTGAGGTGTGACATGTCATGTACCGGCCCCAGTGGAGAGGACGTCAGTGTTTGTCCTCCTGTGGTTTCTTCATAGCAGCTCCTCCTCATCCATCAGGCCTGGCAAGTCAAAAGTAAACTGTGACTCTCACAGTATTTTAATGTAGAGGTTTTTGTTTGCACTGCAGCTCCACTCGTCAGACAGTTTGTTCAGCTTCTGCATGATCCCTTTGATTCTAATTATAGTTTGATCATCAATGTTAAACAGGTGACTGTCTCCTGAGGTGCAGTCCTCTGTAAAGTATACTCTTACACTTGGGTACATGTATTTTGAGTACTGTACTTCTCTTTTATGCTACTTTATGTTTCTACTCCACTATATTTCATATTGTAGGGAAATAAAGTAGTTTTTACCTCACTATAGCTCTGACAATTATCATTGGTTGTTAATTTTGCAAATTAAGAATTTACATAATTAGAAAATATGATGCATTATTAAAGAATAACTCCTTCGCTAGCGACATATGCTGCCTTTGTGTTGATACATTATAAAGACTAATAAAATTATAAAATATTTATAAATATATAGCATTTTGGAAGGGGCCATTCTGAGTACTTTTGAGTATATTTATTTTATATTTATTAGTAAATCTGAGTGCTACTCCCTCCATCACTGCTGGAGCCACTCAGCATAATAAGTACTTTTACTTTTGATACTGCACTGCTAAGGTATCTTAGATATTTTATTGAGCCATATAAGATTATACATACAGTATGTTGTTGTGTCAATGCTCATTTCCATTTAAACAAAAGAATTATTTTTAATTATATTCATGTATACTGACAGATATAAAACAAATGATATATATAGGATTGTATTTTGAGATTGGAACAGTATAGAAAAGCTAATTTTAAAGATTTTTCCCCCAAAATAAAATAAATAAGTAAATATATTAAACTGAATTGGCAAATGTGGGTGATTCTGTGTGTCCATTTTTTTCTGTAAACTTTTACAAGCTCTAACATAGAAAAAATGTATTGGTTCAATATTTTTAAAAATATAACAGTGGTACAGTGGCATTGACTTTTTGATTACCATATGCATTTTGCAACAAAATGATAAAAAAAAAATCACTGTTGTGGACATGACATTTTGTCACATTTAATGGGAGGAAAAAAAGATAGCCTATGTTAGCTTGTTAATGTTCATTTTAGTATTAGCATTAAATATGCACAAATAAACAATATAAAATCTTTCTTATTATTTATACATTCAAAGTAAATATAAGCTGTTTGGAAATAACAGCAAAAAACACATGTTCTTGGTTAATTTTACTTTTTCTTTTTCTTAAGTCTCCTGTCACATGACTGTGGCTGTGGTCACTTCGGAAAAACCTCCCTCAATTTACATTTTATACAGTATGGTGGAGTAACAGTGACCCCAAGGGACAGTATTATATTACATTATATTATATTATATTTATTATTTTTTAATTAATTATTTACTATTCATTATTACTTACTATTTTTCTGCTTTGATTTTTAATTATTCCATTTATCTACCCTTCTTTCTCTTTGAAAGTTTACTTACAGCCAGACTATGTACACAGAGGGGGAATAACACTTGTAACTCTCTATTGTTATAATCTATCCTAAATGTATGCTTAAATTATATAATTATAATTTAAAATTAATAAATAAACATAACCTTACAGAAAGTGGCATGTAAAGAAAATACTCAAGTAAAGTACCTCAATTTCTTTACGTAGATAAACATACTTAGTTACTGGCTACATACCCCTGTATGATGTTAGGACTTAGGACTTTTATAGAGGTACTGGTACCTTTATTAGAGGATCTCAATACTTATCCCACTACTGTAAGAAGTTAGTATCTCTAACAAAGGGTTTCCTTTGTCTGCAGATGAATTTTAACCACAGTGTGAATCACTCTGACCTGAGAGACATGTTTTTCCATCTTAGTGTTTGGTGTTTACCCCAGGATGATTTCAGGTTATAACCATGAGGTGAGGCCAGCCTATATGAACTTTGGGATCACGTGTGTGGTGCTAACTGTCCGGGCAGAGAGCAGCAGCAGCCTCTGTAACAGCAGCAGCAGCAGGCAGCTCCTCTGGGCGGACGCTTCCACTCTAACCACCGCCTCTTTCTCCAACTGCACTGGGACAGATTTATGCTCCAGCTTTTCTCATTTATGAGCTCCAGTCCACCCTCCGGGACCCCACTAGGACGGTGTGACCGCGTCAATGAAGCGTGAAGACGGCATGGGAAGCCCCGTGTACCCGAGATGACCGACGGTTTGGTCCGAATAATCGCTTCTTTTTGTCGCCAGAGAGGGAAACTTAAAACAAGGCTTGTTTTTGGAGTTCCACCTCCCCTCCTCTCTCCCCGTAGGATTTGATTCAAAGGCGAAAACCAAGATGGCCGCCGATTCCGTGCAGGTAGGAAAAGTTGACAACTGTTGCGAAAAGTGCGCAAACTTTGCTCTACGTGTTCAACTTTAAGCTAGCTAACAGTTTTATTTCATTAAAGTTGAGTCGCTGTGAGTCGCTGCTGTTAAATTTAAGTTAAGGGCCTCTGTTAGACCCCAAAGGGTTGTCTGGGAATTATCCATGGATTGAGGCCTGGGAAACAATTATCCAAAGTTACTTTTCCTGAAATATCCAAGTTTATAACCGGTGGTTTGGTGCGGAAGCTGCTGTGTTAATTAACGTAACGGTTATTTTTTGATAAAAACCTTTGTTAATGTCGCCGTAATTTAAGACAAATAAAGTTTGTTGAACGTGAACTAACAGCTTTGTAGCCTCACGTTAACCTGCGTTATTTTTGGGAAATAAACAGTGTCCTGCATGCATTCATACACCGGTAACCACATGCTTTTCATGTTTAATATCCTTATTCGTGATATAAATACAGTTAAAATGGCTACTACTTTTATATAAAGTAACGTAAAGTGATGGTGACTGCTTTACGTTAAGTTTTTTTTAACACAGACCGGATAAACTTAAAACTCTAGCTGTGTAAAATAAACCAGAAAATGTCTATTATAACACACAAGTGCACATTTTTCTATTAAAACAAAAGCATTAAAGTGTTACAGTCATGTCGCATTATTCCCAATGAACAGTCATGACTCACTGATTAATGTGGTTTCACTTGAGTGACGTAAGACTTGAAATAAGTCTTTCTCACAAAAACATTGTCCAACAGCCACAACTCATCCACAACTTTATCTTATCACGTTTAAAGTGCAGTCAAGCATCAGCTTTTTGTAGCACTGCCCTCCCAAAACTGTGCTCCTGTCCTGTTACAGCAAAGACCTGTCTGATTACTCATACACTATTACTCATTTTAACTGGGAGTACTGGAGGGAAAATGGGAACCACAGATAAGTGTATGCAATAAGTTTTAGTTTAAATGTTTCTTATTATTAATTTGATGTACCAGGGCTGGTGCAGACTGAGGCAACAGGTGGTGGTGACCTGCTGTCATGTCAGTGATGCCATTGCAGGACTGGTTTAATCATAATGTTAACCTAAGGCGTGAGAATATATATCTACATTGCAATATGAGACTAGGAATCGTCTTAGATTATGGATATCTTCCTTTCATAACCAGGATTGGGAATTATTTTTTCATCCACCTGCCACTGTGGTTGGTGGATTCCAAAATCTACCAGTCACTCAGTAGATTACCATTGTTTTTCGGTTTGTGAGTGATGCAAATCTAGCAGCCAGTTGCATTTTTATCGGCATTTGGCAGGTGGCCGGTGCTTATTTCCATCCCTGACTGTAGGGATGCACGATAATATCAGTCAGTCATTGGAATTGGCCAACATGCTGATAGTATCAGCTTTAAAGTGAACTATTAGAAGCACAATGAACTGTTAGAATCACATTTTATTTCACGTCTTCATCTGCTGGTGGGCCATCACTAAGAGCATCCATAATGTGATGTTAATTCATCATATTATACATATATATCTTACGGGGTATAATTCACTAAAATTGGGTTGGGAAAAAGTGGCTATATCGGTATCTGTTATCGGCCAAATGAGTTGTTATATATTGGCATATCGGATATCAGCAAAAAATCTAATATTGTGCATCCCTACCTGGTTGTAGGCCTAATTGTTGCCTTTTCCTGGTTTTAAAGGTTGCATTACAGTAAAGTGATGCATTCTGAATTAACCATTTCTAGTTATATTATTTACCTTTACCCACTTAGTCATTATATCCACATTACTCTGGTTTATTTATTAAAATCTCACTGTGAAAACATTAAGTAAAAGCACCAGTGGTCATCGCTACAGTATTGTCGCAATATTGAGGTCAAAATTATGACATTTGATTTTCTCCGTATGGCCCAGCCCTATGTTAACGTTTATTTTAGTCACTCAGCACAGGTGTTTGTTTTTTGTATTTTTTTTCAGTTGCTTTATCGGTAACATGCACAGATGACTCAATCTGATAAACAATATTTTACACCGTGGGTTTATAAAATTTCAATTGGCACAGTAAGCCTATTTGAAATAGTCTGAAGACAGTAAGAGCCATTTCATAGTTTCTGCATCCACACCTGTGCGAGGGAGCAGGTGGGGGTGAGGGTCGTCATCCAGCCATGTCCACAAGTGTTCGCATGGACCCTATGTGGATGTCCGCATGTAACCCATTTTTTGTCATCACACAGACTGCGCACATAGCAAGCGCACAGAAAGAGCATGCGCCAATCTCTTGTCCATTCCAAAACACTGCAGGCAAGCCAGCTGCAGCTGCTGCATGGTGAAGTTTGTTTTAAGTTGAATATTTGACAGACATTAATTCCCGACCCAGTAGTGCTTACCTAGTTTCAATTTCACCTGACGTTGGCAGTAGGAGAACGGTAAACTCACATATTGGTCCTATCGTTTACTGCTGGGAGGGGGCGCAAAAGTATGTCCAAGCCGTCCGAGCCATAAATTGGTGGCAAAACAGTCGTAGCCTGTTTCTTATTGAGCATGAAGACATCTATGGATTAACTTTTGGGCTGCACAATTAGTCGAAATATTATTAAAATTGCACTATGGCCAAGTACGATATCCAATTCGCAGGAGCTGAAATATTTTAATGAAATGTAAAATGTGTCACAACATACCATTATAAATGAAGCATCATGATGCTATAGAGACGCCCTGCCCAGCATATCATATTCCAAATGTAAAAAAGCATGCTTGTTTGGTATTGACCCCAGCTAAAAAGACATCGTCATTTTTGTTTTATTTACGTTTTTTTTGTCAAAATAAAATACAAACATTTCCATATTCACTAAAATTGTAACATGTATTGCAACTTCAATATCTCTCAAAATAATCGCAATATGATTTTTTTTTTATATAACATGCAGCCCAAATTAAGTCGTCTTGTATTTCAGATTCAGTTACATTATTTGTAAGGATTACGATGTAATTAAGCTAATCGTTATGCCAGGCTAGGTGCTGTAAAATGAAAATATGTTACCCTCAGGGCTGGCTGATAAAAGTTGGCATCACATTAGACTAGTATTACTCTTAGCATTTATAGTATGAACTAACGTGCAGTGCTTATCCCCAGATGGGCTTTTGTTTAAAGTGAAAAACAAAATGTTTGTACAGTAAACATCCATCCATTTGGACTGGATAGAAGTGGAAAGTTAATCTGACCTGGCATACTCAATACTTACTAGATAATTGTAGAAAAATCTGACTCTGTGTTTGGACTGTAAGGATTATGTTTGTTGCCAGTATGATGAATAACATAACACAAGCCCAGCCCTGTGCATCAGCATCTTGCATATTAGGACTTAAAAAGCATCATCTGGAAGTCATACACTCCCTATTAAAAGATGCATCTATGTTTAACTGCGTTCAACTAAGCCGGCTAAACTTTAACATATATCGCCCTGGTGGTTTATATGGAGTGGAACCAGATCAACTCAGCCGAGCAACAGGTGCGTCAGTGCACTTTATCATTTGGTCTCCTCTGTGACATTACAGCGTCAGTGTTCTGGACACAATAAATCTACTGTCTGTCCTGCTTAGAAATGACCATTAACACTGACCTGAAGTACGTGACATTACCTACAGTTCGACTTGACACGGGATATGTCTAAGGCTCGTGTGAAGGCTGCATTTGTAGGATCTGCGTTTATTAGCCTGTGTTGCTATTTCTGGTCGCAGCAGAGCACCAGGCTGTGGCCAGGGCTCTGCAGCCAGCTGTGGGGGTAAGACGGCTGGGTGTCAGGTTGTAGGTTGAGATAGGCCTCTCGCAGAAATGGCAAGGGCTTGGCTTTTTAAGCATGAGCCTGGATAGTGGCCTCAACTTTTCCATTGTCCTATTGTGTGAATGGAGCTCTTGTTTTTGGACTTGGAGCTTTCAGGCTTAAAGAGCAAGTTAACCTGCTTACACTTGAGGCTCAGACCTAATGTTTGCTTTTACCTCACAGTTTCCTTTCATGTCTTAGGCACTAAAAGAGCTCTTTAACAAGTTCAACATGTGAAGGTAACTGCTGCCTTACCTTTGTGAGAATATTATCAACAGTTTTTTTAATACAGTTCCTATCTATGGCTATTCATTTATTGTTTTTATTTTGTGGGGATGAACAGCTTCTGTTTTATTCATCTAATAAATTAAGCAGCTATCCATTTTTGTAATGTTGAACAAAACATGTGGCTAAAAGGCTTTAGATAAAGTCTTTTCATCTGTGTTGAGCCTTGAACATTTCACAGAGCAGCCAGCAGAGCCACACTGACAAGAACAAGTTCCCTCCATCCATCACAAACTGTGTGCATTGTGCTATGAGTGGAAACATTTGCTTACAATTCCTGCTTCACTCGTCTTTGAACCTAATAAGTCTCGAGCTCTCGGTGTGGCGTCATACCCCTGACAAGGCAATACATTTCAGCAGCAAGGAATGATAAGGGCTTTACAGGTAAAAGAGCAACTCAAGGAAGTATTGCAGTTGACAAGAAACGAGGTGAAACTACTTCTGCAAATGAGCTCCTGCTCTCTTTCTTTGGATATAGTTGCTCTGTTTGATCTCAAATTAAAACGCAGACCTTGTGGGTCTACTAGCTGATTTATTTCCACCTTATCTGATCGGCCTTTCATGGATTTCCTTGCATTGTTGCGCAGTAAAATAGGCCCTTTAGGGTGTCCTCATGCTGTCCTCATACTGCGTTGGGCAAACACAGTTACAGTACAAACAAGTTTTGCAGCGCAGTGAGCTGAAGAAGAGAGTTGCTTTTCCCCCCGCACACTGTTCTTCCACTTCCAGGAGTTGTGACCTCCATTTTACCTATGAGTCATCAAGAAGCCTCTGGACCAGGATATGTGCAAACTATAGCTTCCTTTAAAGTGAGCACCTATAGAGGAGAGGGGGGTTTTACAAGAGCTGGGCGAGAGTATGATTGAGCACATGGAAATCCCTTATTGTACCAAACAGGATTTTTTCCCCCTACTTTAATCTATCAGTCAGGAGTAGAGTAGCATTTAGCCCAGGTAACTGTTTAGCTAAAGCACCCAAATCCTGGAGTTAGAAGATGATGGCCTAAATGAAAGCTACTAAATATGATGGCTTTTGCGGTGTAAAATATCGCCTTTCCTCTTGAAGAGAAGGTGGATGTGGACTTTGTTTGAGACAAGATGGCCAACCGCCAAAATAAAACATTGTGGAAAACCCTAGCCGAGCACTGCCAGACCAATGCCCAAATGGGAGTTATGGGGCTTGCACACTACCGTACGGTAATGTGCCGCCTCCAGTTATTTTAATGAGAAGAAGGCAGCAGAGGGGAAGCGGTTTCAAACATGGCAGTAGGGGTATGAAACAGTTGCCGCTGCTGGATTTTGCTCTGCAAGGCAAAGTTCATTGTGTTGGAGCCTGGCTTAAATCGCCTTGGTTTGGCCAATCAAATAGAAGGTGGGGTCATCGCAAAAGCAGAATAAAGACAAGATGGAGGAGATGATAATGTTGGTGTCTGAATACCGTGAGCTGTACAACACAGTGCTAGCAACTTATAAGACAGTGTTTCAAAATACATTCAATATTTGATGGTAGCTGATGGTAGAGGGGTGCTTTAAAAAACACTTTGATTTTTGGGGATAAGCCATCGCAGGTAGGCGGTACCACGCAGCAGTGTGAAAGCAGCTTTAGTCTGAAAATGGCCTCTGGTAGCAATTGGATAGACCTACGTGTGACATAGCGCCGAGCGACAGATGGAGGTAACAAGACTAGTGAGCAGAGGTGGGCTGTGATGGTGAAGCATCAATATGTCTGTGAACAAGAGTTGCCAGAATCAGAAATTGACAATAGTACTTAAACAGAGAGTTCCACAGCAGCTGCTGCCATCTTGTTAATGCCTCAATGTTGCTCCTCTTTACGAAGCTAGGTTTGTGCTCACCGTAGGGTCCCTGGAGCAAAGCTGTGCAAGCTAAGAATGAAGTCATCACGTATTTTGCACAAATGCTCTGCAAGTTGTCAGTAATCAGATCACACAGGCCCTATATTAGATAAATGGTTGTGATTAGCCCACTCTAGACGATGTAGGGGGACCAGCAAATAAAACACGCGCTTGCAGATTCGTCTGGTTCCTAGGCTTGGGAAACACTGCATTTTGTATGAAACTGTAGCATGGATAAACTGGTGAGTGCGCAGAATTCTGCCAAGGTAAATGCCTCAGTGATTCAGTGAAAGCAGAAAATAGTTTGCATATCTGCCCCATGATTTAGATCCACTCCAAATTTGAATTTGTCCTACCTTGGTCCATGCTACACCCCTCCACCAAGTTTCATGAAAATAGGCCCCGTAGTTTTTGTGTAATCCTGCTGACCAACAAACTAAACTGAAAACATAGCGTCAAGATAATACAGCCTATGTGGTACTTAAGTGTCTTGTGTCTTCCAGTGACAACCTTGCAGAGTTAATTCCTAATCAGTTGCCGTGTTTTAAACCCTCTGTCAGTTGTTGGGGTGTCGCTTCACAACTTTCTCCTCCAAGTTGCTTTGCAGGGGGGAAGGCCACAATGGACAGCCAGTGTTATGTTTTTAACTTGGGTTAATTTTAGCCACAGTTCTCCATGGAGTGAGATTAGGTCCCATTCTGGGCTGCTCTGACCTCACAGAGTTAGAAGCTAAGAGGGATTTGGCTGTCGCTGCTCAGACGGTTTATCTTCCCTGTTGATGTCAATGGTCTGTGTGAGAAGGAGAGAGCTGGAGAAAATCGGATACCAGCGGAGTGAATGAGTGTGGCTTTGGACGGAGCCTCTGCCAGCTATCGTGTAGCCTAACCTTTGTGGCGGAGGATATCATTTCTCCTAACAGAACTTCAGTACTTCATGTAATGATTGTTAGTGCTGCTCAGCAGAACATGCGAGGACGGGTTGGTTCAATTGATATGGAGATGGAGCTGGCTGAAACCGACGAAGTTCAGGTAAAAGTTTCATAAAGCCTTGATGTTTTGTTTTGTTGACTTGATCCATCCTTTACATCGTCTTCTCAGGCAGTTGTGATTTTAACAGCGGCACACTAAATTGAAGCTAATGGCATTTACGCCTAAATGTTACTCAGTGTTTGGTTTGACTGCTTCCTTTTATAGTAAAGTTATGATGAGTGCAACAAGACTTGGATCTCATGGTTGTCACAGAGTGGCGATGTGCTGTTTTTCACATCTCATTATGCCCTTATTTTATGGTGCAAGTTAATTTGTTCACATTTAAACTCTGGCATGGTTTCACTTTCTCTGAGAGTAGCAAGTTGTGGTTCACCTTTACAATTTACGTGTTGTTTCTGTTATCTGGAGTCGCACTCAGTTTGACTTGTGTGTGTGCACTTTACACTGATGATTTTTTCCAAACACCAAAGGTCACAGATGTGCGTATGCATAGCTAATTGCGCAATGATTTGCACCAAAGTGATGACAGGCTTTCGGTTTGTATTTGTCCTGTCTGAGCCATGATGACTCATAGATTGAAGAGCTGTGGTTTCATAGTTGTGAGCATGTAACACAATTAAAACGTTACATGGTCCAACAACACATTCAAAACTGGAAGATATTTTCAGGCCAAAGAATTATTAAGCTGTGTAATAAAAAGGAATAAACTGATGAGGGCTCAACTTGAATTGTCGATTAATCCGTCTGTTATTTTCTCGATTAATTGATTAGATCTGTCTATGAAAAGCAAGAAAATGGTGGAAAATGTGTTTCCACAAAGCCCAAGATGACGTCCTCAAATGTCTTGTTTTGTCCACAACCCAAAGATATTCAGTTTACTGTCACAGAGGAGGAAAGGAACTGGAAAATAGCCCCATTTAAGAAGCTGGAATCAGAAAATAGGACTTTTTTTTCCGTAAAAAATATTTAAACCGATTCCTTATCCGATTAGTTGGCGATTAATTTTAATAATCGATGACTAATAAGCTATTAATTGTTGTAGCTCTAAAACTGATTATTCACAGTCCCTTCATAATCACAGACGTATTCTTTGATCAACTACTGTAACGTAACCGGTGCACCACTGTGTTCATGATGAACTTAAGAGCTGAAGCCATTCAGGAAGTGACCGCTAATCCCTCCTTAGTTAAGGTGACGGCTTTAAGGATACAGATAAATGGTGACTGACAGAGGCAGTGAAAACACCACATACAGACAGAGAGAGGCTAGCTCAAGTTCAAAACACACCACGACACTGGGTTGACCTCGCCGTACTCAGGTTGGCCTTCCTGTGTTGAATCTCATGTTTGGTCAGAAGATATAGTCAGTGCATTTAAGTCACAATAACTTCCTTCATCTGACATACACTCATTGTAGAACTGTAAATAGGTAAATTATTATATATCGTCACCTGATGCTCAAGATCAGATCACACGTATTTCACTTAGATTGGTGGTTCAATGAGAACCTCAGTGACTGCTTGGATGAAACTACGTCTGGAGCTCCTCTGTTTTTATTGCATCCTTACTGCTTTCTGGGGATGTGTGCAATTATTCGACAAGTTGATTAAACATGGCTGCGCTTGCTAGCTGGCACTAGAAATACTAGCCGGTTCAACTTATTATTAAAAATGAATATTTTATGTGATTGCGTTCACCCAATGAAAATGCTGTTGCAATGATTTTTTCCTGCAGTTTCCTAAAGATTTATTTCCCGAAGAATGTTGTTTTTAATAAACGTTATTTGTTAGCTTTTATTTAGTGAGTTGTTTTGTTTTGTAGGATAATGTGTAATATTCATAATGCATGGTGCAAAGTGCCACACATTTCAGCAGCATTTAAAATGATTTCAAATGGCCCTTATATGCAGTGCTCAATTTTGACTGCTTTCTAAACGTTTTCTTATTTTAGACTAGTCGACTGGAGTTTAATCTTCCATTTAAACATCCAAAAAACAAGTCGTTAGAAACATCCCTACTGCTTTGATGTGCTGCCACTCACGACAAAATGGAAATGCATTTGTTTTATGGGGCAATAACTTCAGCTGTTTTAAAACAAACAACAAGTCAGTGCTGCTTTCTGTTTATATTGATAAGTCCTGTTGGTTAAACGCTGCTCAAATACTGCCAATCTACTTGTTGACCGAGTCACTGACCTCTGTTTGTCCTCTCCTCCTTTTTCTCTATTATCCTATTTTCCTCTTCCCTCTTCTCCTCCCTCGCTGACCTCCTCTAAATTACATTCCACAACTCCCTCTCCTCTCCTCGTTGTCCTCCTCCTCCTCTGCTGTCCTCCTTCAGGGGGATGCCAGGGGCCAGCAGGTGGCGGAGCGACTGGGTCTGGGACACAACCTGGACCTGTCTGACACCATGGTTCAGCAGAAGCTGGATGAGATCAAGGAGCAGATCCGCCGCGAGATCCGCAAGGAGCTGAAGATCAAAGCAGGCGCCGAGAACCTGCGAAAGGTAAAATTACTGAATATGTTTTTGTCTTTCTCTCAAAGGCCTACTTTGCCAATTTAAAGGGACAGTTCACCAGAAATCAATAATATGTATTTTGCATTTGTGCATCTACTCATGGACAAGAGGCTCATGCTTGTTACAGCGCGAGATGTAAACGTTAATGGCGTCCTCCTTGACGGAGCTGTAACATTAGCTAGCTCAGTGGTGCTAGATGAGCTAGCAATAGATGCATGCTTCCTTCTGAGCCCAGTTGGTAGATGTCGTTTGATAGAAAGAAAATAGTTCCTACATGAAGCTGCTCACAGCAAGGACAATTTTGTGTGGATTATTATGACTTTTGGGAAGAGACATGAGGCAGCTGTGGCTCAGAAGGCAGAGCGGGTCGTCCACCAATAGGAAGATCAGCAGTTCGATCCCCATCTCCTCCATTCTGCATGTTGAAATAGCCTTGGGCGATAAACTGAACTACAAATTGCTTGGTGTCTGACTGAGTAGATGGCACCTTGTATGGTAGCCTCGGTCACCAATGTATGAATGTGTGTGTGTGAATGGATGGATGTGACAAGTAGTGTCAAAGCGCTTTGAGTGGTTGAAAGACTAAAAGGCACCATTCAAGTGCAAGTCCATTTACTATTTACATTGATGTTAATTTCTTAAACAAGTCGAGTTCCATTATATTTGAGAGAAGGCATCTCTACAGCCGTTATCTCCAGCTCTCGGCAACTCACACCAAAACTATCTAGACTGATAAATAAAACTACAAGTATGAAGAAAAAATATTATTTTTAATTGTAGGGTGAACTGTCCCTTTTTAATATTCACTTTTATAAAGTTGAAAGAGACATATCAAAGGTCAAAAAGGCCAAAATCGAAGACATTTTGTTTCCTCGTAAATCTTTGCTGTTAGATACATTATAAAACCTTCTCATGTCTCCTCTGCTCTCCTCTCCTCAGGTCACCACAGACAAGAAGAGCCTGGCCTTTGTTGACAACATGCTGAAAAAATCGAACAAGAAGGTTGAGGAGCTTCACCAGGAGCTGCAGGAGCTCAACGCCCATATCGTGGTCAAAGACCCTGAAGAACTGCTAGGTAACAACAGACACACCACAGCAAAGTCGCCCTAGAGGATTTAGTAAACATTAACCAAGTAGTAAAGACAGTTGACACAAGCTAATGCTCATTGTTGTCGTTGTGTGCTTTTACATCAGCTCCATATTCCTTTAATCTAAGCATTTGATCGTTGGGGTTAGTTATATGTTGCTCAAATTAAAGCTTAAATTATTTTTGCATTTTTATTTTATATTTTCAGTCAAAACAAGTGGGTTGATACAGTTTATTTAATTGACAGTTGTAATCCAGTTGTCATGGTTGGAGAGTTTACCTGCAGCTATTTCTGTGGGTCGTGCCTAGATGGTAACCCTTGATATGCAAAACTCTTGCAAGCAGCTTTAAAATATTCTTGTCTCTCTGTTTTATGGTGTGACCACACGGGTTGTCTGTGGTTTTCCTGATACTGGTGCCAAAATGACACTTTATAAACGGTACCTATGCCTAGACGATACCTGAAACGATACTTAAAGTAAAATAAAGTACAGTCAACAACTTAAATTGAAATGAAAAGGCAAATTTGAACTTGAATTTGAACAGTATATTAACTCTGAACAGTTTAAAGGTCTATAGTGTAGGATTTAGTGGCATTTAGTGACTGAGTTAGCAGATTGCAACCAACTAAAACTTTTCCTGTATGCAAAGTGTGTAGGAGAACTATGGTGGCAGATGCGAAAATGTGAATGTCCCTAGGACCCGCAATTATACAATTATATCATCAATTTCTGCCAATACATCCCCCTAAATCCTACTCACTGGGTTAGCCACAATTACAGTTATGTAACACTAAATAACAGTTACAGAACTAAAATAGAATAAAATAAAAAATGATTTAACATCAGTAATTGTATCCCTAACTCAGGAGAGACTCAACTGCTCTGTTACCTGTATAGGAGCAGCTGAAATTGTCACTACAATGAGAATAGCTGGTCCACCTTAAAAGTCTACCTTAAGTGAGCCTGGTCAGGTTCCAATGGGAGGCTAGCTTTGCTTGCTAACGTTGGTACTTCACTTTAATCAGGAACTGGCAAGCAAGACACGGGGAATTGTCTTGGGTCTTGAGGAGTTGTAGCATTTATTTACTGACAAATAGTCAAAAATGTTCACACACAGCACTGCTACGTTTAACTCTCTGCTCCGGTCTCTGCAGCCTCACTGTCATGTGTCAGCGTCACAAACACACACGCTCTTTTCTCTCTCTCTTTTGACTGCACACTGGCTATGCACGCAATCTGGCAATCGGTTGGTATTGGTTGTAAAGGAACCAGTGGCAAATTGGCACCAGGTTACAACCCTGCTGACAATGCTGTGGCACATACCTACACTTGGTAGAGGTCAGGAAGAGATAATGTTTGGGTTAAAATGATCACTTAAAACTAGAGTTCTTCTGATACTGCGCTGGGATCAGGTATCAGTAAGTGCACAAGTCTATATACCAATCTGATACCACACAATTTACTGATAAACTTGAAATGGCAGTTTTCCAGGAAATCAATTCTTCTTCACCGCTCTAAAACAATAGCCTACACAGCAAGTTGCGCTGTGGAGCCACTGGCATCTACTGTTATAAAGCAAAGAATTAATTTCCGGTAAATAGTGTAACGTTAGCCGTTAGCAAAATGGGAGCAATTTGGTAATTTCTTTAGCATTTATTCTCTGTATGTATTTGTACATTTTTACAAAGGATTTAACCTGAGCCTTGCAGTACAATAATAGCAATCAGTAGTATCGCATCAGTACTTGGTATAGTTGATATGCAAGTTCAGGTATTTGTTTTGGTATCGGGAAGGAAAATATGGTGTCATAGCATGTCTACTTAAAACGTGGAACATGAAATCTTAAAGGAGCTTTCTCAACCTGGGGTTACCACCTAAGCCCGACCATCTCTGTGTGATGGGTTTCTTGCTTTTGTAGAGAAAGTTTCATTGTGTGTCATAGGTTGATCTGAGATTTTTCCCAGGTGTATTGTACCAAAAAAGTAACTTCTCCTCCTAATATTGTCATTATCTCTTTGGTATTATTTTTCTTTATTACTCTCTCAAATATGCTGGTTTACTGCAAAGGCAAAGTAACGCTGAGTAAATAATTTTGTCAGTGTCGTGTCAGAACAACAGCTATATGAACACATAGAGCACATTGAGTGTTTGGAGGTGACTCACTCTCCAGAGGCTGACATTGTTACATTCCACATTCCACCGACAGTTACAATGAGCCGTCGATTGTTCCCCTCCGAGGCTGTTGAAAGCCTGCTCCTGTGCGTTTTTCGACAACAATGGAATTCGGAGAGAGTTACCCACAGCAGCAGTGTTCAGTATAGTTTTGTTACAGTAGTTGCCTAATGCGGCATTTGTTGGTGGTGAGGGTCTGGGTGAATTCAGGAAGAGAAGGAATGGTATCTGTCTGCTTGTTACCATCACATCCCCCGCGTTCAGTTGACATTAGGAAGTAGATGAGGAGGGGGAGGGAAGGGAGGTCATCTTGGTAAATGGTTATCTTAAGTGGGAACAAATTTAGCCTGACTCGGTGACTCTCAATCTGATGAACGAGGGCTTTCTTTTTAAGTGACGTGACGGCAGGGGAATGTCGCTGGCTATCGCAAAATGATGGAGAGGGACCGAGGTCAGCTCAGCTCCACGGTCATGAGACGACTTGTTGAAATACGTTTAGCTCTCGAAAATCCGCAAGAGACAGCACTTGTTTCCTGAATTAGTAGGAAGGAGTTGCTCTGCCTCTGCGAGCAGCCAGAATGTGTTTTTGTTCCAGGGGAAAGTTGAGGGGGCTCTGGTTATTCTCCGCCACTCAGCTGAGGCCAGAAATGGACCGACTCGCTGTCAGGCGCTGTCTCTGAGCAGCAGCAGTGACACTGGGTCACCAGTCAGGTCCCTTTGTCACATATGATCTCATTCATAAGGAGACTTGCCCCCGAGATCAGCAGTTTACTCCTCGAATACAAGTCCAGTCTGTTTCCCTTCCAGTCATTGTATCACGTCTCAAGTGACGAACCACCCACGCCAGTTTTAGGTCCAGTCCTCCAAGTTATGATGTAATCGTTTATAGAGTATTGTTAGTGTGTTTCTCGTTCTCATTAGACACAGATGGGGTTAATCTGAGGGAGGGTTCCCCTTGTCAGCTGTCCAGCAGTGACATCAGCCCTGCAGCTATTCAGTAGTTCAGTATCTTGTCCTCCAGCCCAGCGTGGGCTGAACCACTGAGGAGGAGGGGAGGAGGGGAGGGGGGGGTCGTTGAATTCTTGGCTCGATGGGACCTTGACCAAACCGCACCCCCCACGCAGAGAGGAAAGCCCCAAACGTAGACTGGATGACACACGGATGCAGCACTTTTGCACGTGTGCTACTTAGCGTGGCTTTTTCACTTTCATAAACAGCCTCTTCATAACACTGACTAAACATGATCTTAATGTATCACTGTGACGCTACAGGCTCTTATTATGCAATATGGATTTTTAAGAACGCTGAAGTCAGTTTTGCCTCAAGCCCCTGTTAAATTCTCACCTTGCTTCACAGGCTTTTCCACACACATGCGGTTTGGATGAGAATCTGCACATGCCCACTCTGTTTCCCGCCTAGCCCTGCCTCTCTCAGTGTCTACGTTTACATGTAGGCCTTTCACAATAACTGCTTTCAGTGGACGATATAGTATCTCAGAAATATCTGCGATAAACATTTTGTTTGTCATTATAAGACCATTTTGTGCCTCTGATATGATAATGTAATAGCATAATAATGCAAGTATACCTTTTCAAAGAGCAATGAACTTTTATTTCTTAAGAATATTAAGACATTTGAATTGGAAAGTGAAAAAATATTATCTCTAATATATCTTTTATGTGTGTGTGTGTGTGTGTGGAGGCGCTGAGTTCCGCCCATGGTGAGACTTGCACAGAGAGCAGATCAGGACAGAAGCAGTGCAACCAGAAATGACAGAAAAACGACTCAGCACTCTTCTTTCCGTTCATTAGGGTTAGGTGTTGCACCCACATCTTACAATGGTCGGGAATATCCTGCAGTTTATCATGGAGTCATGTTGGCAAAAATGTTGGTGACATCGTTATGTAAACAGACAGGCGTGTGAACTCAAGGGCAGTATCATACGATATATGGACTTGGCCTTTGTGATTTTTGCTGACCTAAGTAACATAATGATCTTGACAGGCCTAATTTTTACATGCATATGAAAAAGACAATATTCCCACTAAGCCGTTTACATGGCTCATAGAAATGAATATTCCCGTTTACATGCAGCTGTGCATACTCAGATTAACGTGTCCTAACATGTCCTTTATCAAGTCAAATATAGAAAAGTGAAACAGCTGAAGCCACTTGTGCCATTTTGCTTCTTTGCGCCAATGAAATTTCGCTCGCTCTCCTTGGCTGTTTCCTGAATTACAGGCTCTTCTTTGCATTTTCGTATTGCCCGCCACCTATGCCACCACCACAGACACAAAAAGCAGATCAAGAGACAGACCTTCCTGCAAAGTGCGCCGCTTATTTCTCACCTCTTTTTCAATTTTTTCAGAAAAAATATTTTAGCTTATCATTAAACTGAAACACAAGATCATTTGTTACCAGTCGGCCGCCATTGTGTCAAACAGTCAAGTTTGCGTTACATCAGCTACCTGCAAGAGTGTTTATTGGTGCGGTGCATTCTGGTGGTTGTAGGTTTTCTACCTCTTGGGGAAAAGCGAATGCCACATCCCTTTTACTCTGTTTTCTCTGGTTCTGTAGCACCATATTCAAAAGTATTTGTCATCTTTCTACACAGACAGCCCAGTTTTATGAAAGGAGTACTTTTCCAGCAGTGAAATACTTCATTAATCAGACAATGCTGCATTCACAATAAAGCCTAGTCCTGAATATCCAGTTTACATGACCCGCATCTAATTCAGAATGTTGTCATATTTGAATTTATATTGGAATATTAAACATAGTGTGTGTGTGTGTGTGTGTGTGTGTGTGTGTGTGTGTGTGTGTGTGTGTCTGTGTGTCTGTGTAAAAGAGGATTGCCCCGGGAAGGCTAACACCCTCCCCTCCTGCACAGAAACCTCCACAGCGATGCTCTCTCAGCTCATTAAAGGTCATTAGATGAATCATTTAGACTTTCAGTTCGGAGTCACATGCTTCCTTTTTTGCCCGTATCCCGCAGGTGTTCAAAGGAGTCTTTAGACACTGTCTTCATGAGACATTCAGAGTGAATGAATCACAGACCCGCCTGCTGGTTATTGTTATCTGTGTTTGGCAACGTCTTCCAGAATAACTGATTTTCCTCCCTGCTGTTATTTCAGGTAATGCCAGTCAGGCACACTCAGATGAACTCAAGACACCTTCAGGGAAATCACGTTTTTTTTTTTTGTTTTTTTTTTTTTACGTACAGCACTTTATATCATTGGACTTTAAAAATCTAAAAGGAAAGATTTGAGCTAAAGTACTTTGGGTTGTAAACGTAATGGGTCACTGTTATGTGAGACCGCGACGTTGTTTGTATTTCAGATGTGTCACCTCTTTTCTAAGTGTACCCTTTGGGTCCTCTCTGAGACGAATTGCTTTATGAAACCATAGACGCTGAAACTGAACTTGCAAGTCAAGTCAGGAGAAGTCAGGCAGGTTTTTTTGCCCACCTCACCTGTGTGTGAGAATGTCTGGCTCTGTGCTGCAGCGATCAGCCTGGGGAGGGGTTTTCTCTGCACCTTTTCGAGTCCAGGCATGACCAAAAAAACACTACAAAACAATGAGCTCATCGGCCAGAACTGTGGTCCTGCTCGGGGAATAGAAGACACTTGTTTTCGTTTTCACTTAGTGTGTCTGTGTGGCGTATGTGTAAAGTTAATATTGCTGATATAACATGGTCATGAGTGTTTACACCATATTTGCATGCGCAGTAATGACACTGTAGTATTGGTGGTTGTCTGCAAGTTCACACTTGTTTTTGTGT
This sequence comes from Epinephelus moara, assembly GCF_006386435.1. Lineage (NCBI taxonomy): Eukaryota > Metazoa > Chordata > Actinopteri > Perciformes > Serranidae > Epinephelus > Epinephelus moara. The sequence continues at coordinate 15,837,290 of NC_065526.1, read as the reverse complement.
GTGTGTGTGTGTGTGTGTGTGTGTGTGCGTGTGTGTGTGTGTGCGCGTGTGTGTGTGTGTGCGTGTGTGTGTTTGTATTCAGTTGCTCAGAATAGAGATGGCCACAGGATTTTCCACGGCTGTTAAAGTTTAAACAGGCTTCAGGAAACAGCCAATGAGATGACAGAAGATCCATTTGAAATAGTAGTGGTTGTCTTTTGTATTATAGTCTTTGAATACCAAAGCATTTTGATAGGGCTGCCAAAACTGGCAAAAAATGATGAACAATTATTCTGTCTAACAAAAAAACAAGCCCACATGGGTTTGAACCATTTGAATATCTATTTTTGCACATTTTATCCAGAGAGCAAACCAATAAGATTTATATTGTTATATTTAATTCAACATAATCATGCTTTTTAAAAGATCTACACACTGACACATTACAAAGTAAATAAAATAATGTCTACAGTAAAACTACTTGGTGCTAGAGAACTGAGAGTGCTCTGTCTCTGAGTGAGATCAGATAAAATGATTTGTAATTGATATGTTAATCAATAGCCTACATTTTTAAGGCCTATGCAAGAACTCGCCAGGCAGACGGCTGTGGTTAGAGCCGCAACAATTAATTGATTAGCTGTCAATTGTTGGAGGTTAATCAGCAACTAAGATGAAAATGTATTAATTAGTTTGAGTATTTTTTTAATGTCAGAATTCTCTGAATCCAGCTTCTTAAATGTGATATTTTCTGGTTTCTTTACTCCTCTGTTACAGTAAAAAGAATATGTCTGGGTTGTGGACAAAGCAAGAAATTTGAGGACGCGTTCTTGGGCTTTGGAAAACATCAATCAACATTTTTCACCATTTTTTTGACATTTTATAGACCAAACAACTGATCTATTAGTCAAGAAAATAGAGTCATTGACTCTCAAAATAATAGTTAGTTGCTCCTAGTGACGCTACACTGCTTTTTTTTTTTCCACAGTTGAGCATTAGTTTTCAAAATCAAATGTTTTTTTTCCCTTAAAAGTTCTATCATGTAGTCGAATATAGTGCCCCAGGAATGAATCCTAAAACCCGGAAATGAGTCAACATTTTACTACTCCCAGTTCCCTCGTGTCAAAGTCAGTGTTTTTTTTTTTTTTGAATGAGTTTTTTGGTACGATGCCTGAAATAAGGTCTGTTGTTAACACAAGCTTAAGATATTTTCATGTTTTATTCTATGACTTAAAATACGTCATTAAATATCCCACTTGTGAATTTTGAAGCTTTTATGTATCAGTATCAGTTGCAGTTGCTAACAAGTGGCTTAATGAGACTACAGAATGCATCATTGTTATGTCGTGACCATTGTGTAGTTCATTTGTAGCCTAACGTTAGCTTTTTACTTCCTGCAATTACCTTTGTGCTTCAGAAATCATAAAAGCGATGTATATTTGTAAGTATCATCAACCTTTGTTCGCAGTAGAGCTTATTTTCTGCAATAATCCAAAACCCAATCCTTTTAAGGAGGGAACCAGGATGACGCTAACATCTGCGTCGGCCTACAGAAGAACATCATCCCTGCAGCACTCTATTATTATATTATATTTAGAAAATTCATTGAGGGCCCTACATCATTACAAATCATGCTGAAAATTAGTGTGCTTTGGATTCACCTTTGATGTGCTGTAATCATGTTTCCATTGTTTCTTTCTACATAATGGAGCAAAAAAAGTTTTGCAAAACACATCCAATTGAAAGTCTCACTCTGACACCATTTATTAATCTGAAATTCTTCTTAATGTCAGACTCCTGAGGTAAATTCACTTTTTCAGTCCCAGTACAGATACCTAAGCTTTGGGTATCTGAGTACAGATCCCATACCAGTGTTTATTTAATACGCTTTATACCTCAATGTGCGGAAATGACTTGGATAATGTGTAAGGTCAAGTCAGGTTGGACTTAAACACTGCTCTCCTTACTTTCTAAATTAAAATGTGCATCCCTAATCTTAATGTTGTTGTCTTGTGCAGTTTTTTTGAGTCAACTTTCAGTGACTACTGTAGTTGCCACCGGCTGTGTCATTGTGAGCAAAGTTATAGGTCATTTTACTGTGCTGCAGCACTGTTTAGCTAACTTCAAAATGGCTGGCAGCCAAAAATAGCACATGCATGCTGAGTTACTATTTACAGTCAGTGTATATTTGTGACCAACTCCAGTTGCACATGCAGAGTCACATATCTGCGGTTGTATCCAAATGGCTATAAGGTGGTAACTTGTGCTCTTTTTTTGTCTCTCCCCAGAATACCCTTTGACCCCAGATACTCCCAACAGTGAGGCGAGAACGTGCACCAGCAGCAGCCGCCTGGCCGCCCTTAAAAGACAGAATGACATCGAGCTCAAGGTCAAACAGGGCGCCGAGAACATGATTCTGATGTACTCTAACGGGCCCTCCAAGGTAAGATTCAGCAGGAGAAGGGGAGGGTGCACCTGACATTCAGGTTGGAGCTGGTTCCTGTCACGCTGCCAAGTGTGTAAAAGTGTAAAATTTCAGTTTCATATGAGCTGGGTCTTACTTCTGTAGGTTTGGGCATCATTCATTTTGGCAATAATATAACATTGTACTCATCGAGTGACATCTGGCGACATTGTGACCTCACCAAAAAAACCCAAACATGAGCACTTAGACAGTCATTAAGGTTTTAAACAAAGTCTTTCGTTAGTCAAACTTTTTGGGGGGAGAAAATGAGGGTGAACGGTAAACTTAACTTTTCAACTTTCTGGTTTGACTTAAAATTATTATACTTGCCATAGTGTGCACACAGGGACCAGTCTTACACCCAGTGCAACTGTCTTTGCTAGTTTCACTCCATACAGTTGTCATTTTTACCGCCAGCACTCATGTTGTGTAAGATGCAAATGTACATGTAGGTCTTAAAATGAGGTGTGGTCAGGTGCATTGTTGATGTATTGCTATTTTGAGGCAGCAGAAAGCGAGTGCGCCATTGACAAACAAAAACCTGGTCTTACCTCAGAGTGCTGCAGTATTTTCCTGCTATTTGAAGGGCACATTATTCAGATGGTCAGATATGCCTACACAGGTGGGTTTGCAACATGAGTACGCTCTGATTGTTATACACACAGGGACAAGCAGATTTGTCGCAGGTGGGGTAAATAATACATCATCAGTGAGAAAAATATTCATTATTAGGGATGAGCCAGTACCCTATTATCTGTATCTGTAGCTACGCAACCAACTAATTTATGTGTGCTAAGGGGGCGGGACTTGGGATTGAAGTGGGTGGGGTTTAACCTGGAAGTTGGTATTTTAAACTTTAAATTATTTTGCCCTCAGACTTTGCACCATTAACCTAGCAAAAGTGGAGTTCTGGATTTTTTGTTTCCCATCTTGTCTGGCAGCATATTTAGCAGACCATCTTAATCTGCGCTTTGTTGTTTTTGAGATATCCAACCACTTCCACGATTTCTTTAGCTTTGGAGGATAGATCGAGTTTCAGTACTTTATCATAACTAGCTCGTTGGCTGTTTAAAACCAACCAGGTGTGGATTAAGAGGAGGTAGACAGTTACTGCAGGCAGAATGACTGAAGATGTCATATTTCTGCAAGTTTGTGTTCTGCTTGTTCAACAGTTGTTTGATAAACTCATCAAACTGTCTCCCTTTTGTTGCACTTAGGGCTAATGAGCATTGTTGCCATTGATTCCAGTAAAATATATCCTACAGTCCCTCCACTGTGGGCTCTGCTCTGACGTTACGCTCTGCTGTCTGTGTGTGTGTAATATAGCCCCACCCTCCTGCAAACAGGCAGCAAGTTAGAGAAGAGAGGCAGCAGACTGAATGGCTGTTGTCGTGTTTCTGCTGGGTGATATAGGATGTTAGATCTATCCATATTGAGTAAAAATGTCCAAAGTTTATCATCATTATCAACATAAATTTTCTGGCAGTCCTCTATTGAGATTGTTAAATCACCCAGCCTGATACCTTAATGACATTTTAAATGATCTTTTGGCAGTAAGGAGTAACAGAAGCGACCATTACACTGATTGATTTTAGTCGCCGTCATCAGGTTGTAAAGTGTTTGCTTATTTATTTTGTACTTAAGGTAACATGATAGCTTTTATAGAAAGGCACCGTAGTCACAATCTCATGAAAACTGGAGGGAACAGGCTCATTCCCAGTTTGAGAACCAGTCTGCGGGTGGTAGAATGATACATGTTGGGTCTGCTTTTACGGCCTCACTGTAGGGGAGGAGGAAACATGAGAAGGTGCTGACACATACTGTGTGTCATATGCACTGCTGTTTGTTCACAAAGCTCTTTGTGGCTCCTCTAATGCTCAGAGTGAGACAAACTATAATTTAGTTGGGAGGTAGAACTGATAACAGCTGGAGCACTGAGAGCCGCTCATGCTCATCTCGTCTCTCGCGTCCCTCACTAGTAATTGAAGCCACTTTGTAGTAGACGGTTTAGTGTAGTGTAGGGTTTCAGTTGTGAGTCTCTGCTTTGCCAGTGTTCTATTTCTGCTCTTCACAGGATGTGTGTGCAGATATGTCAGGTGTTTTTTGATATAGCATGGATTGATCAAATTTCTCATGCCTGAGAATCCTTTTAAAGAATTAGTTTGACATTTGGGGAGATATGCTTTTTGGATTTCTCAGTGAGAGATGAGAGGATTGATATCAAGCAGCCAGTCTTGCTCTGTGCAAATGCAAAAACAAAATCTGCAACATGCTCTAAAAAATGTGTAATGAAAATTTGTGTTTGTGTGACCAGTTTTGAATCTTAACAAGAACGATTTTACAAAGATGTCTGGGTGAGGTCAGTTTTAACTGACACTGTGGTGTCCTGGAAAGAGTCGCTATTTTTTCTGTTGGAGTTTCCTCAACTCCCCAGCATCTCTGACTCCCCAATTGTTTCACGTCATTGCTGCTAGTGTTAGCTGCTTTGTCCTGGCCTTTATTTCATTGTGTTCTCCTGATTTGACGTCCTTCTTGTTTATTTTCTGACTCAAGCTTATTGTATTCGAGAGTTTGTCATGCAATCTAGAATTCATCTGGTGGAGCAGGATATTTAAACGTCTGTTTTGGCCATGACATAGCCGTAAATCCCGGCAAGGTCAATTTTAGATTGACAATTTGGTATGTCTTAACTTGGATTAATGTGGAAACAGGTCGAAGGAGAATAAGTATAAGCACATCATGTAGGTTTTAGGCTATCACTAAACAGTACACATACAGCAATTTTGTTATGCTTGTGTAATGATAATAAAGTTCTTAAGTCTTGAATCTTGATTAAGTCTAGCCTGCACACTTCCTCCATGCCACAAATGTTTGATAAAGACAGCATCTCGATCCTAAAGATAAGTCCATAGTACAGGCAGGCTGTCCAAAAATGCATCCGAGGCACTCTGACTGTAGTTAAGAAATCTTTTTATTGATTCATGGATAAACCAACGCGTTTCAACTAGAGTGTCTTCATCACAGTGAAAAATGCATTGGAAACAGATGTGCAATTTATGAGCTCATGTGACGGTCATGTGACACAGTCACATGATATATTGGTGTAGCCCTACTGGACAAAAAACCACATCGACAGAAACTGCAAAAGAAAATAACATAAATGTATGCTGTAAATAATGAAAATATTTAGCAACAAGAAAAAAGGTTCAATGACAAATAAATAGAAAGGAAACGACAGTGAAATGAAAGAAGAATTGTTATATATTGTGACAAACCTGCACATAAAGTGGCAGAAGATGACAGAATTAAAGGGAAATTTCGGTTTATTTCAACCCCGGTCTTTGTGGAAAAAAAGCTTGTTTAGTGGACTAACTTTGCACTTGAAAGGATGCCTGTTCAATTAAGTTTTAACAGGTCTGACGCTACGGCTGTATCTAGGCTAACGGCTAACATGCTAACTATTATTTCTATGTCACTAGTCACTTGAAACAAATTTAGGACGATAGGAGACGGGTTGAAATAAACCGAAATTTCCCTTTAAGATATGTATGGACAAAAGGACAAAAACAATATGTGTGAGCGGACAACAAAGTCATAACGTATATATAAAGTTGAAATATTTATAAAGTGTATAAAACACAGGAAAAACTTTCATAGGACTTACAAAGGTTCCTGAAGTATTATGTATATAAACATGTCATCAGTTAATATTTTACACTTAGAAGAGAGTCTATAAAAAATGCTCAACATTTCGAACGTACTTGGATGTTTGTCAGGTCAAAATGTTTGAGAAGTGGAAACCACACCTGCATTTATACATAATGCACTCCAATAGGCTGACGAGATCTATAATGGCAGGTGTGCTGAAACACCCTGGGGTGATGAAACTAGTAACCAAAAAAAAAAAAGAAACAATTCAGTACAAGTACATAAAAAATACAAAAAGAGAAATAGTAATACAAAAGCCATACTTCAAAAATTAGTTATATGAAATTATGAAACATTACATCAAATTCATCATTCCGTTTATCAGTCAACAAGTACAGAAATTGGGTCTAAACACCCTTAAAAAAAAAATCAAATTCAAAACATCTTTGTTACATTTTTGTGGTGTGGAGTAAGTGTGTAGGCATTACTTTTTCTGAAAGTGGAATCAGACAACTTTTTATGCTTTTTTTGCATTTGTGGCTGGAGCGTACTGAGTGCTGGCCCCTCCCGGTCTTGAAGCAAATAATGAGTTAATAGTCGTTCAGATTATCAGAAATTAATTTCACACATATTGCTAGTGGGAGGCTTGCTACTTAATTCTAGCGAAATTATACCGACCATGCTGGTTAGCAAAACAGAGAAAGCACGTAATGCTATTCTATAACAAGCAAACTTATTATGCCCCTAATAAAGAAGTAAAGTTGTCCTACATTAGTTCACTGTCATTTCAGTCATACAAATTATCTAAAGCACACATAACCTTCACTTTGGATGTGGGGTGCTCTGTGCAAAAGCCTTATGGTTGTGCCTGTGTAACCCGTGGAGGGTACAGCCATTGGCCACTATCGGAGCCCTGTTCCGCCATTAACGATAGTTATATAAAGTCCTATCTGCGCTGATTAATCGGCGCAACCGATGAGTCAGTGGAACTCTAATAGCTACTGCTGGGGAAAACAAAGCGCTATCCTCCTCCTGTTTTAGTTACACTATGGTTGACTCACTTCCTCTGTGCCGTAAATCGAGCCTTCATTTTCAAGGAAATCCATTTTACTTTATAATATAAAAGGTCTTTGAATCTTGTGTTTGGTTTGGAAATGAGAGGTACCTGCAGAGCTTAAGTGTGTAGCTGTAGTACAGTAAACCTGAATGAAAATGGCCTCATGTTCCCCACTGACTGGAAGGTTCCTCTGTGTGTCCAGGGGAGGTCGCTTACAAAACACTGTGACCTCCCCGGTCAGTCAGACAGACAGACAGACGGAGGCACCTTCCAGCTGGAAATAGTCCTGTCCTGATGTCAGAGAGGAAATGCCTGCTGGACAGAGGTCTTTCCTGCGCGCGGCGCCATCAACAACCAGGATTTAAACTTCAGAGGAATTCTGGGTGGAGTTTGCTTACTTCACTCTGTGTGTGTGTGTGCGTGTGTGCATGTGTGTTTTGGCAAGTATGAGAAGGTCAGCAATTACAACACACAATGAGATTCCGCTAACTTTCTTTTTTGATGAATAAGACTTTCCATGTGGTCACTCGGTCTTTGGCTCCAATTAAGGGCATGAACTGAAGTGTTTGTGTTTCATGCTCACAACAACCAAACACAATAAGTGACGAGGGACGGTGTGCAATTAGGGTCATCTGTGAAGTCCAGTTATTTTACTTGAAAGACAAAACATTATTAAAATCTTTTGATTCAAACATTAATGTTTATTAAGGTGTGTTGATGTATGGCGATATTTCCCCACCAACAGACAGTGATCGTATCGTTTCTAATTTTTTCCCACAGGATCGTAAGTTGCTAGCGACTGCCCAGCAGATGCTTCAGGACAGCAAGACGAAGATAGAGTTCATCAGGATGCAGATCCTCAAGGCCAGCCAGGCCAGCGAGCTGAGCTTCGAGAGCAATGACGTGATGGGTGAGCCTTCACTTGAACTCAGTGATCGATTTAGAATTAGCCAGCGTGACTCCTAAAGAGATAATGCCTCTGCGGGTGCACACAAGGTCTTATGAACAATTATGTCTAAATTAAAGTATCGTGTCCTTCCCCGTCCTCCAGACAAGCCCATCATTAGCCCGTTGGACCTTCGGGTGGAGGAGCTGTGTCACCACGCCAAGATTGAGTCTGCTGTGGCAGAGGGAGCCAAGAATGTCATGAAACTGCTGGGCTCGGGAAAAGTCACAGAAAAGAGAGCACATTCAGAGGTGTGTTGAGGATGTTTGTGATGCATAGTTGTGAGTTTATATCTGTATTAAATTCACATCCTCTACCCCCCGTGCCCAGCTTTAAAACAAGCAGGAACAAGATACTCATCACCTTACACATGATGCAGTTTTGTGAGCTTTAAAGCAAAATGGACCGTGTAATCAATGTGTCTCTCTCTTTCCATCCCTCTCTAACTCATTTCCACCTCTACTATTTCCTTCCCTCCCACCCTCCTTTGCCTCATGTGTACTTCCTTCCGTCCTTCTCTCTCCAGGCTCAGGCTCGTTTTAATGAGTCCAGTCAAAAGCTCGACCTCCTGCGATATTCCTTGGAGCAACGCCTCAGCGAGTTGCCTAAAAACCACCCTCGCAGCAGCAGCATCGTGGAAGAGCTGTCTCTGCTGTCCTCACCGGTCCTCAGTCCCCGATCCAGCATCATCTCCACACAGAACCAGTATAGCACCGTGACTAAGCCCGCTGCACTTACAGGTAAAGACACAGCAACTATGTTGACGTGCACACTAATATTCCAAATATGGCAGTGTTCTGAATTTGATAGTGGTCGTGTGAACAGCATACTCTGTTTGGATATTCTGGATTATGCCTTACTTAGAGTGTAGCATTTTCTGGTTAAAACGTGGGACATGCTGCCATTTTTTGGAGCATTCTTTGGACATGTAAACAGTACATTCACAATATGCGTACACAGCCAACACTTTGCAATGCTGAGGTAGAGATACATGCACAAAAGAAAACCCCACCTGCTTTTAAACATTACAAAAGACTTGGATATCAAGACAGATTGTGTGATATGTGTATGTGTATCGTCCCACCTCACTTCCAGGCACGTTAGACGTCAGGCTCATGGGCTGTCAGGACCTTCTGGAAAATGTCCCAGGTCGTTCCAAAGCTGCATCTGTCCCGTTGCCCGGCTGGAGCCCCAGCGAGACGCGCTCGTCCTTCATCAGCCGAGCAAACAGAAACCGCGGCGTGAGCTCAAGGAACCTGACAAAGAGCGAAGAGCTCTCCAGTGAGTAGATCTGACCCATACACTGTCTGCAATTCAGTAAATACTGAAAACCAGTTGTGCTGTAATAGTTAACTTCGTAAAGAATAAATCACAACTGGACCATAATTGACCCTTGAGACTGCCCAGAGAAAAGACCTTGTCTGTTACAGACTGGATTACAGTCACAGTCAGAGCATTGTTAATACATCAGTGCCTAATAAATAACGTGCACGTTTCCTCAGATGAGATCAGTGCCGTGTTGAAGCTGGACAACACAGTAGTTGGCCAAACAAGCTGGAAGCCAGTCAGCAACCAGGCCTGGGACCAGAAGTTTACATTGGAGCTAGACCGGGTAATAACACACACACACACACACACACTTCTGCCCTTGACCTACATCTGTGCTGTTGACTCAGTGTTGTGTTTGGGNGTGTGTGTGTGTGTGTGTGTGTGTGTGTGTGTGTGTGTTGGGCTCTGTCCTGTAGTCTCGTGAGCTGGAGATCTCGGTGTACTGGCGTGACTGGCGCTCGCTCTGCGCTGTCAAGTTCCTGCGGCTGGAGGACTTCCTGGACAACCAGCGTCATGGGATGTGTCTGTACCTAGAGCCACAGGGGATGCTGTTTGCCGAGGTACACACTCTCACACTCACATTATTGTTCTTGACCTTTATCGGTGACAGTTGACAGGTCACATTGAAAAGCTCCTGGGTACCATAATGGACAGAAATTAAACATGTAAACAACGTGTTTACTTCCATTGCGTTTCACCATCCAATTGATTTAGTGGTAACAAACGTACAGCCTTGTATTTTTTTATTTTTACAGGCGATCATAATGTTGAGAATTGGGTTTTGAATTTCCAAGACAGAATCATGATACATCTTATGGCCCAGACACAAAACAAACAACATCAAAGACTTGGCTGAAGAATATAATTTGATTTTTTTTTTTTTTTTTTTTTAATCACACCATATACAAAACGCAAACAATCAGGCGAACAACAGCACTGTTGGAGACTGGTGGCAGGCAAACACCAATCACTCACATATATTTTGGTCACGTATGAAACTACAAACATTATGGGATAATATTATTCTTATTCTTGAGGGAGTTTTAGGTTACAAGATCCCAAGCGACCCACGGATTGTATACTTCGGAATAATACTTAAGGACATTATTCATAAGAGAGAAACTTATCTGTTCAAAACCCTTATACTGGCATGCAAAAAGGCCATTACCAGGAACTGGCTGAAACAGGACCCTCCAACTCCAAGACAGTGGATTGACAGCCATTGAAAAGGAACTATGTGCTACTGAAAAACTGACCTTTCACTCAAGGACTAAAGCAAGGACAGCATGGACAGACTATAAGAGAAATGAGGTGTTATTTAGTCAGCTGTTTTTAAGACATGCATCAAAAAGTTGTTAACTGAAGGCAGTAGTCCTCCCCCCTGATGTTTTGTTAATTGAATAATTGAAAAAATTTAATAAATATTAAGGTTAAAAAAAAACCCATCAACATCAAAGAACTAGTGGCGATGAAGGCTGACTGTTTTGTTGCCTCACGTCGCTGTGTTGCCGCCAAAAAGTTGCAATTGAACACACCGCAAAGACTACAGCCAAAGACCAACTACCACGTATGTTCTGCACCTGCGTGAGAGGAAATAAGTCTCCATACCAGCAGGCGGCAGCAGTCTGTATTCGTCATTAAAAAAAGGGATACCAGAAAGCCAGCAGGACAGATTGAAGATGCTAGTCAGCACATTAACAACACGAAAAAAGAAAGAAAAAAGGATATTTACTGTGTCAGCGAACAACAACAAATCACAAACTGTTTCTGCATAATCTTACTTTATATAACATGTTTGTTTTGATCTCATGACCTCTTGACTGAAGTCGTTTTCCCCTTTCCTCTCTTGATTTTCTTCTCGTGCGCTGAGCTGAACTGCCAATCAGTCGTCTGTGATGCTAATTCAGCATGTTGATTTACCTGCAGTTGTCTAAATTTTAATTTCTCTTGTTCAGGTAACATTTTTCAATCCTGTCATTGAGAGACGACCAAAGCTGCAAAGACAAAAGAAGATATTCTCAAAGCAGCAAGGTGAGTCAACATTCAACTCACACTTATTCAAAGCGTACTATTGTGATTGTCAGAGAGACATCATAGAAACGTACATCTGTTAAAACAGACATGTAACTAATAATGTTGATATTCTGGCTCTTGAGTCAGTAAATGCATTATTCGTCTTCCCTGACATTTACCAGATCACTTGCTATGTGGCCAAAGAAAGGGGTAGATGATATTGTTCATTGTTTTTCTCCTCTAAATGTTTCTCACTGTCCTTTAAAAAATGTCTTCTCTTTGCTCTTCGTCTCATTTGCCTCTTTCTTATCAGGTAAAACCTTCCTGCGAGCCCCTCAGATGAATATCAACATCGCCACCTGGGGCCGCCTTGTTAGAAGAGCCATACCAACTGTCAGCACTAACTCCTTCAGCCCGCAGGCGGCTGAGACTGGGCCCAGCAGCCTGCCTGGTTCACCCACACCCTGCAGGTACTCACATACTCATACACACATCAACTAAGCAAATAATCAGCAGCTCGCTCTGAAACTATGAAGAGGACAAGGTGTTAATTACAGATTCTGTCCATGCACAGTGACCCACTGGTGACCAAGCTCGACTTTGACAAAGAGCCCACCCCAGGACCCAAACACTACCCAGCACCTGATGACAGCCAAGAGCCCCTGGTGCAGGACAAGATGCCCGACAAGGAGGAAGTACAGGTGCAGTTGATTTGAATAAAAATATTCTCTCCATTATAATTCTGTCCCTGGAGATGAATATAGTCATGCAGATCTTATTATGTGGTGATTATCAAAGCATATCTGTGAATATTATGAAGACACAACAGTTGAAACTAGAATTTTCACAGTAATAAATAATGGTTAAAAGCTCATAACTCATTTCTAGCTGACCAAAACCCAACGATTTCCCCATTTTACATTTATTCACTTTGTCTTTCCTCCTGCTCTGTGTTGCCTCTCTGCAGGACGCTCTCGCCTCATTTGACTTTTTGAACAAGAGGAACAGCATTGCGGTGAGGCCAGACCTGGACCGAGCGGTGGAGCAGGAGATGCAGCATCCAGACCTGGAGCTCATTTCCATCCAGAAAGAAACAGAGATAAGGTAGGAGGGCCGGGCGCTTGGCTTGTTCTGTGTTACTTTCAAAAGCTTCAGGAACATTTAAAGTAAAGGTTAAATAAAGAGAGGAATCTGTGAGGTGAAGGGTCTGGCTGCTGTTATGCTGCTCCAAGTAGAGTCTTTTATTTGAGAAGGGAAGAATGCAGTTTTTTCTGTTATTATGTTAATGAATTCCAAACTGTGAAGACGAGGGACCAACAACAACAACAATAAAGCACAGATTGTAAAAGCCCACATTTAGCTGGCAACATGCCAACAGTATTACCATTGTTGTCACAGATCTTGACATCCTTTCAAGGTCTGCTCAGTCTTATCTGACATCCCAGTGTTCAGTGGAGCTGAAATATACCAGGTGTAAACACTGCCCCCTGGCTTTGAATCTTTATATGTGCAGCATGAACATGGAGTCTGCTGCTCACTGGTTCTGTATACAAACCATCAGCTTTATGCAGGTTTCTCTCTGTTTATCTTAAAATGGATACTCATGTAAACACTCATCGTTCTCCAGGGAAGAAGAGCAGTTCCACTTCAGTCTCCAGGACTTCAAATGTGTGGCGGTCCTGGGACGTGGTCACTTTGGAAAGGTACGTTTCACTTGATCATCCAACATACGATTACTTCCATTATCAAGGAATCTGTTTGCTACTTTCCTTTATTAACTGTTTTGTCTAAAAATGCCAGAAAGTAGTATAAAATGCTCATCATAATTTCCAAAGGCTGAAGGTGACATCTTAAAATTGCTCATTTTATGTGACAAACAGTCAAAAATCCAAATATTTTTAGTATACTCTCTTATATGACAACGATCAGTATCAAATCCTCATGTTTCAGAAGCTGGACCTGGGAACTGTTTGGCTTTTTTGCTTGAAATATTACTTACCCGTCAGAAAGTGCTCTCTTCAGATAGATGTAAATTTGTATAAAGGGTTTGTTTTGTACTTGGAGAGCAAAACACTGTGTAATGGTTCAACCAGACTGAAGAATAAAAGAGACGAACCTACCTCTACATACCCTTCAGACATACCTCAGGGCAACAGTTCAACAACAACAGAGGGAATCAGCAGTTATTGGTTAAAGAAACTGGAAGCTTAGTTAGATAGGTTAAATAGAAAAAGGTTCCTGTGTCAGTGTCAAGTGCACAATAATAACAAGAGCAAGCTGGAATTAACAGGCAACATGTTGCTTTAGCAAAGCTAGTCTTCAGACTTTACAGTAGAAATAGAAAGTTAGTCTATGGTAAGCACTGTTGGAATATCAGCTGAGCGTACTGTGGACTGACAGATCACAGCTTAAACCTCTTCAATCTAACCCCTGAGTAGACTGCAGAGGGCCAAAGAAAAAACAGGCACTCAATATTTAGAGCAGGGGTGTCAAACTCATTTTAGTTCAGGGGCCACATACAGCTCAATTTGATCCCAAGTGGGCCGGATCAGTCTTTAAATATGACCACAGAAAGTATTCATTGTTATTTCAGAGAGCTTTATTCTAGTCAGATTGAAAAGCCTCTGAGGTAGTATTTCACATGAAGTATCTGCTCACTTTTAAATTGGTCCTGAAACTTCTCAGCCTTCATGTGTGCATAGGTGTGCTAAGTCATCTAGAGGCCCGTATTGGACCCTTTGGCAGGCCCAAACTATTTCAAATGTAAATAATACATTTGGTGTCTGACTTAATCTGTTTTTATTCCTGTTAAAGTAGACATTATTCAAGAAAAGCATCACTATAGCAGATGATTCCAAACTTTTAAATGGTGGTGTAATTTCTCTGAAGTGTGTCTCTCCTCTTCTCCCCCTCCTCAGGTGTTGTTAGCAGAATATAAAAGCACAGGAGAGATGTTTGCTATCAAAGCGCTGAAGAAAGGAGACATTGTGGCTCGGGATGAGGTGGACAGGTAAACATTTAAAGTTTCCTTCAGACTCTGCCAGAAACACTGCAGGGCTGCTTTTGGAAATGGAAAGGAAATTATGTTTGTTAGCGGAGTAGTCATGAGTTGACGTGGGCGTCTATAAATCACTGTAACTGACTCAGTCTCTTTTTTTTCCAGTCTCATGTGTGAGAAGAGGATTTTTGAAACAGTCAACAGTGTCCGCCACCCGTTCCTGGTCAACCTGTTTGCGTGTTTCCAGACGCAGGAGCATGTTTGTTTTGTCATGGAGTACGCAGCGGGAGGTGACCTGATGATGCACATCCATGCTGACGTTTTCTCCGAGCCCAGGGCCGTGTGAGTGTCCAAATGTCACTGGCTTTTACATGATCTGTCCAAAAACTTTTCCTCAGTGTGTGATACTTTTATTCCTCTTGTACCCTCAGTGTTCTTCAGTAAAACTCATATAACCTAATATGCCATGTGTTTTATTCACTTGCAGATTTTATGCAGCCTGCGTCGTATTGGGATTGCAGTTCTTACATGACCATAAGATTGTGTACAGGTAAGCAGTTCTGACTCATGTCAAGTCATTTGATTCAGTCCCACATCTGTCAGGAGCATGACATCTGCAAAAATGTTTTTTTGTTTTTTTTAATTTGCAGAGATTTGAAGCTGGATAACCTGCTCTTGGACACAGAGGGCTATGTGAAGATTGCTGACTTTGGGCTTTGCAAAGAAGGTAAATTAGGAAAGAATTACACTGAAGGCTTTATAGCTCAAGATTAAACAAGAATATTGCAATCGACCAATATCCTGTAGCTTCAAGATAAAAACTGGTGCCCTGGGAATATTGATGTGCCCAAACAAGGATTAATATGAAGTAGGGCTGGGTGATAAAACCACTATGTACGATATATCGATATATTTTTAAACAAGATATAGATTTAAACAACACAGTTTTATATCGATATAGAGTCAAGTTGCGTTACATAACGCATACCAGTAGGGATGCACCGAAATGAAAATTTGTGGCCGAAGCCGAATATTATTAAACGCTTGGCCGAGTACCGAATATCGTTGTTTATTTTTTCATTAGTTTTTGCAGATGAACCCCCTCCAGATTAGTGTTGTCACGGTACCAAAATTGGACCCCACTGTACGATACCAATGAAAATATCATGGTTCTGAGTAGTATCACGATACCACAGCGAAAATGAGGCAGATGTGCCTTTTGT
>NC_065526.1:15673136-15821558 GCF_006386435.1 Epinephelus moara | reverse complement strand
CAGGAATACATTACTGTCTGTGTCTGTGACCCCCGTTCAACCCACAATCGGTGGGATTCGCCTTTCGTTTCTGCTGCTGGTTGAAATCTGTACTCGCACAGCGTGCTGAATGATTTAAGCCTATTTTGCTCGCTCAAAACTATTTTTAGTCGCAAATGCGAGTGCAGTGACGGATGGATCGCCACACTGCCGACATTTTACTCCACCCGTCACGGCACGCTGTTTGATTGCATTATCAAAACACGCCACTGTTATTCGGCCTTGCTTTTAACTTATTCCACCGAATACCGAATGTGTGTTTTTTTTGCAGTATTCGGCCGAATATATTCGGTAACCGAATATATTCGGCCGAATCTCTGACTTTGAATCCAGTGCTGCGCTGCTACTTTGTGTGTGAGGTGGATCATGGCACATTGCTGTTCCTATTGGTAGTTGTAGTCTAATGTGTGACAGTGAGACAGCGCCTGGATGAAAGCAACAGATGTGCTTAAAAACACGGAGGTTTCATATACAAGACGTATATAACGCGGACAAAGTGTCTCTGGCTCCTTTTCTCCCTCAGCCTCACTGGTGATGTTCTGTGCATAAATAAGATTAATAGCCTAAATAAATGAAAAGATTAAAATCATTTTCCAGCACTAGATTCATTTGAAAGGCCATGAAAAACTTAACTTAACTCCCCCCGCAAAGATTAATTGTTTCAAACTACAATGGATTTAGGTCTAGACATAGTTTTGTGTCCTGTGCTGCAAACCTTTAAACCTCTGTAGCTCCAGTGCTGTGTGCAAAAACGTTAACTTACAGCCCTGCTGTTTATTTTATATCATTTTCATTTACATGTTTTGCAGCTGCATATTTTCAAACAGGAATAAAATCCCTGTCTTTGCATTTTATTTTGATCACAGTCTGTTTTTATAAAAGCGCTTGTGACATCTCAAATGTGGCTTTGACCTGCAGCTGAACATGTAGCATATTTCGTAGAAAATACAGAGATATGAATTTTTGTCAATATGGCCCAGCCCTAATAGGAAGGTGTTGATAGTTTTAGGAGGTCTGGTCCTTTATTAAACTGCATGTGTGTTGCTTTCAGGAATGGGTTTCAGGGACCGCACCAGCACGTTCTGTGGCACGCCAGAGTTTCTAGCGCCTGAGGTTTTGACTGAGACGTCGTACACTCGCGCTGTGGACTGGTGGGGGCTGGGTGTCCTCATCTTTGAGATGCTGGTTGGGGAGGTGAGTGCAGGTTTTCATTATGATCAGTGATTCATAGATGATTTTACAAAACATCCAGTAATGTTACATAGCTGCACATTATCATGCCTTTAATTCATGCTGAATATCAGTGATTCACATTCAGCTGCACTTGTCATGTCTCCAACTTTTTCATCTTGGCACGTCTCTTTTCAGTCGCCCTTCCCCGGAGACGATGAGGAGGAGGTGTTTGACAGCATTGTCAACGATGAAGTCCGCTACCCACGGTTCCTCTCGACAGAGGCCATCTCCATCATGAGAAGGGTGTGTAGAGATAGAATGAAAAGGAAGAAATTCTAAACAACTGAATAATCACACATTCAGACTCTGCTTGTATTTCCCTCCTGATGAATCCTCACTGTGTAGAGAATGAGAGGATTTCACCCAGTAAATGGTGTGTGTGTTCCTGGTTGTGCATCACCTTGATATTAGCCTCACATAGCCAGACTTATCTCCACAATTTGTGTTAGCGCTGTGCCAGTGCTGGAGAAGGTCTGGCTGAAACTTTAACTGAACAGTAAAGCTAAAAACACTGTGTTGTACTTCTTTATCACATAAGTTTTGGGCAGCACTAAACCCAGGATGCAGCGACAGTGCTCTTGCAAAATAGTGTTGGAAGGGAACTTGCTTTGGTGGAACATTTGCACATGGGGAGGCGAGCACTGTCATTAAAATGGCTAAAACCCTGCAAAAGACAATGGCCAGAGAAGAGTGGCAGCCCTTTTCATGTGTACTGTTGACACTGAAATTATTGTAGCAGGCTAACATTTCATAGAACAAACCAACCTGCAGCAAACTCGTGAACTCACCAGGGTAAGGTTTTCAATAATGACAGGGTGTCCGGGGGGTCTTAAAAAGTATTAAAAGTTGATAAATCAAATGTTGGAAAATTAAGGCCCTTAAAAAGTATTAAAAAGTCTTAATCGCGATTTTATGAAGTATTAAATTTTCTTGGCATTCAAGCTTTGACAAAAAGTATCCATGAATGTATAATTTATTTTCCTCCTCACGACTATTGCAAACAACGATGTGTAGGTAGACACACTCGGACTGCCACTCGGGGTGGGGGCTGAGCGAAAAAAAAAGTCCAAAAAAGTTAATAACTTAAAAATTATGGTGAAAGCGTAGTTTCTTGCAACCCTAGAATTAAGATAAAAATATTCACAAACGAAAAAGCACTTCTGGTTGCTGATAATTTAGTTTAATTAAAACCCTCGGCGCACTGCAGCGCAAGCAGACAGATGCGCGACTCAGAGCAGCATGTGTCACTGACACCAGACTCAGGGCTGAATTCACAAAAGGATTGCGTGGCTTTTGCGGCCGCTAAACCGGTAAAAATGGAGCAAACAGATACCGTCTAATTAACAAAGCACGCGCAGAGGGCAAAATGCTCCACTAACTGCGCTGCCAAGCAGATTGTGTCTCGGTGCTCCGGTGTTATTTGCACGTATTGAAATGAGGTAATATGCATATATTTGGTGCAAAAATTGCCCCTCTCTATGCAAATGAGCCTCATTGATAAACAACGTCTAATTCACTAACACCAGCGCTAATATTCACACGCAGTTTGAGTGAAGTGAACAACATCTTTAGAAAGCTGGCGCAAACTGGGCGCTCCTCTGTGGAAGCCTCTCGCCCAGACTTTCCAGTGATCGTGGCAGCAGTGATCGTCTGTTAAATCAGTCTGTAAATAATATTTTGACATTATTATTATTATAATCATTACTTTTATGGCATCCGCAGATATTGATGCGTTGAACAGGTGACAGTCTGCGGTCGTTCTCAAAACGCACTTCTGTCACGCACTTCAAAAGCAACTTTCAATAATTTATTTTACGAAACGGGGGAAACAAACGTGAACAAAAACGGTTCCATAATTCATATTAAATTCAAAAGATAACGAAAAAACAGCTACAAGTGAGAGGGAATAGTGATAAAGTGGTCAAACTTGGTCAAATCCACAGCCTCAACCCATCCGACACTGTTAGACTGACTCACCAGCAGACATCACTACATGAGGGTATACAGTATTCAGTACTTTGCCAAACAAAGTCTGCCATTGTTCTGCCACGGTGTTCTTGGCGCAAAGCCAGCATTTATACTTTGCCATGTGTGGCTTATTGCAATCAGGGGCAAATCAGGGGCAAACTGCACTCAGCTGCCAAACTTTGTGGGCGTGTTTGCGCTGGTATATCATTAGCGCAATATCCTTTGTGAATAGGACGTTAAAACGGAGCAAACTGCGGGTGCAAATGAAGTGCAATTCAAGGTGCTATCAGCGGCTGCAGTTCATTCTTTGTGAATTCGGCCCTCAGAGCGCAGTGGACCGGTGGAAAATGTCACCATCAGCATATTATTTTACATCAGTAAAATCTATTTCGTCATTATTTTGAGTCACACTGTTGAAAGAATTTAATCGTCTGTGTTCAAGCAGGATAATAGGTCTCCATTCATTGCACGTCGGGCTTTCTATTTCCTTGTCGGAGATGGGGGTTTTTTAATAACCAACCAAAAACAATCAATCAATTAAAAACACAAACTGGAACTGGAACATGAAATCTTATATGCCTAACAGATATTGCTTCTCGTTCTTTGAGTTTATATGGCTAAAGGGGAAAAAACAACCGTAAATGGACGGCATGATTAGTGTTGCGTTCAAGGTCTCCCCAAAAAACGGGAGGAAAAAAAGGCCTAATATTCAATTTTTTTTTTTTTCCCCCACAATCGAATCCCGTGCCATCAAACAAAGCTTTGAAGCTTCGAATTTTTTGGGTCAGCCCTAAATCCCACATTCAAGGGGTTAGCCATAAGGTTGTTGTTTTCAGCAAGTTGGCCATTAATAGTTGATGTTGAGCTGTAGAGGATTTCTGGATTTAATTGCCTCATATCTCTTTTTTATTATTAAGATTATTTCTGGGGCTTTTTGGTCTTTATTTGATGGGACAGTAGTAGCATGAAGGGGGAAGAGAGAGAGGATGACTTGCAGCAAAGGATACAGGCAAAACTTGCAGCAATGATGTAGCCTTTGTATATTAAGATTATTTCTGGGGCATCTGCTCTACTAGGTGAGCTACTTGGCGCCCCAATTGCCTCCAGATTTCTATTTCTAAGTCATCAAATTTTATTCAGTAAATGAAAACGCTTGCTAAGGGCCTGTCACCACGTGGTGTCTTTTCTTTTCTTTTTTTTGTCAATTGTTCCCAATGAGAAGAGAGTGTATGCAGCAGCCTAGAGAAATAGAGCAGCGCCCAGCATCTTTTTTCAGAGTGCTCTAGCTGTTTTGTGAGGCTGCTCCCAGCGCTTGTAGTTGAAAATCTCTCCACTTTTCAGAAAGGCACTGGTGCTCCTTTAGCTACTGTCTGTCCAGAGCTGTATGAAATGATCACAACAAAGACAGAAAAGCATGGGACCAGAGTGTTGCCGCTGAGTATTGGTGCTCTGCCACTACTTATCTGCTGAAGAAGAAGGCTACATGGACACAGGCCTTTAATGTGGACAGTAGGCTAAAACAGAGTTCTCAAACTAGTGAGTATGACACTCTTTACAGCCCCACTAATGCTTGTTGTCTGCCACCAGCGATCAGCAGTATCTGTTCAAAGGTCTTGTCAGTGAAGATTGTCAGTCCTCCAGGTCATGGTAATCATAAGTGCTATATCGTAGGCAACTGGACTTGCTTGTGTTTCTTGAAGACTTTTGGCCTCTCATCTCAAGAAGCTTCTAGCACCTACACAGAGTTTAAAACCTGCAACTCCGCACTAGTCATTTAGAGTTGAAGGAGCTTCTTGGATGAAAGGCGAAACTAGTTTCCAAAGATATAGCTATGATAATCAAATGTCCATGGCAAATAGGTCAGTGTCCTCTCTATTCATTCTGTATCTATGGCTAAAACAAAGTGTGGAGATAGGTCTGGCTATGTGAGACTAGTTTCGTGTAGTGACGGGGGTTTGAAAACTGTAACATGGCAGAAGTGGAGGAAACCTCTGTCTGCAACAGCAGGCTCATATGCTCAATCTACATCCTGTGAGTGAGACTACTTTTAATATTTACTGTGTTTTATGCTCCTCCTTGTGCTCAGCTCTTGAGGAGGAGTCCAGAACGACGACTGGGAGCAGGAGAAAGGGACGCAGAGGAGGTTAAGAAACATCTATTCTTCAGGGTAAGGAATAAAACACAATTTGCACGATCACTTTGTAATTTCAAAACAAAACACTAATGTGACCGTCTCTGTTTGTTGGCAGAACATGGATTGGAACGGACTGTTGGCTAAGAAGGTGAAGCCGCCGTTCGTGCCGACTATTCAGGGCGCCAACGACGTCAGCAACTTCGACGATGAATTTACCTCAGAGGCTCCGATCTTAACCCCGCCCAGGGAACCCCGACCGCTGAACTCCGACGAGCAGGACATGTTCTCTGACTTTGATTACATTGCCGACTGGTGTTAGCTTCCCCTGACCCCCGTCTACACACACACACACACACACACACACACACATACACACACTGTGAACCAACACAGCAAAGACTGTAGCTCACATCATTTTTAAAACTCTTCCTTGCCCAAAATGTTGAGGAGGAGCAACGAACGCGGCTCCCCGAGCCTTCGGGCAAAAACTCTGTGCCATTGAGGAGAAAGTCCAGAAGCCTCCAGAGGACCCCCACTTATTTTTTAATCCACATGAAGAACTTTTTTTTTTTTTTTTATTAAGAAAAAACAAATGAAACTCTGTTGTTGGAGAGTGAAGGAGGAGGGATGCTTTGTCCTCCTGCACACGTCGTCGTCGTGTCCATTGTCTGACCACTGAGAATGTTTTTCATATGAACTCTTGAGAAGACGGCAACATCACAATCATGTTATTCAGTGTCACTGTCTTCAGTTTATTGATCTGTACAGATTATATTCAGTCGTATATTTTATTGTTGTGCTTTTTCATTCTTTATTTGCAAAGCCCTCGTCATAGGTTAAAGGAATGGTTCAGATTTTTTAAAGGCGGGGCTGTATGAGGTACTTATCTGTAGTCAGTGTATTACGTAGAGTGGGTAACAGAAGATAAGCAATGCACTGCTGTGGACGTGGGCAGCTGCAAATGTAGGTTGTAAGACACCTTATTCAAAGTGTACGCTACATTTAAAATATTTTCACAGCTTTACCTGCCATCACACAGCCCTTTCTGACGGGGAACTGAAGGTAAACCTAACTCTCGTCACAGCCACCAGACTCCATTGACAAATCAGTCATTTTAGCTAACTGATCACAGGAGCTGCTGGTCTACTGCTGCCTTGATTGGTTAGTTAGTTTGTGTTATTGTGCGACTTTGGTGAATCCAAACTATCACTTTAACATGCCAAAGTCACACGATGACACAAGCAAAGGAACCAATCGAGGCAGCAGTCGACCAGCAGCTCCTGTAATCCCTGCTGTTAAATTGCTGTTTTTCTCAATGGAGTCTGGCACCTTCAGTTGCAGTTGGAAATCACCATCTGACAGCAAGGTTAAGTGATGAAAATACTCTAAATAATGATTTTTCTTAGGTGGTTAAAATACGTTTCGCTGCTGCCCTTAACAACAGCAGTATGTTACAAGTATAATTCACTGACTATGGATAAGTACCCCATACAACCCCACTTCAAACGACCCGAGCTATCCTTATATGGACATTTTATCTCACTGTAAAGTTTGACATTTCTGCCGGGTGTTCAGTGAGTTTGAAGTGCTCAAAGCGTTCTCACTGAGCGGTCAACTACAACAACCATCTTGACTACTACTGCTGCTTCTTGACTTGAAATCAAAGTAACACTACATTTCTGTTTTTGTCTCGGGGCTTGATCTTTGTTCACAACCTGTTAATAACTCTTTTCTCTCTCATGTTGCTTCCATGTCTGCACACAAGAACCAACAGGTTAATAATAATGACTCTCTAGTGTAAAAAGGCAGTCCATCCAGTGTTAATGCTACTTAAGCTGATGAATTAACCAGCATCTTAGTTTTATTTGAAATGAGCTGATGACTAAGACCAGAAGAAGTGATGAAATATTAAATATTTCTGTCTGATGCCCTCTAGTGGCTCTGTAGCTTGGGGTTGATATTCAGCTGAGCTCAGTTAAAGATCTAAAGCAGCATCTTTTGGAGCAATAATGTTTTCATACCTGAGTTCAGCTGGATTTCACTTCAAGTTTTTTGGGTGTTTTATTCCTCATTGACAGTTGGTTGTGAACCTGACAGCATGTTTTCTCGTTACCTCAGTCTAAGTACAAACACTAAGTGAGTCGCACAGTTAAAAGCTACCAAAACCAAATTGATCCTGTCCCTCTTGAAGCAGCAGACAAACAACTTCTCATGGTTTAAAACAATCTGATGATGGGCTGACAGATGAAGATGTTATTGTTTTGGGAACATATGAACCTCATCTTTTCGAGGTTTCCGTCAAAATGCAGTTGAAACGCTTCCCACACTGTTCTGTGATCAGTTACATGTCTCAGTCTGACGCAGAGGAACCAGCCGATGACACTCTCGTCAGTTTGCATGTCGTATATAAACCGACTCAAATGTCGGAGACCTGTTGATTTCAATCACTACAGGGGAGGGCAGGGTATATTATATATACATACTGTATGTACACAATTAAGCTGAAAGCACTAATTTTATCAATAGTTTTTAATTATCTACATTTCTTAATGATGAAAATAGATTGTACAAAGTTTTTTTTTTTTTTTTATTCTTTGCTTGTGCATGTTGTCGCCAGAGCAGATGAAAACTTTATGGATGGTACACCAATACGAGTCACACAACTGTTAACTGTTCACCCCGGTGTTTAAAAAAAAAAAGACAAGGCATTTCTGCAATCGTTTGTTGCCCATCATGAATGCACAAATTAAACATTTGTAATAGTGACTTTGCTTTTATTTGTGGAATACTATTTTAAGTTTTGACGCATTTAAAAAAAGGTCCAGTGTGCAGGATTTAGCGACATCTGTTGGCAGAAATGGAATATAATCACTGTTTTTATCAGTTTTAATCACACAAAAATAAGAATTGTTTTCGTTATCTCAGAATGAGCTGTTTAAATCTCCGTTCAAACCGGGTCCTTGTCTATGGAGTCCGTACAGTAGCCCAGAACGGACAAATCAAACACTGGCTCTACATCAGCAACAGTTCTCTTGAATGCCTGACACACGCAAGAAGTTTTGGATCTGCAACCTCTCCCTAGGCGTCACTAAATCCCCCACACCGGACCTTTATGGCTCACTGAGGCTGTGGAATTTTTTCTTTTAAAGACATTCATTCTATAAAAGATTGGATAGTAAAACAGGTTTTATGTAAACAAATGTTTAATATTATTCAAACCATGAGCTGATTACCATGCTTTACTGAAAGTCTTTTATTTCATTTTTTTTTTTTTTTAAATTACTTAGAACAATTCAAACAAACTAACAAAATAGAACCAGGTCATTTTTCTACAAAAACAAAGTTTTATGTATACAGTATGAAACCGGCCTAAAATTGCAAGCATCAATTACATTTTTTCCCACTTGGACATATATACATGATACAGTATATACAAGCAAATGAAATACTGTAAGTACAGTCTGCAAAGCTGTTTATTTAAGCACTGGAATGTGTCCGTTTTTATTCCTGCGAGGGAGCACCGTGACGAAGGCTCGACGTCTTAGGAGGGAGCAGATAAATCTTCCAAATCCAACACAAAAAAGATTTTTTAAAAAAGGAGAGTAAAGTCCTGTAAGTACAGCAGAAAAATATCGTCACTGTGTCGGGATCAAGTCTTCACAGTTGGGGCAGCTTGTCGACAGGTGTGTCGAATTTGAAGTCTGGAGGGAAGAGTTCTGCAGCGCGTGGGTAGATGAGTCGATAAGACTGTCTGATCGTAACGTCTGCGACGCCGGCAATGTCTCCGATTTCTGTGGAAGCATAAAGGTCAATTAGTGAATCGTGTAGAATCTGAAACTTACTGCGTTTTAAAAACTAACTTTTTTGTAGCTCAAAAATTCAAACAAAGTGGGAATAAAATCTGACAGAATTCTACTTTTTTGATCCATTTGGAAAAACTTAAGATCCTTAGAAATACATATTTTCTTATTACAGCACTGTCTCGTACCTTTCTGGGTCTTCTTCTCTGCGGAGGCCTGCGAGGCCATGTAGATGGCTGCTGCAGCCACTGAGATGGGGCTCCTGCCGGGCACCAGGTCGAGCTCCACCGCCTTCCTGGCGATGAAGGTGGCCGCCATCTGCACCTGTTTGGGCAGGCCGAGGTTTGAGCAGAAGCGGGACATGAAGTCTCCGGTGGTGATGAGATCCACGCTGGTCTCCAGCGCCTTCAGGATCAGCTTGAAGCACCGGCCGATCTCCTTCTTGGAAATCCGAGAGACGGCGCAGATCTCTGTGGAGGGAGGGAGGGAAAGGGGATTGGGGGGAGGAACTCATTTAGATGGAGTGACATCGAAGAGATGTGACTCTCTACTGTGACTGCCACAGTAAAATTACACAAGACCAAGTTCACCAATCGTGTATCCTTTAGTTGTATAAAAAGTAGGGACTCCTAATGCACAAGTTCTATTTTTTATTTTTCTATGTATTTTGGTATTTTCAGTTTCATCTCATAAGAGGTGCTTCTCAGTTTAATAGCCTGATGTGTCCTGTTGCCTTCAGAGAAAGCGTTTGTTCAGTGTTCGTACAGTGTAATACAGAAGTGTTTGAAATGTTCCTCATTTTTATAATTAAAATAGATATCAAAGTAGGCGGTGTGCAAACTGTTTCCTCAGTCCCCAGCAAGAGAATATGTCTATCTGTCTAAAGAAACAACAGTACCGAATTTGCACTAAACCACGACTCCTATCCTGGGTTATGAACCAAATCATGAATTCTGTGTACCTATACACCCCTGATAATGTGTTTGTGATGTTTTCTTCTTTGAGACCAAAGGGACAGGAGTTAAACTGCCTTTCATTGATGGTGGCATACTACACACCACAGATTAATCCCATTGAGAAACACTTACAGGGATGTTGTGTGTGTGTGACTTTTCCAGGAAAAGGTGAGAGCAGTTTTCAAAGAATATGTTGTATATCAACGTAACAGTATCATATATGCAACATGTTTTTCTGTACTGTCTGAAAATGAAGACAAATTTACCAGTCAGACAGTCCATCGATACTGAGTTGAGAGAATATTTATAAATAATTCAGCAAACCATAACTTCCTATCTTATTTAACATGAGAAACTAAAAAAAAATCAAGTAGGTGAATAATTTTTGGCCGCCACACATGAATTTAATGGACATTTCTTAAAATTCAGACCTACGTTACCTGTTACAATTCATTAAGAAGCATCATCGATTTTGTGCAGATAGCTCAAACTCTTGTAAGAAAATAAAATGTTTTATTCTGACCTTTGAATGTTCTCGGCACACCTTCTTGTCTGCAGGCGATGTAGAGGCAGGCCGAAGCAATGGCATCGTTGGCTCGCCCCTTCAGGCTCTTCTGTTCATAAACCTGCTTGAATAAGTTGTTTGTTCTGTCCTGCAGAGCAAAAACAGTTTTATCAGAAAAAAAGCAATCCTCTTAAAAAAAGTCTTAAAGACAGTCTCCACAAATTTAATCATGTTTTAAGTTTTTTTTCAAAGGGGATTAAATAGTGCATGTCTTCATGAACCCAAAATAAAGTGTTTTTGTTAAGTTTTTGTAAAGCAAATAATGAACGTCTATGTAAAACAGTTATTTCGATACTGGTATCAGTATTGAAAATGCCTCCAATAATACCTAAAATGCTGTACTGGGAATCAGTATGTAAGAGTCTATGCACCACTTCAATACCACGTAATTTGTTGATTACTTTTTAAGTAGTTTCACACTTGGATAAAGGGTCCACACACTGTCTTCACCTAACGTTGAGTAGATACGTTGAGCGTTGAACGTTGAGAGTATAAGTGAGGCTAACGTGTGGCTCTTTGTCTGCATATGTGGCTCTTATATTCACATTTTAAGTCTGTTTTTGTCTTTTTTATTTGATGAATAACCATTTCCATCATCATGTAGATTATTGAGGCAACGTCTCGAGCTAAATGAACACATCTGCAGACGTTGTAAACCCCTTTTACACAGGAACATGCAGATGAACGTGTCTTCAACCCACACACATAAACTTCAGTCTGCAGTTTAGTTTCCACTTCAATGACGGACCACAGAATTACATAATTAACCACATGAAGTTCAGCTTCATTTCTTTTGTTTCCTTGCTCACTATGTTTTGCCCATACATGCATGGCTTTCATTTGTGTTCAGTGTGACGTGACATGGCTCTTTAAAGTGGTACAGCATTTTTTGACTGCTTAGCTTCACTTTTAGGAAAATCTTTCCAAAAGCACATTACGGAATCAGGTTTCAGAATTGTTTTTTACTTACTATGATGTTTCTTGGCAGGTTGATGCGATCAGCCATGGTGCTGATTTCTTTAAAGGCGTTGAGCATGGCCCGGTCAGAGCTGCTCATGGTCCGTCGGTTCTGGTACTTGGAGTTGCCGAATTCATCAAAACTAGCAGCGCCAGTTCCCTGTGGAGGAAACAGAGGATGTTTACCTGTAAAACTCACTAAAGACATACTCCAAAAGATGACACAAGAAGTTTTGAGGACGTGATTTACTGTGGTTGCAGTAGACATTCACAGACAGTTACACTAATGTTTCTTGATACTCTTTGGTGACTCAGGATAGTTACCAGGAAAAACAAAAGCGCTGTTCTCGACCTGTTTTGGTTGCGCAATGGTTGACGCACTTCCTTTGTGCTGTAAATTAAGCCCTCACTTAAATAGTCTGGAAACCAAAGTTGCTTAAATATCTTCTGAAAACCTTCCAATCATTTGAGCTGAAAATACCAGCACCTTGGGACAACTGTAATTTGGGAAAAAAATGCAGACAACAAGGCTAATTTAATTTAACTGAACAACGAGCACAACCGCCTCATACCTTGCTGATCATGGTGGTTAGGTCGCCTCCGTTGAGCAGTGGGTTCTGGGCGTCTCCCACTCTGGATGGATCTTTGAGGGCTTTCTCGTTGGAGAATGTCCTCCACTCTGAGCCTACATCGATTACACGATCACCTGAAGAGAATTAAATAAATTAGAAATAAACCTAAATATGGTTCATTAATATGGAAAGATTAATTTCTTAATCCGTCAATGTAACAAGCTTGACTTCATATATTTGTTGCCCAAATACAACATTTAGGCTCCTTTCCATGTAGAGTTAATACAATATTTCTGATGGAGTGCCCCTATTTTAATCTTTAAGACTAGTGACATGGTTTTTAGCCGAAGCACCAACATGAGGAACGAAAGAAAATGTAGTTAGTATTAAAAGTAAAATACATCCAAACTTTAACCTAGTCCAAGTTATTTCCTCCTTCATTCTCAAAAAAATCCCATCTACACAAACACTGTAACACAACTGAAGCACTATCAAGAGCATGCTAAACCCACAGCTGGCGATATGAAAGATTCACACAAAGAAGACAATGATATTGGCCAATCAGATGCCTGAAAAAAGCAATTACTGTAAAGCTACCGGGCTGCAATGGGCCATCACAGTGCCTCTGTTCCTAAATATAGTGGAAGAGTAACTGTACACTTCTGTGTAAACATGTAAAAAGCCATGTAAGCAAGGTTGAAACCAGCACTATTTTGGTCACGTCTGCAACTGCACGAAATGTCACCTCATTTGTGACGCCTCACAAGGGAGATAATGGTGCACGCTCTGACATCACGAGCCAAAAACTCAGTTTTCCCTTTCAACACTGAAAAGGGAACTTCTGAACATCTTTACCCTGGAAAGGATCCTTTTCTAGCAACCGAAAACGCAGCTTGTATGTGGAGGAAAGGTCAAACCCCCTAGAAAAAGTTACGGTTTACAAAAATACCCATGTACGTGTGAACTAAGCCTTGACTGAATTAAAAAAATGACACCCTTAAAAGAAGAAATGTACATTTTTTTATACAATCAGTCCTTTAGTTTTGGTTTGAATACTTTTTAAGACGCCCCACATTCACACCAAATTCATTTCACTTTCAACCAACATTCGTCTTGGTTCCCTTTTTTAAATTTCAGCTTTTCAATCTCGTGCATTGATGGCTGCACCTGTTGCTCCAAAACAAGTTTTTTTTTCTTCCTTCCTGGACTGAAACAGGAGAAGTGAAAGCTAACAACAAACACTGAAGAGCCAATTTCAGAAATAGGACACGGTAGCTTGATAGAAGTGACAGTTCTTTCAAGTTCTGTGATCACCTGGACATCCAAACAATGAGGAGACACAAACAAAATGCATTTACAAATGTGTTCTTCTGTCTGGCTGTATTAAATCCCTGTAGAATAATTAACCAGAAGATGGTGCCATATCAACACAATTCCCTTAAGCAAACACATCTTCCAGCATCCAAGACTCAAATACTGTAAATATTATGTGATTTATTCCGTCGACAACCTTTAAGATTAACTACAATACTGTGCTCTGAATCAAGCTCAAACATGTCACACATCATCCCTTACTTCTATTGTTTCTCACTGTCTTATCACTGTATGTTGTGAGGCAGAAATAAAATATGATCTAAACAAATGTTCAGACATTAAATTGCACCAAATCTGAGATGTGCAGGAGATAAACAGTGTGACAAAGGCAGGGCATATCGCTAGTTATCATAACTGTCTGTTCTTGGAGCTGTGCAGGAGGGTCGAGGATTAGATTTCTGATATTTTAATCCTGTTAGGGTTTTTTTTTTTTTCCTACTATCCATAAGTCTTTCTCACATCTCGAGACAAAGTGACATTCATCTCCTTAGAGGGCAGCCAAAGCTATGGGAGCAGGAACAGAGGGCACTTCAGCTTGCATCAGACAGCGGCTGGCGTCTCCCGTCTCCCACCTGACCTGGTCTCTGCTCAGGAGGCTCATTAGAGGAGAACTGTGTGTTCCCTGCAGCTTTGTCCTACAGTCTGCATCACATGTTCAGATTCAATTTTTGCCTCGTACACTTTATATCTTTGCCTTTATGTGCCGTATGTGCCTCGATGATAAATGACAGGTTGATTAAAACACTAGGCTAGGCTGGGATTGCACAAATAGCTGTTAATCACTTGTTTAACGCTTAACTGATGTTAATTTCTTTTCTTTCATCTTTACCCCATCTAGTGCACTTGTATTGGGGTGGTGAAAGTCGTTGGTAGACATGGTTTCTGCATGACAAAATGAAAAAATATGTTTTTCTGATCTAGCTGAATACAACATTAAAACTGAAGAACACTGGCAGTGCTGCTGTGAATCTAGAGGCAGGTTGAATGGCACTAAAGAGGAATTTATTGCTGCTAGTTTTTCCAGAATCTAGCTTCACGCTTTGGGAACCTGTGTGCTCATGTAGCCTGTCAACTCAGCTGATGTTCACACCACACGCAGAATCATTTCAAATACCGTGACCTCAAAACCAAGCAAACAGGTTCAGGAAGAGGTGTGCTGAGACTCACAGCCTCAAGAGTCTCTGTGTGCTGATGACTTTGATAAACCGAGTATGACAGAGTTCAAATGTGTGATGTACATCGAAAGAAACAAGCACAGGAAACCAAAACGCAGAGGAATAATGTGTTCAAACACTGAAAGCAAAGCAGAGGTGCACACGGTGTTCATAGTGTATATACCGACCTACTACAAGGCCGCATTCGGGGCAAATCATGTCCCCTGCTCTGTAGTCCTCTACCAGTATGGCATCAGGGTGGTTGGGACACTGAACTCTGGGAAGGGTCAGACCATCTCCACTACAAGAGGAGAACAACAGTTGAATCATCGAACAGTTCAAAAGGCAAGAAAAAGACAAGAAAGGGACAAAAGTTAGGGGAGAAAAATATGGGGTGGGGGAGAGTTCATGCTGAGGCCAGGACACAAAACAAGCTTTACAGCTACAGTCACATTTACAAGAGCTGGAAAAAATATGAATATTCAGACTGCCAGCGGAGCGTGACTTGTTAGGGATCACTCATAAGAGAAAACACCAACTGAAAACATAATTTAAGACAATTACAATTGGCATGGGTAAGAAAATCTAAATGCAAATATTGCATAACCTAGATGTGTCATTTTTACTTTACTCTCCCCCTTTTTGTTGCTGAAAAGAAATACTGGACGAGTAGGCAAACGACACAAAACTGGCT
Organism: Epinephelus moara; assembly: GCF_006386435.1. Lineage (NCBI taxonomy): Eukaryota > Metazoa > Chordata > Actinopteri > Perciformes > Serranidae > Epinephelus > Epinephelus moara. The sequence goes on along the minus strand of NC_065526.1, from coordinate 15,806,112 downwards.
TGGGCAAAGTAAACATATGAATCCTGATATTAAAGATCAAAGCAGGTCACTCTAATATTAATCCATAATTAACTGGGTAAACAGCCCAGAGACAACATCAAACAACCTAAAGGCAAAGTGTGACAGCATCATGTCCTTATGAAGCCTTAGTGCTGTAATTAGGACTGCCGCTAACAACTATGATCGTTAGTGACTAATCTGCCAATTATATTTTCCATTATTTTTTTAGTCTTTAAAATGTCAGAGCTCCTCGGTCTTGACATCGACAAAATGCAGAAAATATAAAATCTTAGGGGTGAGGGGAAACAAAATCGACACAGCATCGTATCACGATATTTTTGTGTGGCGGATCGTCACACAGTCCCAAGTATCAATGTTTTATTAATTATATAACTTATTAATACTACAAATACAAATTAAACTCTAAATAGCCTACTAGAATAATATAATCAATTGCCTTTTCAGTCCACTAGATGGATTTTGTTGCCAAAAAATGGCTTACGTGAGACGAACAGACTGAAAATTTTATCTTATTAGATAAAACAGATGTTGACAAGGGCACATCATTTCAAGTTGAAAAAAGGTAATAAATCGCAATACATTTTATCGCAATATTCAGCATATCGCGACATATTTAAAATAGCAATACTATTGAATCGTGACTCAAGTATCGGGGATCCTCTGGTAATTCCCACCCCGATTAAATCTAGAATTACTTAGAACATAAGTCTCACAACTCAAGAGTATTTGGGATTTTTGCAAAAATAAATAAATTCATTAAACTATTATTAAAACTGTTGATTGATGATCAACCGGTTGACAAATTGATCAAATGTATCAGGTATTCATGAAATCATAAAATGAATACGTTGACTCCTGGATTAAAGCCAACAACCAGAGGGTCACGATGATGTGGCGGAAGCAAAACAGATGACCTCATATGCGTCATATCAATGACATATCAACACTCTTTTACTCTCTCATTTACATTTACATACTGATAAGACAAACATTCCCCTGACAGTGGTTGTAACAAAACACCAGATAAGAGGAAAGAGAAGCAGCTAAACACTTATGATTAGTTAGTGAGCCCAACTGATGCTAATGTCTAACTGTTACTCGCTCCGTGTACAAACTTCAGGGAAGCTTCAGTTGACTAAAGTTGCGTTAAAAGCTCAAAGCAGACAAGACGAACTGAAATCACTGACTGTGTTTACAAGCGGCAGGAAACCAGAGACGCTTCGATCGCTGCTGTCCACGACACTTTAATATGTTAGCATAAGTTTCAGCTTCAAACTACGCTAGCTGTTATCATGTTGCTAACCGCAAAAGAGCTCGAGAGACGGCGAAACAAAGTCTACGATGAAAAGTGACGTTAACTGAAGCTACAGCGCGCGAGCACAATGTAACGGTTTTACACATAGTGACTTCTGGCAACATCTCACCAGCTAGCTAAGCTAAGTAGCCGCTACCCAACACAAAGCATCGTACAACGGTAGGAACAAGGGCGTCATATTTTTTTTTAACTACCACTAGCTTCTCTCGTCATGCCTGTCTCGATAACTTTACATAATTCAATTCCGAGAGCGACAGACGAAGAAGGAAGAGGTGTTATATTTGGTTAAAGTTGCTACGCACCGGCTTGTCGACGCCATGTCACTCCTCACTCCGCCCGTTTGTCAAAGAAACAATTGAGTGCAGCACCTCTATTTATAACTTTTTACGTCACGTGGCCGTTGGAGTACGGCAACGCATGAGGTTCAAACTAGTCGTAGTATCCTTCCGCTTCTACCTTTCTTGCTGTAAAAGCAATTGTGACATAATAATTCAGACGTCTATGATTATACCATTAGGTATAAATGTGGTGATGTTTAAATATACACCATTACAACCAAAAACCTCATGTGATCGAATGTTTTTATTTATCTGTGTGTGTGTGTGTGTGTGTGTGTGTGTGTGTGTGTTTTTTTTTAAGTGAAGTCAATTAAGTCACAAATATCAGGTCATAGAAACCACAATAAACACCCCTTAACATACAATGTCCACCTGGTACAAAAGAAGAAAAAAGAGGGTTGGAATGTGTGTCAATGACGTTTTCATAAACACTTTTTATTTATTTAGGCTATTTATTTATGTATTTTAATCTTTATTCAGAAAGAAATTCTGGTCATTATTATATTAAGTTGTTGATTAAGTATTAACAGTACAAATTACAGACTGAGCATGGATGTCTCAAGGAAAATAAATAAGTAAAAACAAATAAAATATGTAAAAAATAAAAGGGTTAGAGGTTTAATCAGAAAGCAACATATAAATGTTTTTGTATATATGAAAGACTTGTTTGTTTTTAATATGTTTCAGTGTTTTCTTGAAAGTGGTTTGATATTAATAAATCTACACCTGTGGACAACTTGTTTAGCCGTAACAATCAAGCACATACAGTACACAATTTCCCTTTTTCATATCCTCCATTTGCACTCTAAATTTAATATTGTTATATTCTAAATTGGGCGCTTGAAAGTCCTTTTCCATTATCCAATTTTGAGACAATTCTCCCCCAAAAAATTCTATATGTTCTTGGATGCAAAAAAAGTTTTAATCTCGTAATCACAAAACACTATTTGTTAATGCAGTAGCTGACCAAGGTTAATATAAAATAATATATTATATCCTCCTTGTAGCTGTCAAGGAAACTACATAGTTTCCTTGACAGCTACCCGTCAGCTAAAAGGAAGTAAACAGGGACCAAAGCTGTTGGCTTAGCAACAGACCAGCTATGAAAGGGTCTATGCATACAGGTGGAATTACATTTCTTCATTTTCTTTCTATGGGGCTTTAACTGTATAAATTCATTTTAAGATATTTTCTCTGCTAAAGCCTAAAAATCTCAAAAATCAGGCTACATCCAAAACACCCAAAGACGAACAATCAAACAGTACAACATAAATTTACATATAATACCAGTGAGATGACATACAATAACACACACACACACACACACACACACACACACACACACACACACACACACACACATATACATGCAATCTGAATTTAACAACAGGAACAAAAATATCCATCTGTAACCTGTTACTTAAGAGGGCCTTTAATTTCCTGGGAAAGTCCCTGGAAAGACCTGTAATTTTATACTAAAAAGGGAGAATGGGAATTTCCTAAAAAGAAAAGCATTTTAACCCACCTAAAGAGTCATGAAATATTCATTTATTTATTTGAAACTAGGGGTGTAAATCAAAAGTTTCATCATGACACAATGTTAAATTGGTTCTTTGGATAACAATATGATATTTGTTGATATCAGACAGTCTGCTACAAGCCAAATACTGACCAACCAATAAAATCAAAATAAATGCTTCAGTTTTTACACCTAAGTTGTGTAAATGGCCGTTTAAAGCTGCAACAATGAATCTCTTAACTGTACTGATGAATCCCAAGGAGTCTTCTGATTAAAGAAAGGCTTGTGATATTGCTGTGTGACAGTGCCAGCCTGTGTCTCTGACGCTGTACCAATCTGCGACTGCTCCTCTGCATCATACTTCCCGAGCCCGTGAAGGAAACCTCTCAGTGCCACAAAGAGTCACTTGATTAGGTCAAGTTTTCTGGTAACAGAATAACAAATGTGTGTCTACAAATGAAACAACTGTCATATAAACACAAATCAACCCACTAGTGTGCCACAAAAATTCATTTCTGTTACTTAATGTATCACAAAACTTCTCTGAGGTTAACTTGAATGACTGTAATTCAAGTTTGTTATCATCATCTCAGTATCGGTCAATGCCAGTGTACATCAACTCAACAGCAGGTGGAGCTAAATTAAAGGAGTGTGTCAGGAGGACCAGCAGCGACACTCATCATTCCACTGTGACTGATTACAGTGATTAGTTTTCATTGAAAGATCATTCAGCACTGATCTGTCTGTCAGTGGTCAAACATGTTGGAATTCTTTAAGATCGTATAGTTTGAACAGTAAAATGACACCTACACAGCTGAGTATGCATCTTCTAATCAACATTTGGCAGGTGTCAGCAGTCTGTGTCCAGTGTGAGGTGTGGTTTAGTTTAGTTTAGTGAAAAGTGTCCCTGAGTCTGATAAGCATTCACATGTCCTTACTGCATGTTTTCTAATACCACTGCTGACGCAAACCTTCTGCTGAACTGAAAAGGACTGTGGAAGCCAAACCTGCATTAATGTACAAGTCCAAGCATGACAGATATCACAGGCAGGGGTGTAGCGCCAAAGTCTGGGTCCTGTGCATAAGCAGTTGCTGTGGGCCTCCTGCAATTTCTCTCTTAATCCATGTCTCTGTTATGCATTTTTTTTTAATTTCACAAAGTCAGATTGCTTTAGTTCCCTTTCTTTTCTTTTCTTTTCTTTTCTTTTCTTTAATTGAAACCCCAAATTTCCTTTCTTGGTGAAAGAAATGACAGTGTACATTAATGATGGTGCTCCTGCAGCATTGTTCTAGCTGCTCCTACGCCCAGTATACACCGTGTGATTTTGGGCTGTCCCAGACGAAAGATGACCAACAAGAAAGAAACGTGGCGATATCTTTGGTCGTGGCTCTAAAACGGTGGTCCTACATCACACAGTGAGGGAGGTTCAGATACAGATACAGATACAGAAAGCTTTATTTATCCCCGAAGGGCAATTCAGTTTCTACAGTCCACCATCTAGACATACAACCATTCACACAACAATAATACATGGCAGGAGTAGCATGATATGGCATGGGTTCAAGTACAATTAATATGAGGCAGTCAGCAGAATAAATAGTAATGATAAGAGAATAAGAGAATTTTTTATTTTTTTAAATAGAGAATAAAATAAAATACAGTTCAAACATGGCTGTTGTCACAGTCTTGCAATCAAAGACAGGCTGACAGTGTTGGATATCTGGGATGACCATCTCACTGTGTGACTGCTGTTACGACCTACGTCTACTAACTAACCAAGAAAAATGCAGCATGAAATGATGCACTGATTAGCATGACAATGCTAAATGCTAGTAGATGTTAATAAATGTACTTCGAGCCTCTTTTCTCCAGCCACGACCATGTCCACATTCTCCTCCTCCTCCTCTTCTTCAGACTTTTTCAACACACATAAATGCCACTCTATTATTGATTCATGTTTGTTTTTATTTTTCTCTTCCCACAACGGCAGTGTAAATGGATGACGTTTTGTTCTTGCGTCGATGGACGTACGTTGCAGCCTGCGATTCAGTAGGCATTGTCATCGTACAGTCTACATGTGTCAAACTTGATGTCGTACCCAAGTTTATTAGATCCACATCGTACAGTGTAGCTGCACTAAACTTATAATGTTGTGTTCACACCAAATGAGATGGAAAATTTCACGTTGCGTCACTAATGTGACTTTGAACACTGGAATATTTTGTGTTGACTTGCGTCATACGCACGTGAAATTGCTGAATCGATAAATGAACTTCCTACGGTACGTCCTGGCCGTCATACATCCCCAGAGGATCTCAATGCTGGTTGGCTATCACAGCGCAAATTGGTCGCTGAAGTTCAGATTTTTCAACTCACGTGATAAAGAGTATGACGCGAAATTGCGCTACTCGCTTTATTTGCGCCATTTTGTTTGCATATTTTGCGTCACATCCATCGCGTCCATTGGGAATTTGCGTCTAATTGCGTCTTTACGTTGACTTTACATGTAATTCACTTGCGCAAATTGTTTGAAGAAGACTGAAGAATCCAACTGCAGGGGCGGACTAAACCATTTTGTGCCTTGAAGGGGTGAAAAGGGCCTCAGAGAGCTTCCACTATTTTTTCATACGAAGTTCAGTCTTTCAGCCGATGTATTCAACCAGTTTTAATTTAGTTATGGCACTAATTACTTAGAAAAAAAATTGCAAAGAAAAAACATAGAACACCTTTGTACTTTTAAAGCCCCCCCTCCCACTGGGGCCCTGATCACAGGTACACCAAACAAAACCAGAGCAAGCAGGAACCAGTATGCTGTTATCAGAGCAGAATAAAAAATTGTATGTGTCTTTACTCTTTCTTTGTCTCAAACACGCGTACAAACTCACACTGCACGACCCACCTCAGTGCCTCAGCAGCTGTTTATTGATTTCACAACTGCAACATCATATTACACTACATCATCATTCCTCACGACACGTACTGTGTGTCAAGTAATAACAAAGGATCCACGTGAAAGCAAACAGCCCGTGTGCACACGTTTGGAGTCGTGTGTGTAATTTGACACACAAAGGCACACACACTCCCTTTGTGTCTCACCATACCTGAGAAACCTTTGTTGACTACATTAATAACCCTGAACACTTACCTTCACCTAGCACTGGATTTTCCTACTCCACTGTGTGTGTGTGGGTGAGAAAACTCTTATCGTGCTTGCAGGAAATTAATTACCATAGAGACAGGTTTGTTTGGGTTTGTTGTTGGTTTGTGGCTTCGGTCTAAAATTAAAGGTCTCTGTATTTTTTGCTACTTCCACGCACAGACCTCACGTGCGTCTATCTGGTGTGTGTATAAACCACCGGCTAATGTTTGTGAGAGTGATACCACCCTGTGTATTCTTTACAAATCAGAGAGGGTGGTTCACGCTGAATTATTTATATCTCATTGAGCCAATTCTCAACGCACTGAGCTGGTTGCCAGGGGTATCTGAGGTCCCCAGCTGCTGTCCCCATCACCCCCACAGACAGGAAACCTCAGAGCGCCTAGCCCAGTTTGACAACAAGCCAAACCACTACAACATCTTTATACCTTTTCTATTATGTCTCACTGCAGTCAGATAAACACCTGTAGGCTAGGGAGCACAATCAGTCAAATCAATACCTGCATTTATATCACATAAAACTTTATTACAAGAAAGGTCTCAGCAACAAGTTGTGGAGGGAATCCCTGAGAACTGTGAAAAGAATCCACGTGACCCAGATCCAAGTTAAGTGAGTTTTTCATTCACTTTGTCAACTGTCTTTGTTTGGGTTTCTCAAGAGGAGCCACAGCTATCACAAGACTGCCTCGTTTAACTCTGAGCAAACATTAGGCCCTGTTGCAAATAAAACCCAGCTTTTCTGCAGAGCCAGTAAAGAACACCAACAAAAAACGATGACTGTAATCACTATGCGCGTGTTTATGTATGCTCACGCACCACCTCCACATCAGACTATCGCTCTACACTCCCCAGTGGCTGCTTTTCTTTCTTTCTTCTTTTTTTTTCTTCCTCTCAAAGTACAAGGGTAGCGTGAGTGAACACAGAGTGCCAGCAGCCAGCAGCCCAGGACCGGTTGAAACCTGTATGGGTTGCAACTGAGGAGACACTTCCTCCACCCAGTGCATCATCAACCAAATCCAGAAAGAGCTGGAAATGATGCATGACTTCAGCACTCAGGGTCCTACTGACTGTTGAGTTTGTCAATACCAATAACTAGATAGATAGATAGATAGATAGATAGATAGATAGATAGAATAAACAATGTTATTTTATTTGTGCAAATGTTAATAACTGTTTAGTTTCACTGTACAAACACAAGGCAGCATGTCAGACATATGGCGTGTGACACAAGGCACATGTGAGAAGTCTTAATTAGTCAGCTAAAGTCAGTTCAACACCATGAGGCAGTTTGTGGTGTCTGGTACTCTGAAACAAAGAGGGGGAAGCTGGTGCTGCGTTCAAGTCACGCTGGGAAAACGATAGACAACATGGTAGGCTTTATGAGGGTAACTTTTAACAGTATCCACTTCAGGTTGGTCTGTACAGGGCTATATCTTCTTTGTTCCACTTCGGAATTTATTATAGGCAGGGCATTATTGTCCTCAAAGATTTGCAAGGGGTAAATTTAGGTTGATCCTAACCCCTGACCCCGTTAATAAGAGCACCACTTTGGTCACATAACTTTTTCCCTATGCAAATCTTTGTGGAATATGGAATACGTATTGCTGCAATGCCAAAAAATAAATAATATTAAATAAAGTAAAATGAAATAAAATACAATGAATTAAAATAAAATAAAACAAATTATAATAACATAAAAATTAAATCAAATTTAATTAAATTTAATTCAATGTCATAACAAGAATTTTTTGAGAAGCTGAGAGAAGTTTTTCTCCTCATAACAATATACTTTTTATCTTATCTATCCTATCCTTTATCCTATCTATTTTTTATAATGCAAAACGTGTCATGCAAGATAAATACATGCCGAAAAACCCCCCCACTGGTTTAAGGTAAAAAAAATGAAGGTAACAATTTACACACATCTTTTTAAGTAGTTCCAACCCCTGGCATTATTAAGTCAATCCTATGAGTCTTTTATAATTTGACAAACTCAATCATTTTAGTATTAGACACAAAATTTGCTTCGAACTCAAGTCAACTTATTTTATTTATAATATTCTTATTCATTTATTTTAATTTGATCCGACTCAAAAATGTTAAATACGTTTTTGATTTGACCAACTTCTTAGAACAAGTTGTAAACTGACTAAAACACTTTAATGTAAAGAACATAATTGTTTAATGCTGAAAAACCTATTTATTTTAAGTGTTATCCAGTCAGTAATCAAATAATTTTATGGAGTGCAGAATGCTGTTGTAATGAGTAAAGTTTCTTTCTAACAATGTGAAAAGTTTGCTTTCATGTTTTAACAAGATATTTTCACATTGTAACAAGAAACTTTCCTTGTTTAAAAAAAAGAAACTTTCCTTGTTTAAAAAAAAGAAACTTACTTACTTATATACTTATCTTACATGAAACATTTCACACTATGACAAGATAAACAGTATATTGTTATAACAAAGATTTCTTGTTGTAACATGAAAACATCTTGTAAGAATGTGAAAAACATCTTGTTTATGACAAGAAACTTTTTCCTGGCATGGCACTTCCCTTTGTGGAAAGCATGTTGGGTCATCACAGTTATTTCAGGTGAAACACCTCAGGTGAAAACGGGTTTTTCCTGCACTAGTCAATTTTCAGGTTTTGGGCTATTTTGCTTCCACATCATATCTCTTTGGGGTCATTTTGTGTCTCTTTGTGGTTGTTTTGACCCTTGTTGTAGTTATTTATGTCCCTCTGCAGTGCCTTTGCATTTTGTGTGGTCATTTTGAGTCTTTTCCTCATCTGTACCTGTTACTTCAAGAGACATATTGCAGGTAAAGGCCAGGGAGGGCCCTGACACTTTTGGCCCCTGGGCCTGTGCCCAGTAGGCCTGTTTAGCAATCCAAAATTCCCTCTGTAAAAACCTTTGACTCTAATGTGTCAACAAACTGAAACAGGAATTTTGAACATGGCTTTATCCAATGTTCAGAGTTTTGTTGTCCGCAAATAAGCTCATATTTAATTAGATATTGCCTCATTTGTGTCTTCACCTGACCTCACGGATGTCTAGAGTCTGATGGTATTCAAAGGATATTTGCAAATGTTAATAAACAACGTTCAAGTTTAACAATCATCATAATAAACATAACTTTATTTATATAGCACCTTTCAAAACACAGTTACAAAGTGATGAACAATATATCTCCACCCAATAAAACACAAGGAGAATATTGCAAATAACATATCATCATAATAAATGGGAAATAGGGTTGAAATATGTTTTTGGAGAGAGAGAGAGAGAGACTTAAACGAAGCCATTGACTCAGACAGCCTTATGTACAACAATGTTTCAACGTTAAATCGATTAAATTGTGCTCCTCTCCAGGCAGACACTTGACAGCCCAGCTTTTGAAAGTGTTCTCTACCTGTCCCACTTTCTCCCACACGCCATGAACGCCGCATCTGATAAACTAGCAGGCGGTGTCTTCGGGAAGTTGCCGTAATGTCATCCTCCAATGAGAAGCGCGCATTACACCCACAACAGCGGTCTGCACGGCTCCATATTGGATCTGCCTTTTCTTAGAAATACATTACACTGGTGGAGGTCTGTCTGCGCATATTGCCTAACACACGGCCCCGGCTGCCGGCTCCGCTCCCCGGCGCTCAGGTATGAGGGATGTAGGCGACACAAACCCGCGGCTGTCACCAACAAATGTTCCCCAGAGCTTTGTGTCACTCCCCGGCGTCATTCCCGCAGTTTTTAACGGGGCTGAGAAATTAGGTTAGAGGCGCACCTGAAGACCGGAGCGAAAAGTGGCATGCAGGCTGAGGAAGGAATAATTGGATTGAGATAACGCCGCACGGGCAGTAAGTATATTCAGCTTCACTGTGTTTTAAATTCACACTTTAAACTATTTTAATTATAATAAATAACACGATTGGTATTGTTTCTTCCCGCGTGGTCGAGTTGATAATGGTTTCCAGATAAGAAACTGGTTACCTGCCTGGTGTGAATGTTTAACACATGCTCAATTTCACATGTTGAAGAAAAGTCACCTGACACAGAAACACCAACAGATAACTTACTGCGCAAGAACTCCTCACGTGAGGGAGAAAAGTCAAAAGCTTTCATCATGCAGCCTCTATACGCATGTCTTATTTCCTACTATGGTGTAGTAGTCTTATTTAAGAAATTACACTCAGCCTGTTTTTCCACATGTGCAGTCTGCGACCTGTTTCCTCTCAGTCTGGAGCCCCTGGCTGACCTCAGAAGTTATACTAATTTGTCTGGGAGCCATCTTTAAACTTATAATTTATTAAATTACTCTCAACATGCACCACAGTGGCTTCTATCACATGCTGAGGTCAGTTTGATGTAATCTGTCTGTGCAGGGCTGCAGAGGAAGGGGACTGTTCACCACCCTGCCCTGGCTGCCAGGCCCCCATGTAGCACGGGGCCTCGCCCTTTCCTGGGGGCCCTCACGCACTAAGATTTTTATTTCTCTCATATCCTGCTTAGATGTGTTTCCTCTTCTAGTACCCCTTTACTACTAAAATTATCATGTGTATGCAGGTTTTTTAAACTGGGGATGCACGATATTGCCCGATAACCAATATTAAAGCAGCTGTGCGGAACTTTTCGTTTTCGTTGATTATAGCGCCCCTTTGGTCGAAGCGGTATGACACCCACAGCCTGGTGTCGTAAAATTCCGACTGCAGCCGGCAATTACCGCATGCATTTGTTTTGGAGAGCGAGAGGATTAACTAACGTCAGGTCAGTCCAAGTAATTAGTGGAAACAGCAAAATTACTCAGTCAATTCTCCTGTCGTGTTTCTGTTCTGTTCTGATCTAATCTGTTGTGTATTTTGAGCTACTAGGGCTACCGTAGTAGTGTGAGCCTCAAGTTATTCTGGGTAATGTAGTAACCGTTGTGCTACTGGAAACAATGAGAAGCAGCCGTGTACGTTCGGTGTAAGGAGGAATAAACAGTTAACAAGTCATCTGCTGAGTCCGCATTATTATGTGAAAAGAATACTCCGACGATTTGGGAGTTATGCCCTTTCTCTATCATTTTCATATTGAGACAGCGGTTAGCATGGCACTTGTAGGGGGTCAGTACATCTTGCGCGGAGGGATACACCGGTGAGCAACAGCTGCAGCTGGCTCTGGGACAGGTACGCTAGGTCACTCGGTAAAAGCAAACAAAGAGACGACACGGACGATATTACTCACCCGACTGAAAGCTGTCCATCAGCTCCTGCAGGCCTGGGGCGTTTTTTCCAGTTCATCTTAGGAACATGAAAAAAAGTTTCAATCACGCCAGGATTAGTGATTGCTGCAAAGTTTTCACTCCTTGTGATGCACTCTCTGCGGCGGTTTTCCTCCTGATGATATATCTCCCCAACGATGGTAGCACCGAATCCCATTCTGTGCAGCAAAATGGGAGCGGAGGATTCAGCCTCTCTTCTCGACTTCAAAGTCGCGTTCAAAGTCATCCATTGCAGCTGCTATAGTCCGGAGATATCGCTAGGCTAAATAAACAGCTGAATTTTGTTTATAAGCTACGTCTGTGCCTGCTCACCGGTGTAACCCTCCGCGGATCACAGCGCAGGACGTACTGACCCCCTATAAGCGCAATGCTAACCACTGAGACCCAGCCACTGGACGTACAGACACAAAAAAGATATTGATCATGTTGTCTCAATATGACAATGATAGAGAAAGGGCATAACTCCCAAATGGTCGGAGTATTCTTTTATGTGAAGATACACGGTGAAGACATAACATAATCCTAACACAGCAAAGCTGTTACCTGCAGCCTTCGCTTGCAAAGCTAACGCTACTAACGTTAGGTCAGTCCAAGTAGTTAGTGGAAACATGCTAACATGCTAACGTTACACACAAATTAGTAGTAAAGTAAGACCTGTTCATAAATGTTCTGGTGTAGCTCTGAATTTCTTATAAACTGAGGACAACTGCCTGCTGTATATTTGTGTTCATGGTCACAGTCACAGATAATTTTAGATGATGCTCCTTCGTTATCCGCCATGACATCAAAAGTACAATCAAGTCCTCATAGATACATCTCTGATAAAACTGTTAGGTGTTATGTGTTCAGCAATGCCCACTGCGTACTGCGTACTGCTTACTCGAAGAAAACTGTAAACACGGCTCCTTCTTCTGTGGTTTAATCGCTGCAGGCGAGCAGAATCACTTCCGCCTCGGGTGCCGTATTCTGGTTTGCTGACTTCCGCTGTGTGTCCGACCCAAACGAGGCTACGCTAAATAGCCATATAGAGAAAGGCTGTTTTGTCGCTGTTGGGTTCAAATAAATATGCGGATCTTCAAGGGGGGGTGATACGAACTAGGGACAGTTTTATAAATGGTAAAAAGTTCCGCACAGCTGCTTTAATATATCAATTTTTTCTCCACCTAATTTTAGTGATCATCAAATCTCCTCTGTATTAATTATTAGTTAATTATGTAACCTTTATTCAACCTCTTGAGATTAAAAATCTCTTTTGCATGAGTGTCCTAAGTTAACAAAAGTTACAGACAACAGAAAACAAAAATACAGAAAAAAACTGTAAAGCTCTAAAACAAGCAGCAAAATTAGGATGCATTCACACTGGTGCTATTTGGGCCGCTTTAAACGAACCCTGGTCCACTTCCATGGATATTTTGGTTCGTTTGGAGTGGTGTGAACACTCATTCAAACTCTAGTGCGGACCAAACGAGCGAACCCTGGTCCACTTGAAAACTGGGTGTCTCAGTTCACTTGCAATTGAACCCTGGTGCGGTTCGCTTACAGTGGGAAATGCAAACGGACTATCCAGTGAACCAAAGAGAGAAAGTGAAGTAGCACGCAGTGCATTTTGGGTGGTACAAAATCAAAGCCAACAGCGCAAACTGGGAGAAGCATTTTTTAAATTGTCTAGTGAGAGGATTGCGGCACACAGATTTAATCAGTAGATCAGTATCTCATCACGGTAAAAAAAAACACCTGCGACTGCAATATATTAAGGTCCGTGACTGAGGGGGATGGATTTCTGTTTTTTGGTCCTGGCGAATTGATGAACCGGGTTTTTTTTCTTCCTGGTCAGTGGTTGTTTCGGGCAATACCGCCCCCAAACGAGCAGCTGTTGTAACTGCATGACGTTGTCCAGGTGGTTTGATCCGCTTTAAAAAGTGCAGTGTGAAAGTGAACCGAACCAAATGAAGGTGTGAAATTTTTTAACTGAGTCCCCCCGACTATCCTGGTGTGAATGCACCCTAACATTACTACAACGTAAAGTGAAAAAGTATGTTAATACTAGAAATGAACTATGGAAACACAAAAAACGGCAACTACACATGATTACAAAGACCAGCTATGACACATCATGGCACTGGCATATAGAAGATTGTGTACAAAAATTATACATTCAAGAACTTCTAAAAAAAAAATGAACTGCTTGGCAACCAGACCATGGCTATTCAATGTAGTCAGAATAAAACGCCCAGTCTCTTTTACAAGCCCGGTGTGGCGACACATTTTCACAAATAAAGGCCTGTTTCAATGAGACGCCTAGTCTGGTTTTCAACTCGGTGCTGACTAATTTGGTATGATGTTTGAGCGCTGCTTGGGTGGAGACAGACGGTATTTTGTGGTGGCGCGGTGTAGCATCTCACCAGTCAAGGAGCTAAAATTAGCGTGTTCACGCAGGTGTCGTGTGTCCATCAATGCCGAATGGAGCTTAAGCCAATAAATTCGGGTGTCTACTGCAGAGTCATTTAACCTGGGCTTGAATGCTGATTGTTACCTTTCCTTTGACATTAAAAGCCAAATGTTTGATTAGGAAAGCGATGAGGCCCGGGAGCTCCTTAACCTCTGAGCAGAGGACAAGATCGGCCACCATATAAGGACGGGAAATGATTGTTATTGACATGCCACTGTCGTTATTTATAAAGTGCTGCCGACGCATATTTTATCCATCGCACTAGAGGCTGACGCTGTTGTGTTGAAAGTCAAGCCCGTCATGTCTCTTTTGCCTCTACCATGCTGGAATGTTATCTAAAATCACACACTGGAGCGGCGTAATGCAGCCGTTGTTTGATTCTGTGTAAAAATGCAAAGCTGGCATAAAGAAGAGACTTCATGTGGCAGCCCTGTAGCGCAATATCTGTGTAGAAAGGGCCACTGGCATTATTGGCTCCAGCTCCAATCGACGTTGATTGGCAGTGATGGAAATATGACACCCGGGTGGAGGCACCAATCCTTGCCCCGTTACCAATGCAACACAGTGTCAGGCCGCCACAAGGTACCGTCTGTCTCTGCCAAAGCAGCACGCAAACATCGTTCAAAATTCAGTCTGAGTTTGAGAGAGAAACTAAATGAGTAAAAGATATTTTAAAAAGTTACCACTGTAACATTTTCACTGGCCTCCGTGCTGCTTTCTACTGTTTACTAACCTGTTTTTTGACCCGTCCGTGACAAACTGCTGCAGAGCCGAGTACACAGCTCTTGTCCATTTGCAATGGGTAAAAGAATCTATCAACTATTTGTAGCAGGTTTTCACTTTTAAAAAAACATTCACATGCTAATTATGGTAGAAAAAGGGGGTATGTGTGTGAAGACACTGGGGGGTGGGGTGGGGGGGGGGGTTAATGATTTTAAACCACTGAGGACCCCCTATCACCTTTGTCACTGCTGTGATACAAGAACATTACGTGCACTGCTGCATTTTCCAGATAGATCATTAAGCATGTCAGATATGACTCAACGGTCATTAATTATTTACACCAAAGTTTGATGACTGAGTGCCACTTTAAGGAGCCAGCACAGGCCGCACAGGAAGTCATAGTAGTAGTTGTAATCTGCCTCATAATAGCAATTAATATGAAATTCCTCGCTTGCCAAGTTTATCAGTTTGCAGATCACTTCATCTGTCCCCCGAGGGTCGACGAGTTAATCCATTTTTCCTGAAACCTCCCTTTCTCCTCTGCCATACAGTGGTTATTTCAGCAGTGGCTTTACCATCTCACTTCCACATGACACTTCCGAGTCGTCCACTGATATTGCTAACTTAAGCAAACAGCACAAGCTGACAAGATGAAATTCCTGTGACACTGTCGTTGCCATGCAAACATATAACTTCCTACAAGCTGTTATTCCTAATCGGGCAGACGCTTGTTTGGAGGACACAGTTTGACGCAGCAGTCTATTAAATGTAAGCTAACAAAATGGAAAGTATTAAAATTAAATTATAAAGCATGCCTTTTTGAGGTGACACTAAATGTTTTTGAGGGCCGCCACTGGCCGCACTTTGAGCCACATTGATTTACACCCACACGTCAAAATTGTCCTCAGTGAAAAAGGCCATCATTGATCATTATCACACCATGAGGAAACCCCAGTTATGACCATCAAGCGTGCTACTGTGATGGTATGACCATGTCAGATTGCTCTCACGTCACATGGAGAGAGGACTGGACTTTGAAGTTCCTCAGAACAAGAAGTTAACTTTGTGTAACCCTGCAGTGGCACCCTGAAGTGACATCATGGTCTGAATGTGACGACTGTGTTTTTTAGGGTCATGCTGATATTTTAGAATAAAATCAGATTTTTTACATAGATTAAATCATTTCAGCAAGTTTTCTTTCATGTCGGTGCATAAAGGGAGCTTGTTAAAATGTTGACTCGAGTGTCTGTAAATGGGGACAAGGGGCTGGTATCATCACTGGGTTGGCCTGCTGCACGCCCACTTTGTAAACAATAAAGCTGAGAAATCCCCAGAGCGCTGTCACTGCCCTCTGACATGTTTTTATTAAAGAAAACAGACGCACATTGCACACTGAGCCTGCGTCAGGGAGACTGTTGCTAACTTTGGTTGATGCGGGACTGTGTATACAGTGAGTGCAGTTATCAAACATGGTGTCTTCTGTAGTGGGATTAACAACATTTTATGCATCCATACTCTTATCGTGACGGCCCATCAGCAGATGGAGACATGGATGTTCATTTTAAAGCTGATATTGGCCGATACTGTTGACGTGCTGATATTATTGTGCATCTCTAGAAACAGTAATAGTATTCATTCGGAATGTTGAACCGTTTCATCCCTTAGCGTGACATTTAACAGACTGCAGTTGAACAATGACTTTCTCAGAGCTCTCTTATGGATTAACTATGTGATGGAGACAGAGTTTCTAAAATATCTGAGACGTATATTCGGAATTACAAATGATGCAAGATAACTGTAATAAACTTATATCTGCTGATGATATTGGCCCACTGATTATTCGGTTAGTCTTGAGCAGGGTTGTGGTGATATTAGGGCTGGGCAATATGAGGATATTGTATCAATATCAAGATATGAGACTATATATCGTCTTAGATTTTGGATATCGTATCATGATATGGCATAAATATTTTTCTCCCTTGTTTTAAATGCTGCATTACAGTAAAGCCATGTAAATTTATTAGGGCTGTATCCAAATATTCGGATATTCGAATATTCGTTTCTATGGGTAGGTTTTTTTTATTTACTTTTTTTTTTTTTTTAACATATATTTTGGTGCTAAATGTGGTCTTTTTGTTGTTGGTAAATGTAGGTTATCAATAAAAATCAAAACTTTTAAATTGCATTGTTAAAAATGTGAAAATATAGTATCGCCTACCAACGGAGCTTGTGCGCACGGCACGCTTGAGCGCATCCATCTGAGGCTGTGGATCAATGCCAAGTTTTACCACTTTATCACTATTCCCTCTAACTTGTAGCTGTTTTTTCGTTATCTTTTGAATTTAATATGAATTATGGAACCGTTTTTGTCAACGTTTGTTTCCCCCGTTTTGTACAATAAATTATTGTTTAAAGTTTCAACAAGTTTCTTTTGGAGTGCGTGACACAAGTGTGTTTTGAAAACGACCGCGGACTGTCACCTGCTCAACGCATCAGTACCTTCGGATGCCATGACAGTAATAGCCAATAATGTCAAAATATCATTTACAGACCGATTTAACAGACGATCACTGCTGCCCGACCCGCAGGTCCATTTGCGGGTCCCGCGGGTTACGGGTCGACCCGCGCATCACTACTCAGCTCAGTCTATAAAGGCTGTACACACAACAGTAAGGCTATAGACATTATATTCTATTCAGGCCGGCAGAACCAGCAGCGCATCGGCTCTACAGTGCACGGCACTGCTGATTAACCATTTTATTGCAGCACAGAGTGTCTGCCAGCAACCAATTACTTGCAGAGGCTTCCTACAACTTGTTTCAACGGTTCCGATTTAATCAGAAGACAAATTAAACAGGATGACTAGCCAATGTGAAAATCAAAAGAAAGCATAGAATAATGTACTGAAGGAGACTGTTGTGCCATCACATTTTTTTGTGGTTTGAGAGCAAAGATCCGGTCGCCACTGTGCAAAACTCCGCAATACAATTAGGTCCGAAAATAACGAATATTCGTTATAAATTCTGCCGAAGGTCCGAATGTTAAGAAATGGTATTCGGGACAGCCCTAAAATTTATCGACTTACCAGGCGTTTTATTTGTTTCAACGCTCGCCTTAATCCACTTAGTCTTTATATATCCACATTATAGATGATTATTGATCACAATCTCTTTGAAAAAAAACCCAACAAAACAACAGTCACCCCTACAACTTAATTGTATTTAGTCAGAAATATTGTTATGTTCGATTTTGTCTCCCAGTCCAGGCATTAATTAAGTGCTTTTGAGGAGATAATATCGAGATATATATTGTGTATCGAGATACAGCTTGAAAATATTGTGAAATAATTTTCAGGACATATCGTCCAGTAAGTTATATTCCCCTTCGATTGCCTGTCAGACGTTTTACACAGACTTCTATTTAAAAAATGGTTTCAGTGTTTGTTCAAACTCACCTTCACTCCTTTAAGGGTCATTGTAACTGATCATATCAATCCTGCAACACCATTTACCATGATACCGTGATATTTTCAAAGATGTTATAGTACAGTGAAAATCTCATACCACTGCAACCCTAGGCTTGAGTCCAAAGAAAAATGTTAAACATTTGTACCGTCAACCAATTGCAGAGCTGCTTTGATGGAAAAAATGGGACTGAAATTCCTTAAATTCATCTACAGGACAAACATTCCATGAAAGGACCTTCATGACGTGGTCATTCATGCTTGAGACATTCATGATAATTGTGCAGGGGCCATGTGCTCGAGCATATTATGTGCCTGTTTGGAGGCTGATGGATAGCAGTGATGAACTGTTAACGTAACTGATATGAAGATATAAAGTCAAGTTATTCAAATATTACGGCTCCTACCCAGACAACCTGTCAGCAATATTATATTGCCTTATGTTTTTATACGTGTTGCTTGTTGTATTGCTTGTTGTTTTATACAGTTTAACTATTACACCGATCATGTTTCTTTAATGTGTTGCTTTGAATTTTATTTCTACTGTTACTTCCTGTTTAGTGCTGTAACGATGCAAATTTCCTTGCTGTGGGACGAATAAAAAAGGATTATCTTATCTTAAAACAATTGAAGCCTCTAAAAAATTCTAGTATAAGAAAGATGGAGTTTGAAGTTTCTCCATTTTGACTCACAGTGGCAAAAAAGGCAAATTATTTTCTACATAAAAAAAAAGAAAATACCATTCATACCTCACAAGATACAGTCAAATATATAGTTTCCTCTTAGAAACGCTCAGATTGTTCCCTTCTTACTCACAAGAAACATCCCCTTTTGGAGTGCAGTTTAATGGGATTTAGGATGTCATCCGCCTCAGTGCGTAGTACAGTATGAAATATTCAAATGTGTCACAGGACTATTGCTCTCCGGCGCCGGTCCCAGGGTTTAAAGAAACAACAAATTATCAAGATGGACAGATAATCGTTTCTTTATTTCCAGACTCCCATTGATCTTGTTTTAAGATCTTGTCTCAAGAAATATTTGTCCTTCCATTGTGTTTGTTCGAATTAAATACAGGAAGCAGGTGAAAGATGATACAAACAAATGCCAGACGTTGACTGAGTACGAAAACAGTGATTCATTAAATGAAACACATGTGTGCCAAACGTCTCAGTGAGTCAGAGCAGTTGGTGGACTTATGCCCACATCAAAGCAGTCTGCACTGTTCCAGTAACAGCTTGTTGTAATAAGTCTGGGTTTAGCACAACCCGGGCTCTGTGCTTAAACATTATTAAAACGTAACTGAATGAAACTGCACTGCAAAGTGAGAGGAAGTGAGAGTTGAATGTAGCACGTCAAGATACAACAATAACACCCAGCAGTGCCTTCACAGTTACACATTCACACCTTGTACAGCTGCAGGGGTCAAATGTGCTTCTCAAGCTCTCGACTTTTGGCCACCTGCAATCGATTTGACCCAAAAACCTTAAGGGGTAACTCTGGTATTGTTCAACCTGAACCATATTTTCCTGTGTTTTTGTGTCTGAGTGACTATGGAGACAAGAATTTTTGAAACTGGTCCAGTATTAAGCAAGAGTGCTGCAGCTGGCAGCCCTTAAACAGGCTGCAATGTATAGTTAAGGGGTAGGCTCAGATTCTTATTATAAGTGTCTTGACAACATTATAGAAACAGACATTGACCTTCTTGTTTAACAGTGAGATCCTTTTTGTTTAACCAGAAACAGCCCTAAAATCGGCAATGTGAAACCCACCAGACTCAATTTAAAAAAACAGTAATTTAATCATCATGAAACACACTTCATTCAAAGTTGACGGAAACAACATACAACTCACAAAAATGGTCTTGGTTCATCTTTCCACTGTTGTAACGACTACCAACTCTGGTTTGGTTGAAATAAACCCTTAATTCACCCAGTTAGATGTGAAAACAGGCTGGCTCTATACATGCTAAAATTGCTGTTTTTTTAAATGGAGTCTGGTGGGTTTTGAGATGGTGATTTCGAGGCTGTTAAACAAAAAGGATTTTACTCTTTAACATAAAGGTCCATATCATTTCCATAATGTTGTCAGACACTTCTAATAACAATCTGAGCCTGCACGTGGTAAAAACAACTCTCAGTGGATGTAAATTGATGCTGCATTAATGCCCTGAATGGTTACGTTGCGGCCTGTTTCGCCGCTGCTTGCTCAATAATGGACTGCTTTCAACAACTGCTCTTCCCATTAGTCACTTAGACACTAAAACACAGGAATATAGTCTCCAGTATGAAAAATACTGACGTTACCCTTTAAACTTCCTGGTGTAGGTCTGTGCTGTAGAAACTCATGTCGGAAGTTATTTTTAAATTTTCCCTTTTTTGTTTCCTGAAAGATTACTCAAGGTTAAAGGGCACAGCAGTCATGAAATACTGTTTATGTTCAGACTTTGGTGATATAAACAGAGGAAGTAGGACAGCAATAATAATAATTATTATTATTATTATGGGATGAGAATACTGTTTTTTCCTAAAATGCAATAAACTATAGATAAAAAAACAGCAGTACAGTGTGGCCAAAGACTATATATGGTATAATAGGGCTGGGCATTACAGAGAAAATCTACTTATAAATCTTATAAATGCTTATGTGCTTTTTGATAAATAATCATGATATTTATCATGTAATATGGATATAATGACTAAGGGTAAAGGCAAATAATGAGCAGCTAGTCTGAACAGTCTAAAAGTTCAGAAAATTACATCACTTTACTGCAGTGCAGATTTTAAACCCAGTAAAAGCCAATATTTGCAATATTACAATATCCAAGATCAAGGAAGATATCTAGTCTCATATCCTGATATTGATATAATATAGATATATGGACCTACAGTGTGATAAGAAACAGATATGTGCTTGGGAAAGCCTAGAAAACACTCTCTCAAAGGAAATTCAATTCTCATTTGTGGGCACTAATGGGTTAACTGACTCTCCTCTGTTTGTTGCAGTGATGTTCACTCTCACCGAGGTTGCATCCTTGAATGACATCCAGCCGACGTACCGCATCCTGAAGCCATGGTGGGACGTGTTCATGGACTACCTTGGGCTGGTCATGCTCATGCTGGCCATATTTGCCATGACCATGCAGATCACCAAGGACCAGGTGGCTTGCCTTCCGTGTCTGGAGGACTCGGAGGAGGCCACGGGAGCAAAGCCGAACTCTTTCATGCAGCAGACAGCACAGAAAGCAGCCTCATCAGCAGCCACTGGAGCCCCCCTGGCAAACACCCTCCCCCTAATCACGAAGGACTTACCGGACGATGCTGTCCATGAGATCCACGTCACACACCAACACACTGCTGTGGTGCAAGAGAAGTATGTTAATCAACCTCAACCGACCGGCGTCAGGACCAACTTGGACTATCAACAGTATATCTTCATCAACCAAATATGTTACCATGTTGCCTTGCCCTGGTATTCCAAGTACTTTCCTTACCTCACCCTCATCCACACCCTTGTTCTCATGGTCAGTAGCAACTTCTGGTTCAAATACCCAAAAACTAGCTCAAAGATAGAGCATTTTGTTTCCATTCTAGGTAGATGTTTTGAGTCTCCCTGGACTACAAAGGCTTTGTCTGAAACCGCTTGTGAGGACTCTGAGGAGAACAAACAGCGGCTGACCGGCACCTCCGCAGCACCAAATCAGGTGTCTTTAGAGGGGAAGGATGACGGCACAACCGCGAACTCATCCACGCCCATGCTCGGGGTGAAATTCTCTGCAGATAAGCCCATCGCAGAGGTCCCAAGCAGCATGACAATCCTTGACAAAAAAGATGGGGAGCAGGCCAAAGCCCTGTTTGAGAAAGTAAGAAAATTCCGAGCTCATGTGGAGGACAGTGATTTCATCTACAAGCTTTATGTAGCGCAGACTGTTGTCAAAACTGTCAAGTTTATTTTGATATTATCCTACACGTCAACATTTTTGGCTAAAATAAATTTTAAGCATGATTGTGAACCTGATATTAAACAGCTGACGGGATACAGGAAGTTCTTCTGCACGCACAACATGGCGTTCATGCTAAACAAGCTGCTTATTAGCTACATGGCGTTGATTTTGATCTACGGGATGGCCTGCCTGTACTCTCTCTTCTGGGTGTTTCGACGACCTCTGAAAGAGTACTCATTCGAGAAGGTCCGTGAAGAGAGTAGCTTTAGTGACATTCCTGATGTCAAAAATGACTTTGCATTCCTCTTACACATGGTTGACCAATATGACCAACTCTACTCCAAACGCTTTGGTGTCTTCTTGTCCGAGGTCAGTGAGAACAAGCTTAGAGAGATCAGCCTCAATCATGAATGGACCTTTGAGAAGCTGAGGCAGCTTGTGACTCGTAACGCACAGGACCAGCAGGAGCTGCACCTTTTCATGCTCTCTGGTCTTCCGAATGCTGTGTTTGACCTCACAGACTTGGAAGTGCTGAAACTGGAGCTGATTCCTGAGGTGAGGTTCTCAGCAAAGGTCTCTCAAATGACCAGCTTGCAGGAGCTGCATCTCTGCCACTGTCCGGCCAAAGTAGAGCAGACGGGGTTCGCTTTCCTCCGTGATCATCTGCGCTGTCTTCATGTCAAGTTCACTGATGTCGCTGAGATCCCAGCATGGGTGTATCTGCTGAGAAGTTTGAGGGAACTTAACCTCATTGGAAACTTGAGCTCAGAAAATAACAAAATGATCGGCCTTGAGTCCATGCGAGATTTGAGGCATCTAAAGACACTATGCTTGAAGAGCAACCTCACAAAAATGCCCACAAACATCACAGAGCTGTCACCACATCTGATTAAGCTAGTGGTGCACAACGACGGTACAAAACTAATGGTACTGAACAGTCTGAAAAAAATGGTAAGTCTGATTGAGCTGGAGCTGCACACCTGCGAGCTGGAGAGGATCCCCCACGCTATTTTCAGCTTGATCAACTTACAGGAACTTGACCTGAAATCTAACAACATCCGAACCATAGAGGAGATCATCAGCTTCCAGCACCTCAAGAGGCTGACGTGCCTGAAACTGTGGCACAACAAAATTATCACCATCCCATCCTCCATCGGCCAGGTCAAGTCTCTGGAGGCTCTCCACCTCTCTCACAACAAACTGGAGTCCCTGCCTCCGGCCTTGTTCACTCTACCCAAACTGCGGCACCTGGACGTGGGCCACAACTCCATCACAGTGCTCCCTCCAGATGTGGGTCTCCTCCACAATCTCCAGCACTTAGCCATCAACTCCAACAAGCTGGAGGTGCTGCCAAAGCCTCTGTTCAGATGCACCAAGCTTAAGGTGCTGTGTCTGGGGAACAATGCGCTCACCGTGCTGCCGGAGACCGTGGGTCAACTGGTCCAACTCACTCAGCTGGAGCTGAAAGGAAACTGTCTGGACAGACTGCCCCCTCAGCTGGGAAACTGCCGCCTGCTGCGCAAAAGCGGGCTGGTTGTGGAGGACCATCTCTTTGATGCACTGCCCGTGGACGTTAAGGAGAACATCAGCCGCGAGACCACGTCCTTCACGAGTGGCTTATAGCACAAAAAACACAACTCATGCTTCACGAGGTCATGACGAGCCTGCGTAACAGATGTACGAGTAGACTGTTTATTATCGTAATATCCGTAAAAATGAATGCATTTTCTTGATTATTCTAATGAGTTGTCTTAGTTGCTTATGTATTAAAAGTGGTACAGATTGCTTTTCTTGTTGCTGAATATCTAAGTCAGCAACTTTTTAGCATTTTCTTAGCTTTGAGTAATAACACTTTAAAAATTTAGCTATGTAATATTCTATAGACCAAAACTGTTTGCTCTGATGACACAGTATGTAGATTTATTGTTTTAGGTACTCAGGTATAATTGTAACCATGGGGAACAATCTTTTTGCCTTAACTGCTGCTATTTTTTTACAGTGAGGGCTTTCACAAACAAAAGGCCAAATATGAATATTTCATGTTTTCATGTCAGTGTTTCATACAGACACGATCCACAGAGCAATTTCTATATGTTATGGAAGAGGACACAATGCAACCTTTTTTTCCTAGTAGTTTTTATTAACCTTTATTTTCCTTAATGTCTTGTAGCCAACAGAATGAGTTTAGAGTTGTAAAACTCAGGTGGAGACTAAGCACCAGAAATGAACCTTTAACTTGATGTTGTAGAGATTGTACACTAAGGCCTATAGTAATTCATTTGCACACTGATGACTTAAAGGAGCTGTATGCAAGAGTTAAAACATTAAAGGGGTGGTTCTGATTTTTTTAAGTGGGGTTGTATGGGCTACTTATCCATAGTCAGTGTGTTACATACAGTAGATGTCAGTTGGCACGCCCCCCAGGTTGGAGAAGTAGGCTGGAGTACTGACATGGAGGCTAAGCAATGTACTGCTGTGGATGGGGCAGCAACAAAATGTAATTTTGCCACCTAAAATATCTATAACAGCTTAAGTGTACGCTATGTTGAGAGTATTTTCACTGCTTTACCTTACCATCAGGCAGCCTGTTACGAAGGGAAAGCCGTTAATGGCCTAAGTACCCATCTATGCTCTCTTGAAAGCCGCCAGACTCCATTGACAAAAACAGCAATTTTGGTTCTGTGAACACGGGAGCTGCTGGTCTACTTCTGCATCAGTAAGTTAGCTTGTTTGTGTTATTGTGTGACTGATGAATCCGAACTAACCCTTTAAAACATCAGAGTCACACAATAACAAACTGAATAACTGATCGAGGCAGCAGTAGACCAGCAGCTCCTGCATTCAGTAATCTTAAATCACTATTTTTCTCAGTGGAGTCTGGCTTTGAAGAGGGTAAAATAATGGCTTCAGGTTCCCATCAGGTGGCAAGGTAAAGCAGTGAAAATACTCTAAATATAGCGCACCTTTAAATGATTTACATTTTTTAGGTGGGACTTTTTTTTAGGTGTTTCAAATATATTGTTGTTGCGGCCCCCATCCACAGCAATATGTTGTTTAGCTTCTGCTGCAGTACTCCTGCCTGCTTCTCCAAACTGGGGATGTGCCGACTCCCATCTACCGTAGGTATTCCACTGACTATGGATAATTACCTCATACAACCTCACTTTAAAAGATCCAAACTATTCCTTTAATATAGCAGAAAACCAATATGGAGCTATTAAGGAGCAATGGCGTCTTGAGCAGAGAATGACGTCACGCTCCAAGCTTCTCTATGTATTGTTGTGGTAAACAGTCAGTCGGCACATGCATGTAAGTCCCTGTGAGTGGATCCCACTGGCTAGCTAATCACTGACGCTCTGCATTGTGCTCATATGGAGGTTACTTCTGATAAAGTTGACGGCCTTATCACAGAGGTGTCGGACCCACCCTCCAGTTTCCCCTTATTTGCTTTGTCAGCACTGTTGCCATTGTTAGCTGCCAGCTCGGCCACCTCCATGTTGAGAACCATGTGCAGCCAATCCCACCCCAGACTCTGAATCGTATGCTCTGAATGTCTCATACAGCTCCTTTAATGATTTAAAGATGGGTGAATGTCCTTTGTGATAACATGTTCCGAGACCAACGTGAGCTGATAAAAGGGAACTCTCTCGACTATCTTTTTTTAATCATGCTTTGAAATTTGAAATGTGTAATAAAACCAGTCACACGAAGGACTGATTATTTAACATGTCAGAATCGTGTAATGACGACAAACACGTCTGCCTTCGTTCTTCTCAATGTATTTCTGTGTAGGCCTACTGTGTATGTACAGTACGTGTTCTCCTGAGCTGCTGTACCACCTTTGTGATCCTACGCTCAAAGTTCACAACTTTATGGCACAATAAAACAAGATTTTAGATGAACGTCTAATCATTATTCAACTACCGCAGGTGCACTCCACTGAACACTCTACCGCAGTCAGAAAGGGCAAGTGAGTGATTCAGATTCATTCATTGCATTTGACTCACACAGGTTGAAATAACATTAATGAGGCTTCTGTCTCAGCAGCTATAGTGGGGCAAAAAAGTATTTAGTCAGCCACTGATTTTGCAAGTTCTCCTACTTAGAAAGATGAGANAATACTTTTTTGCCCCACTGTATTACAAAGCAGCATTTAATCGTCTTATTAGTTATAGCTGTATTTGATAAGTCAGCGTGTAAAGAAGGTGTCATGCCATATTTTACACCGGAAAACCAAACGTTTCTTTGTTTCCTGTCTACAGAATAAGATTTTTTGCTCATGTCTTCAAAGGGGCTTTCCGCATTTCGCAGTTTGTACATCCTTTATTCCTTTACTTGTCACCTCCCCACATCTGAGTTCCCCCCCACATAATCTGTGAGCAGAGACTGCAATTAAGAGACACCAAAAGTGAGGTGTCGAGGCAACAGGCATTTAACAAAATGAGACATCCATGTTCAGAGCAATTATTTTAATGCGATGTAAAATACAGTGTCTGCATCACACCTCTTTTACACATAGATTGAGGGTACACCTGCGCATCCTTGCTCATATATCCTCCGGCAAGCCTCCCCTCTCCTCAATCTGCATTCTAGGAATTAAGACATCTTTCAAGATGGCACGCTGAGATTGATCTCTAGGTCACAGGCAGGAGGATGCTTTTCATTATGGTAACTAATGCTAATAAATACATACATTTTGGTGCCCACACATTGTTTGGGGGGAGGGGGGATGACAGTGTTTTCTTTATTCTCCCGTGACCTGGAAATCGTTCCCCCTCTGCCATCATGGAGGATTTTCTAATCCCTTACGTGCATGAAGGAGCGTAGAGTGAGGAAACAGGTGTATCCTTTCCTAGCATCTCTTTCTCACATCCTTGCTGGGAGGAAGAGATGCAAATGAGGGAAGTGAGGAGACGAGTTAGCATAATGAAAAACATCTAGCGAGTTCCTTAGTTTCCTGTTTACAAAATAAAGGCTTTTGTGCATGTCCCCTAAGGGGCTCCATAGTTTAGCTTTCCCCTATAATGACCTTTAGAATCATCAGTCATACCTGCAGGCCCATTTCAATGAGGTGGAGGCGTCTTCTGGGGATAATTACAACACATCAGCAGGCACTTGGTAACTAGCTGCATCTGTATCTGATTTAGAAGTTTCTGTTTGTGATCTGCATCATGATTATCATAACTATTATTGGTATACATGTAGGTGCATAATATCTTGCAAAACAGCAATTTTTCCATGCATTTATAAATAATATTGGGTACAAAGAAATCATAAAAGCTGCACCGTACAACAATCTAAGTAAATATTAACTGCAGTTAGTTATAAGACATTTTTCAGTTAAATATCAAGCGAGCAATGTGATTTTATTAAGAAGTTATCTGCTAGCTAGTGGACCTATACACATGTAAGCCTCCCTACACAGAAATCTAAGGTACAGTATATTACACAAACTGGAACTAAAAAGCAAGTCAAATTGGATTTTTAAAATATATTTAAAGGTTAATAAATTTGTTTCCCAATTTATTTGTCTTCTCCTTCAATGGTAAACAACTGGAGTGTTACGTACATCACTGCCACCCAACTATGGATTTTTTTTTGCTTGCATCAAATGCATAATTGCAATGCACTGTGGGTGATATAGACTTCTGGAGTGACCAGCGTTGTTGACCCACTTTCTCGGCCCTCCGATGGTCGATCTCACCAAGTTCACTTCAGTGTTAGACAAATGGAACGATAGGGAAGTTAAAGAGGGCATGTTGAATGACTGATGAAACGCAGCCAGATTGTAGACTAAGCCACACTGACCTCTGTGATTCACAATTATTAGGATGATCCCACAATTAACTATTTTAAAGTTGTAGAAACTCAGGCAAATCAGTCCACATGATGTGTTTACGGATCAGTTATGGTATAGAAGCTGTAGTCTTGACATGTCCTCTGGTTTATGAGGTTTAACCCACATAATCCATAATCTCTCTCACCTGGTGTCTACTATTAATTTGATGAAGATGTCTCGTGTTCATCCATCCATGTGATCCGACAGAACATGTGTCTGCCATAATTCTATAATCCCATCCAGTTCTCCAGTATATGTGTTGTCTTTTATTGGGAACCTAATGGTCCTCTGCAAACCAGTAACGCTGTGTGAGCGAATGAGTCCAAGAGGAAACAATAGGTTCACTGTTTCTGTGTCCATGTTATGGAGGTCATAGAGGTCATGCGTGTTGTGCATGTATGTAGCCTTCTGTTCAGCGGTTTAATGGACGGCCTTGCAGTAATGCTGTGAATAAGGGCACTTATCTGAGACTTTACCTCATGATGTACCTGTCCTTGAGATATCCTATCCTGCGTCAGCACATAACTGCTGCTCATTCTGTTACACTCATTCACTTTGTTTAGATTTAATCACATCTGAGCAAACACTGCTCTTCTCTGCAGATTATTCTCTGTATTAAATTATACTTTTAGAAGTTTTTCTTTCACAAATTGTATCATAAAGGTGTCTTCTTCATCATTAAGTCACTATAAATACAACTACTGTATAACTGAGCATAAATGAGACCTACATCACTTGCAAAGGCTTCCAAAGTTGTGCCAGAGTCAGCAAAACCAGAATTAATGCAACTTTTATGTTGTTCACGGCCAGATTAATCCACTGGGAGGGGGTTGAAAAAAAGCTGCGAGCTCCTACAGACCTTCTGTTTGTGATTATTTAGTTAACCACACATCTATTTAGGGATAAACAGGATGCACATAGGCAGACAAGGCAGGTAATAATGCAGAACAACCTCAAGGCCCTGATCATATAATTTAATAATGTACTTGAGTGGTACATATTTCAAAAGATTTGCATTCAATAACATTAACAAACAAACAGAAACATGCAGAATCTGGGGCATTTGAGTCCTCCTTCAGGAACCTGGAAAGCCTCAGACTTACATCTGTCAACGAGTTGTGATTAAAAATTTGTTTGTAGGAATGCAGATCACTCAGGGTCATCACGTTTTATTACCCAAAAATCTGTCTCAGAGAGGGACCCTGTGTCAAAAATGTAGTTTCAAGAACTTTTTCTTTAATTTTCTTTTATTCTTTTACTTATTTTTACATTTGTGCTTACATGTATAGTTACAGAAGTGTGATGCATTCACTTGAGAAAAAAATGCTCTGTTTTTCTGAATCAACATGATTAATATCTCTAAATTAATAACATTATCTACATATTATTTATCTCAGAATTAGAAAAAGGTTTCATTAAAAAAATCTGCTCTTGTTTCTATAAATGAATAACATTATTTTCTCAGAATTTAAAGGAAATTCATTTAAAACATCTGCTCTTTTTTTCTCCAAGTTACAGTTTTCATGGGAAAGGAATCTTCTTTCTGAACTAAAAACGTTATTATTTTATGATCTTGGGGGTTATGAGAATAGTTTTCAGACAAAAAAATCTGCTCTTGTTTTTCTAAATTAACCAGATAATAATCTAATTAATTTAATGAGAGTGCATTACGCTTCCATATATGGTTCATGTCCAGTGGGGAAAAAATTGCACTTAATCAGCCCATAACGCACAGAGAAAGGGAAGTACGGTGGCATGTTAATCTGACCTTAGTCTGTATCTTTTTCAGTTTTCTCTGACACTTTTATTACTAACCATAAAAACATAACTACCATGAACAAATCCATTTAGTGATGCATCTGACACTCTTGGTTAAAGAGTACAGGAGCAGGTCCACCATGTGACGCAGTGTGCTGCCATCTATCAGTACATTTAGGTATCTGCTAACCAGCCGGATGTTGGCATAGACTGTACACCAGGGACATTCAACTTGCTTTGCCCAGGGGCCACCTTTGCAAAACGACAGGAGGCCAGGGGCCAGTCAGTGAACAAACATTAGTAACATATCAGATAAAATGAATAAACAGGGTAATTTAAAGCAGCTCTGTGAATACAGGGGCATTTCTAGGATTTGAGTACATTTAGGGCTTAGCCTGGACCCCAGATCCTCCCCTGACATGAGGGCTGACCTGAATGCTTTAATGCTTCAATCACTGTAATGGTAATCAATGTCCAAATCAGTACTCGAATGCACTTTTTTTCTTTACTTTAATTATTATTAGTTATTCTCAAACATTTAAACTTAGTGATAGGCCTAGTTTTGTGACTCCAACTCATTGTCATCTCATGTCAGTTCCCAGCAGTCCAGTGCCACTGACACTGGGACAGTTTGACCACCTGTGACTGGCTTACAGAGACGATATAGCAAGATGTCGAAAAGTCAAGTGTGTATTTTCAAAAATTGCAAAGATGACCCCCAAAAAGTTGAGTGCCAGATATGCCAAAAGAACTGGCATATCACAAATCTATACTGTGTTTAGCAAATCACCTGAACACTGTAAATAAGAGTGCTCTTGTCCCTAATTACCCTCCATCATCACAGAAATTTTACCGGAGCTTGAATGCCTCAAAACTGGTGTTAGAAAATGGTCGGCAGGCCACAAGTTGAGTGCTGTATACAGTCTGTGGTTGTAGATGAACTAGCATCAGTGCAGAGTCAGCACAGTAACCACAGAGAAGTTCAGAAGTGAAAGTCAGTATGATCACAGCAGAAAAGGAATTGCCACTAAATGGTGGCAGTACAAGAGGAACCGGAGCAGAGAAGAAATGGAGCTGATCAGAATATTTTCATGGACGGCAAGGGCGTCGTAGTGGAGGGAAAAGTGGGACTGATTAAGCAGAGCAGAGAGTGGGGGCCTTGAAAAGCCTGAAATTAAAGTTTGTTTTTGATTGCATTTTTTTCATTTCTAAGTAATCATTGCCATGACAAATAAAATTAGACTTGTAGATCAGTTAAAAGACTGAACTTTGTATTAAGAACATAGTGAAAGCGCTCTTAGGCCCCTCTTATTTCTTATAGGTGCAAAATGGTTTAGTTTGCAAAGGTCCTGGGCACACATATGTCAGAGGACCTCACATGGGCACACAACATGAACTGTGTGATCAGGAAGCCACAGCGCCAATTACACTTTCTGAGAGCTCTCAGGAAGACCAGCCTGTCACAACCTCTGCTGCTGTCCTTCCATCACTGCTCTGTGGAAAGTGTCCTGGCTCATGGCCTCCTGGTGTGGTACATCAGCAGCTCTGCAGCTGACAAGAAGGCCCTGTCGAGAGTGATAAAAGCTGCACAGAAAAAAACACTCACCTACCTGCCCTGGAAGACATTTTCACCTCCCGCTGCCTCCAGAAAACAACAAACATGCTGAAGGACTCATCTCACTCTGCCCATCATCTATTTGACCTACTGCCCTCAGGGAAACGTAATCGGATAATTAAAACACGCACCAGCTGACTGTTGAACAGTTTTTACCCCTAAGCCATTACTACACTGAACACTGCACTCCAATCACACAGCATGCAAACAGCATATGTTGGCACTGCTTGTGTGTGCATTACGTGTCCGTGCGTGTGTGTGTGTTTAGTGTATGAATGAGTGATATCTTATCCATCCATCCATTTTCATCCACTTATCTGGGGCCAGGTCACGGGGGCAGCAGGCCAAGCAAAGCACCTCAGATGTCCCTCTCCCCAGCAACGCTTTCCAGCTCCTCCTGGGGGACCACAGGGCTTTCCCAGGCCAGATGAGATACGTAATCCCTCCAGCGTGTTCTGGGTCTGGGCCTCCTACCAGTGGGATGTGCCTGAAACACCACCAGCAGGAGGCACCCAGGAGGCATTCTGATCAGATACCCGAACCACCTCAACTGACCCCTTTCGACAAGAAGGAGCAGCGGCTCAAATGACCTCGATGACACAGCAACTTCAGGGAATGAGTACCTTGCCCGGTATGGGGACACCGGGGCCCCCCTCTGGAGCCAGACATGCGGGGGAGCTCGCCGTCTGGTGGCCAGGCCTTGGGCCATGGGGCCTGGTCGGGCTCAGCCCAAATGAATAACATGGGGTCGCCACCCTGTGGATTTATTACTCTTATAATAAGTTATGTTTTGTTCTGTGCATTAAATTTCGTTGTATTTATTTACAATGACAATAAAATGAACTGAAGTGGATTGAACTGAATTATGCAATGGTTTCAACTGTATGTGGCCCATAAACTAAAATGAGTTTGACGCCCCTGCAATAAATAGTTTGCGATGCGATACTGTTACAATCCAGTAGGTGGCGGAAATGCGATGCAAACCGCCATGACACCCTACAGAAGAAGAAGATGAACTAGCATCACTTGTCTCACATGCCAACTGATAATGTAAACCGTTATTAACCAACAAAATGATGCGTCCTTCGTTCAACCCACCTTTCATTAAACCCAGAGCAGCTGCTCCAGTGTACAAACAACAACAACAGCCGCCTGGAAGGTAAATTAGCTCAGTGCCTCAGTCCGAAAAACACGAAACGTTAGCTAAAGTGTTGAACGTTAATCTGTTTGAGAAAGTTTCAGATTAACAGCGTCGAGTAAAGTGCCCGTTGGATTAGATTATAACAGTGTGTTTTTGCCGACTGGATACTGAGGGTACATGTCGTTAGACTGTCGCTACCCCAAACATTATTAGCAGCCAACTGTAGCTATGTAGCTAAAGCTAACAGCTAAGCTAGCTAAGTTTGTTTGCCTGATTTGTTGATATTAGCATTGATAAAAGACCACATTGCCTTCAGCCTGCCTTGCTATTTTTTATTGTATTGACTCAGTTAATATTATTGCACTGTTATATCACCCCCCCCCCCCCCCCCCCTCCTGTTTTCTGGGATGAACAGGATACCCCATGACTTCAGAGAGGCTATGATACATATCCCAATGAAGCTAGCAGCAGACAAGTCAAACATCAGGACACCTGACTTGGCAGCTCCGACACACAAAAAACAGAAACCTGCAGGTAAATCTTGTGGACATTAAAGCGCACATAAATAGAGGCACACTGCATCAACACCATGAAAGACCACAGCAAAGGTTTTGCAAGTCTGAGCTCATTTACTCCAAATTACTTGGATTTAACATCACAACTGATCACTTAGTAAGTCATGCATGTCTACTTCCCTGATTTTAGGGATGCACATCTAAACTGTATATATTAAAAACATTTTAGGTCTAAAAGCCCAACTAGGGACAAAAATTGAAAATTGGCAATAGCTATAAACTCTCTATGCGACACATAGTCCCATGCTCTGTATTGGTACTATGTTAAATTGCATCGTCCCTATCAAATAAAAAAATAAATATTCCATGACTGAAAAGAAGCAGAGAGAAGAAAACAGTATTATTTCACCAGTCCCTCTCTTAAAATACAAATGATCAGAATGAATAGATGGCCTGTCAGTGACAGTTAATAACCAGTACTTAGAGTAACTTCAGAAAAATAAATAAATAAATAAACAGAGAAGAATACACAATGTCCCCTTCAACAAGGGAACAGCTCCTACACGACAACTTCATATAGCCTAATTGTTATTTCTTTATACATTTTCTTAAACTGAAAAATATTTAGACAACCCTGTAGAGAATTCCACAGTTTACCGCCCACCACTGAAGTACATATCTGTTTTAATGTAGTCCGTGCAAACTGGTGCTTAAAGTGAAATTTTCTTTGATGCTCGTCGTCCTCTGAAATAAAAACAAACAACTTTTGTAAAAAGGTAACACTCTGCATTTTGCTTCATATATGATTATAAGTGTCCACAACTCAACTAAGTCTCTAAGTTACAGGTGTCCTGACTTGATCAACAGTCTGTTGGTGTGTTCTCTTGGATCTACTTTATGAATAATTCTTACTGCTCTTTTCTGTAATATAACCAATGGCTTCATGTTACTCATGCATGTGTGTCCCCACAACACAATGTACACATTCACTGGACAAAATAAGAAAACTGCTACAACTAATGTTCATGTAAAACATGCTATGTTTATTTTCTATTTAACATTTTCAAACAAAATTGTAATATACATCCTACTTTAACCATCTGAGATGATGTTCTCCCTGATGCAGTCCTGACAACAGCCATAACCAGGACAAATGTGACCTATTTTAACTAATTAAAGTTGCATAATGTAAGCGGCGGCACGGTGGTGTGGTGGTTAGCACTGTCAACTCAGCAAGAGGGCTCCTGGTTCGATCCCGCGTGTCGGAGCCCTTCTGTGCAGAGTTTGCATGTTCTCCTCATGTCAGCGTGGGTTTTCTCTGAGTACTCCAGCTTCCTCCCACAGTCCAAAGACATGCAGGTTAATTGGTGACTCTAAATTGTCCGTAGGTGTGAATGTGAGTGTGAATGGTTGTGTGTTAGCCCTGTGATAGTCTGGCGACCTGTCCAGGGTGTACCCTGCCTCTCGCCCAATGTCAGCTGGGATAGGCTCCAGCCCCCCCGCGACCCTCAAGAGGATAAGTGGTTAGAAAATGGATGGATGGATAATGTAAGCATCATCTTATTGGCAGAAATGTTCAATCAGGTTGATACTGATAATCTATTTTAAAGTCTCTATCTGCTGATACTGATGGGCTGTGCATCCTTCCATGATTTGATTACTGTATGATGGGAACATCCTTTTACAAACAATAACTCATTACAGTAAACATCGTTTTTATATTTTGTGGGGCATTTTATGCCTTTATTAAACAGTAACTACTATATAGATGACAGGAAATGAGGTGGAGGATGTACTCAAACCATCGCACCTTAACACCATGGCCCCTGCATTGCCTCAGCCCGTATTATCTTTTGTCAAGTGACATCGTTGTTGAAAGATAATCCGTGAAAAAATTCAGTCTGCACTAAAACGCTTTAAAAAGTCGACAGATGTCTTAAATTCCATCCATTTTCATTTGCTTATCCGGGGCCGGGTCTCAGGGGCAGCAGGCCAAGCAAAGAACCCCAGATGTCCCTCTCCCCAGCAACGCTTTCCAGCTCCTCTTGGGGGACCCCAAGGTGTTCCCAGGCTAGAAGATACGTAATCCCTCCAGTGTGTTCTGGGTCTACCCCTGGGCTTCCTACCAGTGGGACGTGCCCAGAACACCTCTAATGGGCACAAACCACCTCAACTGACTCCTCTTAAATTCAATTTTATAAATATCAGGCTTTAAAAGTCATTCTTAAATTTGAACGTGTGAGGTCTTAGTTGCCACAAACGTTTTATCCAATTTCATTTATCCATCTTTTAATTTCTTTTTGCCAAAATGAGTTGAGCTCTAACATTTCTCATGTTAAAAATCTAAACACCTCAGAAGAGGGACCAAGTGTGCGTTCATCCAAGCAAAAATACTCATGTACAAGACGAAAAAAAACCTCACTGCAGAGCACAAAGTAAGTCTGCACACTGTGGGCTCCAAATCAATAGTTTAGATCTCTTCTCAAAAGAGAAATAAACAAATATTTAATCCTGCCACTGAACCTACTGTCTTTTTACTGTATACTTGTACTTACCTTCTGGCAAAATTTAGATTGATCTAACTCACTCTAAGAACCATATTCCTACATAAACCTTACCTCTGCTAGGGAAGACATGTATACTAATTACCTTTATACTTGCAAGGAGTGAATAAGAAAAATATTGTATGTCCAAATATCTGTCTTACATTTTTGTAAAGATTATTTTTATGGCTTTTTTGCCTTTATGAGATACCTGACAGGATGAGCATGAAAGGGGAAGAGAGAGGGGATGATATGCAGCAAAGGGCCACAGGTAGCAACCAAACCCAAGGCGTTACGGCTCTTTAAAAGCATTCAGTTTAAGTGTCTAATACCTGTAGACACCCTGAATGTAACATTGGCCAACATTAATGCAGATGTCACTTTGATGGATTTCTTATAACTGGCGCAAGTTTCAAAAGTATGGGGATCAGTATTGATTCTATACAGATTTCAGTGAAAAGCAATCTCTGCCTTAAGCTTTCTCTGAGTTGTGAAAGTGAAAAAAGTCAACAGAAATGAACCAAACACACCTTGCTTCAGTTCACTGTTAGCTGTAGGTATACATTACATATCTGAATCCGTCCAGTCTGTTTAAATAAGTTGTCTTAATGTTATTTACCTTTTGTATTACACAGGGAAATCCTCTGCTACTAAATGGAAGTCTTCATTCAAACCATTAGGAGACGAAGATGACTCTCTGGAAATGAGCCCTGGCAGTTCAGAAAGGTAAGCCAGTCAGTGATGTGTACAGTATATCGACAAAGTGTCAAGTAGAAAGTGAGATGTCTTACAGTCACACTCCAATGACATCCCACATTTGAGCCGTTAACTTTGTCATGTGGTGACTTGAAGTGTATGGGCTGTCTGAAGGTGACCTCGTTATATATTATTCCAGGTGGCCCCTTGAGGTAAAAGTGCAGGTGGCAGGAGATGCAGTGCTTCACTGAGTGCTAAAACAAATGTCACTAAATGTGCACAGCCTCTTAGTAGTTTTAACTCATTCCAGAATTTCTGTTTTTCCTTTTTCCCCACAGTTCATGTAGTTTCTTGGCACATTTATCGTATGTGTGAGCATTCAGTGCTTAAAGGGACAGTTCGGATCTTTTGAAGTGGGGTCGTATGAGGTATCCATAGTTGATGACATACTGTAGATGGCACCCCCAGTTTGGAGAAGCAGGCAGGTGTACTGACACAGAAGCTAAGCCATGTACTGCTTTGGACAGAGGCAGCAACAAAACATTTAAGCCACCTAAAAAAATCAATATCACTTTAAATTCTTGCTAATTTTTGGATTTTTTCACCGCTTTACCTCGCCGTTAGAGAGCCCTTTCTGACAGAGAATGGAGATGAAACTGAAACTTATCCATGCTCTTGTCAAAGCCACCAAACTCACTGACCAAAATCAGTAATTTTATGTTGCAGAACACAGGAGCTGCTGATCTACCACTGCCTCGATTGGTCAGTTAAATAGGTTTTGCTGCTGCCCCCGTCCACAGCAGTACACTGCTTAGTTACTGACTATAAAGTACCTCATACAACCCCACTTCAAAAATCCGAACTCTCCCTTTGATGGTATTATGTTCCTACAGATGATCTGTATAATAGTAAACACTAATCTCTCTTCCATCTCCCTCAGGCCTGAGATTTATGATCCTTATGACCCTGTCTCGACAGACTCTGACGAAGAGACGCTACAGTCCCAAAACCATAGTCAATCCCCACCTGATCATGATAACAGCCTGGAACGTGAGCGTTTGTCTCCAGGTAGAGGCTCCAGTAAAAAACGCCGCTGGGGCACAAACTACTCTGAGTCAGTGAGCAAACCCCTCGGCAGACGTGACTTTAGCCCTGAATCCAGACACACTGAGAGGCGGAGTCTCAGTCCAGGTCATAGACTGCCTGAACGACGTGCTTATAGCCCCAACACTGAATCACTTGACATACCAGTTCTCAACCACAGGGACTGTAGCCCTGACAGGCATATTCCTGGCTCCTCCACCCAACGGTTTCCTGCATCTTATGGAGGACAGAGGACCAATGGAGAGGAGAGGATAATCCCTGAATACTGGAGAGAGGTACGACTGAAAGTTTGATTTATAAATGTAAATATTTATACAGTATTTATTCTGTGGTTATATACAGTCTTGAGTTGAAGACTTAAACAGAATACAGGATATATTTGTCGTACATATTTATTAATTTGCAGTGATGACACTGTGATACTTGGCACCAATTAGAGCCCATTCTCTCCTCTGTAGATGGCCACTACTGTTAGATTATCCCCACCCAGGCGGGACTATCAGCGTCCATTGGAATACATGGGAACAGGTAAATTACTGTAATGTCCCACCATTTCAAATGAAAGGTTCAGTGTGTAGGATTTAATGGAAATATTGGTAGAAATTAAATATAATTTTCTTAACGTAAATGTTTTTTAGTAGTGCCTGAAACTAAGATTCCTCGTGTTTTTGTTACCTCAGAATGAGCCGTTTATATTTACATACAGAGCGGATCCTCTTCCACTGAGTCCTGCATATTGTTTCTACAGTAGCCCAGAGCGGACAAACCAATCACTGGCTCTAAAAGGTCCATATGCGTTTTTCGTGCCGGCCACCTTGCTTGGCACACAAGAGAAGTTTCAGTTGGTTGCAGTCTGCAACCTCACCACTAGATGCCACTAAATCCTACACACTACTTCTTTAAGTATAGGAGAAATAAATGTAGGAGATAACAAATTTAAAGTATATTTTGGTAACCCAGTAATCGCTTTTGAATGAGTGAAGCAGAGAGTTTTTTCCATGTGTACATGTGTTTCCTCTGTTAACTTAATAACAATAATAATTCTGTGTAAAATGTTGTTCTACAGGACTGGACCAAATCACACCTTCCACAGAGGGGCCAAGAAACAGGAGCATGAATATAATAATGAACGAGTAAGAACCAAGGATATTGATGCCCAATTGGTTGAAGATGTTAGATGTAGAGTTTTCATATTAGACTCACTGGCCATAGCAATACACATGTTAACATTTTCATTTTGTCTCCAGAGCTATGACTCGGGCATTTTTATATAATTCACTGGTTTACATTTTATTAAGGCGTAAAGTTACACATACTTAAGAGCGGGCTGCTTTGAGTGACAGGCTGTCTGCTGATAGTGTCCTTGGCTCCTCAGTCAGATCCACCCCTCGCTCCTGCACAGTGCCATCCTCACGCCCAAATATGGTCACTTATGGCTCCAAAAAAAAACCAAGATGGCGACAGACGTAATCCCAAACTCGAAATTTCAAAATGAGAGCTTAAAAAACCAATGAGTGACGTCACAGCAGCTACGTCTATTATTTTACAGTCTGTGGTCAGGACAGGGAAGTCCTGAGTCAAATCCTAAAGTTCGAGTTTCATATCCTGTACAAGTCATAATGTGCTCATCACCAACTGTAATGCCATTTCAACAACAAAGTAATAATATATTAAATTAACAAAAATCATGAATGCTTTTAATAATTTGTGTTTATTTGTTAAAATAAGTTTGTTGGAAGTTGTTTGATATCCGTCTGTAATGTTCAACCCAAACATTTTGCATACTGAAATTCATTTTTTGTGACCACCACATACTTTTTGTAGGCAAACAAAATTATATTTAGTATTTTTTCAACTGGCACTCAGTAACCTAACACTAGTTCTTTCATGGTTCTCTTGTGTAATGTGTGTGGACGCTGTCGACAGATTGCTTCAGACAAAGTGGATCATCTGGGAAATTAAGTGTCGTTTTGCTGGGAATAAACAGTGCTAATGTTAGCTGATTGAGGAAATGAAGGGAAATTAATTGATCTATAGCACACTAACTCTCTTATTAGCTGTCATCAGCTAATATGTTAATCTAATTGGCCAAATTAAATAAACTCCACTTGTCTTGCGCGAATGTGCTTGACAGCTCAGTCTTTTTGTAACTAAAATATGTCAGTAAAAAATGTGGGCATGCCACTGCAGCTATAAACACATTGTGATGCAGTGTAAACATGAGGTGAAGGAACAAGGTGAGACGGAGAGAACAGAGTGAGCGTTGATACTGATAACATGTCGTACCAACTGCTTTAAAACTTTGCCAACTCCTTGTTTAGATCCTACAGATGTTAGCCACTTAAGCTTCAACTAACACTCCAACAAAGCAGCACTTATTATGATGTCAGAGCTCTGCTGAACTGATGGACGACTGATCGAGTCTTGTTGGCTCAATGGGGGTTTGTTTTGAATAAAGATTTATAACCTAATATGGACACTGGGTGAGAGGCAGGGTACACCCTGGACAGGTCACCAGACTATCACAGGGCTGACACATAGAGACAGACAACCATTCACACTCACATTCACAGTTACGGACAATTTAAAGTCACCAGTTAACCTGCATGTTTTTGAACTGTGGGAGGAAGCTGGAGTACCCTGAGAAAACCCACGCTGACACGAGGAGAACATGCAAACTCCGTACAGGGCTAGATTAAAGAACGAGATATAACAAGAACAAAAATTATGACAATAAAATACAATAAAATAGATTTAAAAACAATAATAAGATGATGAAATAGTTCAAAGCTAGACTAAAAACCAGATAAAAT
The DNA here is from genome assembly GCF_006386435.1 of Epinephelus moara. Taxonomy (NCBI): domain Eukaryota; kingdom Metazoa; phylum Chordata; class Actinopteri; order Perciformes; family Serranidae; genus Epinephelus; species Epinephelus moara. The sequence goes on along the minus strand of NC_065526.1, from coordinate 15,765,906 downwards.
AGATTGTAAGGACAAAACAAACAAATGAAATAGAAAAAAAGGATAAAAATATAGAATAAAATAACATAAAATAAAATAGAATAACATTTCAAAATATAAATACAATAAAATAAGTGAATAAAATAATGTAAATAATGACTCTAAGCCAGTGCTTCCCAACTGGTGGGTCGCAGGTCCATTCTGAATGAACCGCCAGTGACTCTCCAACATGTCAGGTTTGTAAAAAAACGCACTTTATTTTGAAATAAAGTGAATTTTCAGCACAGGTTTTTTCTTTTGAAGTTCTGTTTCCTGCTGTAGAGTGAGTGACTAACAGATAGCTACTTGACAGAGACAGCAAACTAGCTTGAGACACGGCCAAACGCAAGTATGACACTGAATATATTAAACTGTGTGGACCTTGAACTAATGACTATGGAGAAATCTGGACCCTGTGGCTGGACCAGTTTGGAACCACTGGTCTAAGCCATTCCTAATCAAAAAGGTTTTAAGTTTTCGTTTAAAAATGAATGTCTTAATATTTTTCTTTTAGGAGCCCAATCGCCTGTGACCTTTGTGACGTAGAGTTAGCCAACGGTCGGGAGCTGGAGGATCACCTGGAGAGCAAGATTCACTGGGACACGCTGGAGTACATCCAGCAGCACAACGATTATGATGATCTGACTATAGCCTTCCTACAGGTCAGATAATACATAGTATGGTTAAATACTGTACATTCTGCTGAACATTTCTGGGTTGAATTCTCAGTTTGTGCAGCAGTGTTCTACTTCTTTCCACCAGTTCTTTGTTTTAAGCCTAAATTTAACGTAAAATGTCAAAACAAGTTTGTTTTTATGTCTTTAGGAAGTCATGCTGTATAAAAGCCATCAGTGCAGCCGAGCTATAGAGGACAGTGCACTTAAAGGTAAATAACTTTGGGTGCACCCCAAGTCTCCTTACTGGTATTACTTTTTAATATGATCTGAAAAATTCATATCGTGATACTGGCGATATTTCAACTTGTTGACATATTGACGTCACAATGTTACCCATGGCAACAACAAGCATGGCTGAAAGCAAAATTATTACAGACTCCGCGGTGGTTCCAAAATGAGCAGCAGCTTCAGTAGTGTGGAATAAACGGTGGCGTCCTGAATGTTTTATGAATAGCCCCGGACTTCTCAGACTCTTTTAGTGACTTACCACTCAGAGGGAACTCATTCAGCGGCTCCTCTGGCAGCAGCACAGTGTCTCTCCCTCTCCTCTCTCACCGTGCACACACGGGAGTCAGTGTCGTCAGGTGATTTTGTCATAAACCTTTGGTAATGTAAACCTACGTGAGGCTCACAGCTTGCCCACTCCTACTGGGGATGCATGGAGAGACTCAGGGAAAACATGCAAGGAGAGAGGAAACAAGGAAATACGTTTTTAGAGAAATGAAACATCCTTTCCTCTGACCCATCACTTAAGGCTACGTCTGATTTTGATGATGGCAGCAGCAACTGATCATAGCTGGATCAGCTGTCAGGCGGCTTTAACAGCCGTAGAAACCTTTGATGGAGTCTGTGTCTGCACATGTGCACTGTGCCAACACTAATGGGGAGACACAGTTATCAGGGTCAGGGCAGCAGTGTGCTCTCTGTAGCTTGTTACCTGTTAAACCAACACCTGCTCAGAGGCACAGGAACCATTCCTACAGGCAAAATACATTTATATTATGTATTAATTATCCAAATTTATTAATATTCTGTTTGTGAATTCTTTATTTAGTAACCCAGAATATACTTATGTTGTCTTTTGAACACTGGAAATTATTTTTCAGGCTAAATGTTTCAGGGAAAAGTGAAATTATGTAACTCATCAAACCAGATGCTCAGGCATTAAAAGCCTCACGTGTGACTGAATGGAAATGATGATTAATGATGTAAAAAGTGTTTCTTGCTGACAGACAGACTCTCTGACTTTAATTGTACCCATAATTAAGGTTAATGGCGTAAATAACGTCATAAAAAGGAAAATCTCTGATAAGTAAAGTTGTTTTTGTTCAGGTTTTCAACTGGATGATGAATCAGAAAACAAAATATCAAACTTGGGAGTGATACAGTTGAGATCAATCTGTCTTCACTCTGGTATGAAACTCCAGAGGTGTTGTGAGGTATCAAATCAATACCATCAGCCGCAGCATGCGATCAATAACTGACATCAAATAGGGAGGCACATCGGCCAGTAAAAGACTTCCGCAAAAGCTGCTCTCATGTGCACTCGCTCATCACTCCTCAGAGAAGAAATAAGACCTTTAAGATGGCCTTCAGGATGGCACACCAGAGCGACCTCTAGTCTGAGTGAGGAGATATCAAATACCAGACTTGGGATGCACCCTTTGTCAAAAACCAAGAAAGACATGCGCTGTCTTATTATCGGTATCTTCTGTTTTCAGACAAACAAAGCCTAAATGCAGTCTGATCTTTGTTTTTTTCAGCTCTGCAGGAAAATGACCACATGACAAAGGTCGAAATGTTCCACTGTGCGGCTTGCAGTGTCTTCGTACCCACATCTGCATCGTCAGTGCAGACTCACATTACCTCTCAGGAGCACCTCTCCAACACAAAGGTAACACTGCTGTAAAATAGCGCAACAATCCGTTTCTTGAAGTTTCAAATCTCTGTTTTCATTTTTTGTAAATTCAACATTTACCCTGGAAGAGATGATTCACAACTGGTGACGAATGTGTGATTTCCTGAAGGAGTTTCAGGTGCGGCAGAGACACTCTTGCCTCGACAAAGCAGACACCATGATGAAGATGCTGAAACCTCAGTTTGAACACTTCCTGAAGGTATTTTGCAATAGTGAACATTTCAGACGTTTTCAAACACATCAAAAGAACAGAGCATAGAAAATACAGGGAGGAACATCTGTCAAAAAAATATTTCCGTAAATTATAAATTTGCACACTCAGTGTACTTATTGGTTCCCTCAATTTAGCAGTTAATTCTCTTATGTAATATATCATGAATGACATAATTAATTCCCTGAAGTTAATAGCATTATCGCTTTAATTCCATTTTTTACATGGCACTTGAACTAGGGACTGCTTGGACACAGTTCAATTTTATTGTGTTTTGGAATCACCAAACATGGGCATATTTTAATTTTTGGCCAAGTAACACAACATGCTATCTCTAACAGTCATCAGCTAATGTGTATAATGTCATTTCAGATCTTAGTTTGGTTTTATGTCGGCACAAATTATTAATTTAAAGGAACAAAGTCAGTTATTTGCAATTCAGTACAAACAACTAAAAGAAACCAAGTAAACTGGTTATTGATTGGCTGTATTTACCAATGCAAATGAAAAGTTATTCCAAATGGGGGAGAAAGGGTTTGCAGCCTGTGGCCAGTCACATGCAGCATTAAAAGATCAGATACTTAATTCTTTTTTTGTACAACCCAAGTCAAATATGTACAGAAGTGCGATATAAAAGTAGTGGGAAATTATACAAGTATCAAATAAATGACTATAAAAGGATGAAGGCTAGTTCCCACAGTTATTTTTCCCAGCAGAAATCTGTGGGGGTAATGGAAGGAAACATCTGGCATTTGTGTGCCTGTCTTAAAGGGACATTTCACCCCAAAATCAAAAATACATATTTATTCCCCCTCTCTGTGGTGTTATTTAATAATCTAGATTGATTTATCGTGAGTTGCAGAGTGGAGATGTCAGCCGTAGAGATGTCTGCTTTCTCTCCAATGTAATGGAACTTGTAGTGCTCAAAGTGCCAAAAAAATTAATTTCAAAAACTCAACAGTAATGTCTCTTTACAGAAATCAGGATTTGGTTGCTCAAGATAATCCACAGCCCTTGTTGTGAGCAGTTTCATGTAGGAACTATTTTCTTTCCTCCGAACTACACCTGCCAACCGCATCACCACGCAGAAGGAATGAGAGGCTCGAGCTCATGACATTGCGAGATGTTAACATTAATGGTGTCCTCCATTGGCTGAGCTGTAATGTTAGCTAGTGCAAGGCCAAAACACATCGGCGACGAAAGCAGCGTGGAAAAAAAATATGCCCCTATTATTTTCTATGTACAACCCCAAACCAGTGGCGGCTAGACATGCATCAGCGCTCTTGGAGGCGCCACCCCGCAGCACTATACGCCACTATCCTTTTTTCAGCCTCTCTACTGCCGGAATTAAATGCATTTTTCTCCCACTCGCTCTCTGCTTGTACATACCAGCTCCTGTAGCAGCTCTTTTTCACTGCTCCTTTGGCAGCTTGACTCCTCTCCTCACCACTGCTGTATAAAGAGAGCTCTGTAGATGTTGCTGTGTTTCGTTTGTGACGGAGAATGGATTGAGACATGTTGTCAACGGTAGGGTCTGGAGGATTTTCCAGTTGCTGTTTGTAAACACACATTCAAATTTGGCCCCTCCTATCAGGCTCAACTCTCCCGGGTGTACGGAGCCCGGAGGTACGGAAAAAGGCTTCACAGAAGAGGTTCAGGCAAGGCTCGCGCTGGTGCACGCTCGGGCACGGCACCTGCGCTCTCTCATTGGCTGGGGAAATCTCCGCCCAGAAGCGGTCCAAGCTCACAAAAACATCAAAATACAGTTAAAGGGCAGGAGCTCTACAAACAGAGTCACCACCACATGAGTAGAAGCCCATAGGTGATGATTAAGCAGGATTTCATTTGTATATGTCTATATTTTGTTTTGTTTGAAAATCCTCCAGATCCTACCTTTAAGGTTGATTAGTATCCCAAGCAAAACGACCCACAGTCCTGACATTATAAAGACAATGGCCAAAAAGATATTGCCTGACGAGTTATAGCTCTGGAGATTGTCTCGTCATGTGAGAGATCAAGTTTAATTAGGGGCTGTCCAGACATTCTTTTATGGTAATGCAGAAGTAGAAGAGGTACAAATCTTTCAGTAAAAGTAGTAATAACCTTATGTGGTCGTCTGTTGACAAGCTGCAGCGCGACGCATCCAGTGTGTACTAGGGGCGGCACTTGATGCGCGACATGACGCACTGTTCCATGGCAGCACTGGTGTGTTTTCAGCTTTAGTGGTGCTAGGTGAGCTAGCAGTAGATCATAGACTGTAAAAATAATGCACGTAGCTACCATGACGTCACCTATTGGTTTGTGGACTCCCGCTTTGAGGCCTCGAGTTCGTCATTTTGGCTGTTGCCATCTTGGTTTTTGGTGCCAGAAGTGACCATATTTGGGCGAGAGGCTTGTGCTGTGGAGGAGCGATGGGTGGATCTGACTGAGAAGCCAAGGACACTATTTGCCAACAGTCTGGCACTCAAACAGCTGCCCTTTATTATGTGTAACATATAGCCTTAATAAAATATAAACAATTGAATTGTGTAAAAATTCACCCCCCGTACAGCTGTCATGACCTTATGTGGTCGTCTGTTGACAAGCTGCAGCGCAAAACCGTTTTTTGTACGTGGCTGTTAACGTGTTTATTTCTGCTGTACAGTTGGGGCATTTTAACATGGGGGTCTATGAGGATTGTCTCGCTTTTGGAGCCAGCCTCAAGTGGCCATTCAAAGAACTGCATCATTTTTTAGCCCCGGGGGATGCCGCTTGCAAGTTGATGCACGCGTCCTTCTGTGTGGTGGTTGAAAGAAAAAAGTTCTTACATGAAACTGTTCACAACAAGGTCCGTTGAGTTTTTCAAATGTATTTTTTGGTACTTTGTGCACCACAAGCTAAGTGCCATCTAGTTCCATTATATTGGAGAGAAGGCAGACTACTCTACTGCTGATATCTCCAACACTCGGCAACTCACACCAAAACAATTGACACTGATAAATAGCACTACAGGTAAGTGGAAAAATGTGTAGTTTAGATTTTGGGCTGAACTGTCCCTTTAAGTAATGCATTTGTCTTCAGTGGTGGTACACTCTATATAATTAGTAGCACTTAGCACACTAGGGTACTAATAGTACCCTCCAAGGCTACTGATAATTAAAATGGACTGCACTTGGACAACATCGAGCTCTGCAGATGCAGCTATCAGACGTTTCAGAACTGTTTGTTTTCTTCCAGGGTGGCAGCCCGTTTGAATGATGAAGTCACTGAAAGTCTCCAAAAATACTGTTTACACTGAGACGCTGTTTGCTGCAGATGAAGAACTATGGACTTAAGCCGCAATCACAACCACACGTTAATGCTGTGGCAACACTAATGTACAGGATATCGCCAAGAGAACATACTGTTTGTGTCATTCAGGATTTGTCTGAATAAACAGAAGCATCTTGAATCAAGGTTTGTTCACACTGTATGGATTTACTTCTATCTGTTCACACATGGTTTGTCATTTTACATTTCTCCCATATTAATGTTAGCTGCAGGTCTCCCGGGTCATCACCATTCAGTCACCGTAAAAATATCAAGTTTGTAATTTTGTAGATTTCTGCATTCAATGTTTTTATAATTTGTTAAAAAAAAGATTGAAAAACTCGACTTGTTTCTTTTTCTTTTTTTTTTTATTTAGAACAACACAAATGTTTTAAGCATTGTATCTGTGTGATATAGTACATTTAAAATTAAATTATTTCAAAACAGTATATTTAAACATTAAATATAGGTGACATGTATGAAAGGCATTGTCAGCACTGGCTGGGCCTGTTCGGTCTTTTTTTTTTTTCTTAACCACCTTCAGTTTTAATTTTGTATTTGTATTAGAAACAATGCAGTTACTGAAATACTATAAAACACTTTCTATGCATAACAAGTTTGCAGACACTTTTTCCTTTTGTTCTTGTATAGTTAACTGACTTTACCACTCATGTTTCCTGGAACTGCTTACCGTGAGCTTGCAGGTGCTGCCATTTTCAGTCGAAATTTCATCTCACTTACTCTGTGGCCTGAAAACAGAGACTGTGGGCTTGGATTTCAACATGTTGCAATACAAAAACAAAACAAAACAAAAAAACATGATTCTATGCATCTTGTAAATGTGAATATCGATACAGAAGAGAGGTGCTCCCAAATTTGACAAAACGGACTCAAACCATGAGAAATCTGAGGTAAAAGTTGTCTTCATTAGAAATGGATTCCACACTACATTACTGCATAAAACAAGAAAACAGTCTGTCCATCTGGAATTGTATTTCCAAAAAATGGACCATGTAAAAACAGAAAAAGGTAACAATATCCAAAATAATTCATTTTTCCATCTGTCCAAATGTCCAAACGTGTACAATATCCCCATCATGGTACTATATTGTACTTTTGGCCAGTATTTAATTGACAAAAGAAAAAGTGAAAGAACATCAAATGTACATACACATAGAGTCTAGTGAAATCTAAAAAGGTCCCCATTGGCTTCATGAGGCAGCATGTGTGGCTGTCAGAGAGCTGTCTTGGTCAGTCTTGAGGGTCGGGGGGTCCGTGGGCAATGAGGTGACCTCTACCATGCCTAGCCCAGTGTGAGGGACACTAGTGTTCATTATGTGTCTCTGTAAATGTTTAATCCAGTCCTCCTGGACCGACAAAGGACCCTGGAAGACGAGGTCACAGAACCTGTGTGAAGAAGGAGAGACAGATAATCTCCCGGGAAAACGAAGGCTCGATTTACAGCACAGAGGAAGTGAGTCAACCACTGTGAACAAAGAATCCGTTTATATGATTTGTAGGCCGGGACATCTCCGCAGCACGATACACTTTAGAATGGTATTTTTCAGTCTTTGCCGTTGCTATCGCTAGCAGCAAAAATGGCCACCAAAGTACCTGTAAAAACTCTATGCAACAAAAGAAGAAGAGCCCCATTGCTAGGTTCTGAAGAAAACCAAAAGCGATACAGGATTGTCTTTGCAACAGTGGCGCCAACGTTAACACCCCTTGAACTAAATCACCTGGGGTCTCACTTATTAAACAATGTGTTGGACCCATACTAAAAATGTATGTATAGCCAAAAACTTCGACCTCACCATCTGCATCACCAATTGTCCATCTCCAAAAGGTTGGTAAGCATGGGTCAGAGTTTCTCCCATCAAGTCTGTTTTTATAGATCACAACTTTTGCGTGGGAGGTGGCGTACGCCTCTTTTAGGCCTCATTTTGTGCGTACGCAATGTTTATAAATGAGCACACATAAGCAGGTGCTGAGCTACCAGCCTGTCTCCGATGTGCCAAACATGCTGGAGAAATGCTGATTTGGAACATGAAACTACTTTATTCAGTCTTTTTACTGATTTAAATCACCGAGGCTGTTTGTTGTCTGCGGACAATTTGGCTCCCGGTAAAACCCTCCTGAACGATAAACACAAGAAATTTTAGCTTGGAGAACTCTCAGCTGGTTGCAATTTGCAATCCTCACGCTAGATGCCACTAAATCCCCCTAGATCCTACACACTGTTCCTTTAAGTGCTAATTAGCAATTGTTAGCATGCTTACAAACACACCTGCTGAACATTAGCATTAGAGGGCTGCTCGGGCTGCATGTGTCTGTCTGAACATGACCCGAGAGGACGCTAACCGAGCACGACCTGAACCCAACTGGCATTCTTTTTGGACCCAGCCCAACACAGCTAATGAAAGGAAAACACTCCGGTGCTTCCTCGTGTCATTTTCATAGAAAACCGATGGGCATCATTGCGAGAAAGCCGATATTAACTGGAAGGCGAAGCATGGAGGACTATGTCAAGTAGGTTGAACCCCACCTGAGCACGAATATCACTGGGAATATTTGTCTGAACCATGTCTGAGCTGTCGGGTCCGGTATCTACTCTCTAATCAGCATGTTGGCATCGACACTGTGAGCTTGTTAATATGCTCACATTGGCATTTAGCTTACAGCACCACTGCGCTAAGTAAAGCCTCACAGAGCTGCTAACATGGCTGTGGACAGCATTTACAAGGAACTTATTTTTAACAATTAAAATAGTAAAACAAATATAGAGACAATAAATTGGATTCACTTCATGCTGTTTCTGTTGGTGCACTACAAAACGGAGGAGTTGAAAGAAAGACGCCAAATGAATTCTGAATTACAGTAAACACATTGATTAGGTTTAGATTTAACTTCTTTTTTAAGCAAACTTAATAAAACAAATTATATTGTATTATGACAATAGTCACATACTGTGTTTATATTGCAAACTTTGGTGTTTATTGCCCACTTGCTGTAACAGTCTGTGCAACCGTTTTTTTTTCATGGCCTCTGCTGTTTTGCTCCCTTTGTTTAGATTTAGTGGTCTTACTGTCGGTTCAGCCGCTATTTTACAATGCAAAATCATCTCAATACTTGTTTGTGACATGTAACTCCACACTCATTTTCACATTTTTCACATTTTTGGAGCAAATCCATGGAAACGCGTCTCAGTCATCGAGGCAGTTTTTGTTTTATAAATAAAAGAAAACGGTTGGCAACAGAAGCAAACGAACCACATCAAACATTTGACAGTTGTCCAAATCTGGTTACCCAGGGCAACTAGGTAACAATGACTGTTGAAGTCTGTTGGACTGCAGATGCATTGTTATCCACCATTTAAAAAGACTGTAAGTATAAATGACATAAAAGCATTACCTGCAGGTGAGTCTGTACATTTCCTCTGGAGTCTGGGGTAAGGGCAGTGTCTTCTTCTTTGAGCCAGGCCTTGAGCGTTGCCTCCTCCCTACTTTACAGTCAAATGCTGAAAGACAAAGTGACTTTGTTAATTTACAGCACGACTTTAAAGATTACAGCACAGCCTTGATGATTTAACACTTTAAAATGGATATGTCCTCTATGATAACCTCTGGAAAGTTTGGGTGTTGTTCAGTGATATTCCAACAACTGTACCTTTTCTGCTAGTTCAGTAAATCAGTCTGTTTGGATGCCCAGCCATTATTTCACCTAGCTTTATTTATACTAAGGTTTTGGCATAATGGTCTGTATGTCATCTACACAGGCCAATCCAGTGTAGCCAAGACACGAGGCCCAAGATATAAGTGTGATGATCTGTGCCTGTAGGAAAAGTAGGCCCTGAAGGCAAGGACGCACCCAGCGAGCTCCACGATTAAAATCTCTGCAATATCTCAATTGCAGACGCCCTTCTGGATCCTTGGACCTTGGGGAGGACACAAATAACCACTGGTACACTAATTATAACTATGATTCAGACGTCACAAACTCTTCTGGTATCTGGCCCCGCAGACAGTTTTGAATTTATCTGCTGAAGTTTTGAGGTGTCAGTGTGAGATTTCTGATCCTAAAACAGACACAGTGCCCAGGTTACTTGGGTACAATTGGGTGGGAATAATTTACCTCCAGCATGCCTGATCATAGGGGTGGGTGATGTGGAGAAAATCAAATATCCCGATCTTTTGACCAAAAATCCCAATTTTGAAATTGCCACAATATTTTAGGGTTGACTATTTGTGCTTTCACAAAATACTATAATTATTTTGATAATTAATCATCAGTAAAGTGGATATTAGGGCTGTACCTGACTAAGAATTATGCAGTCGAATCAGATTTGGCTTTTCAGTGTTAATATTTGACTTATTTGTTCCTTTTTTTAAAAAAAATAGTGTTTGAGAGTTTGAGCAGGGTTCGGTGGGAAGATTAGGGAAGCCGAAACGTTCATGGAATATATACGATTGAGCCGGATACTCTGATTAAACGAGCCACCAGTACAGATAATGTACTTTATATGAATACAGGTACTATACGAATAAAATGTGTCAATATCTCTACAAATGTTGTGTGTTGTTAAAACTTAACAGAGTATTTTAATGAAAGTTGATATAATGCATTTTGTTTTCAGTCTTCACGTTTCCCAGTCTGGGAATTTGAAGAATACAGGTCCAAGGACTGTTCTCAAAACTCTACATGCTAGAGCAATCAAGTACTTGGATCCATTTTAATGTAAGGAAGTATCGACCAGTATGAGTTGCTGGTGCAGCAACAAGGACGAGAACCTTCACTGGTTTTCCCACTTCACAAAAACTGCACAACCAAGCTACTATCAGGCATGGAACCTCAGGTCTCTGGGGAAGTGGCAGGAAGTTTCACATCTGCAGGCCAAAGTCTTGATTTGCTAATTCAGAAATAAATGTACTTTAACTTGCTGAAGCCAATTAATTAATCAAAACACTGCTTGTGGAGAAGTTCTTCCCCAGACTGCCACTGTGCTCTTGGAGTGTTTTCTTTCTGTCTTCAACTTAAACTGTTGCTGATGATACTTACTGGTTCCCTCGAGTAAGGCAGTCCTTTTTCGTTTTGCATATGCCCGGAGGTGATTAGACAAGCTAACTCCACTGTGGAAAGTTGCATTGCAATGGACGCACACCTTCCTGTTGAATTCACCTTTCTCTGTAAAAGACATAACACACAAACAAGTACAACATTAATATGGTTATGTTTATTTGTCAATGGTGTTGACTTGGGGGACTCAATAACAACAAGCCCTGATTTCCTATTGTGTGGCAAGTTTATAATTTATAAAAGTCCCACAGTGTAAGATTTAGAAATGTGTGAACATGTGTTTTGTCTTTGCTTTAAATAACAAACTCTATATGGATAATTTCTGATATTCTGCTATTTAGGTAATGAGACAAAGATAGAAATAATGGTATTCTTCTGCATTTTTATGTGCAACATGCTCATCAGTTTTGGTCACATACCGAAACGGTATCTTAGTGCTGTCATTCTATGCCTTTACGCTGATGACACCTCACTTTAACAACATGTACAATCTAATGATCTAAACCCAGATATCGGTTTCAAATGTCTTAATGTGAGTTCTAGAATATATATCTACATTTGTTTAACACTCACAGGCCATCAAGACTGAGGCAAGACATTTTTGTAGATGGCCAACTTTTTAATGTACAGGTGAGATCAAATACTTGTGTAATCTTTATTTTTTACTTTGAAATTTTTATAACCTTGTATAAAATCTGTCAATCAAATACAAACATGATAAGACAGCCAGACCAATGCATTTATGAGCGTGTATTGGCTTATCACAGATAAATTCAGCACATATTTTGACGCTTAATATACAAAAGTTAAAAAAAGACACATTTTATGTATACAGTATAGTTTTATTCATTCTATTCTATTGCATTTTATTTATTCTTTTAATACGTAATAAAAAGATTGTAGGATTCTTGGTAATTAACCAAATCAAAATTAATCATATTACTTCAGAAAACAAATTCAAATTTCAATCTAACCTACTGGTGTTTTTAAAAGTATCAATTTATTGACACATACTGATTCGGAAAATCTGAAACCATTTAAGTACTTTTCACAGTAGCATGTTTTATCCATGTCACATTTATCTTTTTATAAATTTTTAAATTGTTTGCCCTCAATGTTAACTTCCCCCGCGGTATCAAATACCGATATTTTTCAAAGTAATATATTAAAGTTAGAAATTATAGGATCGTGACAACCCTATGACCCACTGGTTACCATTATGAAGAAGTTACTTACCGCACTTTGGCAGTGAAGATGCAACTCTTGATCCCGAACTGTGCTCACTGTTTGAAGAAACTGCTAATGTGTTTCTTGACATCTGAGAGGACCCCTTTAGTCTGCCATCATCTTGACACTTCCTCTTCTTCAGAATTCCTATCAAGGCAGTCGTGCCTGAGAGTGAACTTTTAACATCCAGCTTAGTCTCTAGTTGACTTTTTTCAGATTCCATTTCCGCTAAAGAAAACGTGGGCATCAGTGGTCTGGCATCAGTGCAAATGCTTGAAATAGAATTACTTTTTGGGATTCCAATGGATGGCTGCGTAAAACGGTTGACACTGGACAGCTTTGGTGAAGCACCGTACTGGTAATGGTTACGTCTCTTTCCCAGAATTTGAAGTGCCCGCTGGAACTCCTTCTTGTCGCGCATCAACTCTCGGAGTAAAAACAGTGGGGATTTGTTCTTTGTTGCAAAGCTTTTACCAAGCTTTTTTAAGTGGCCTCGTATGTGGTTGGACTGCCCAGTCCTGTTATCAAATGAGTCCCCACATAATGGACAGGAGTGAATGCTCTTCACAGTCTCAGATTCTGACTCCATCTGATACACTGGAAAAAAAGAAGATGAAAATCAGAAACATAATTATTGAACAAACGCAATAAGATAAGTGTATGTTTTGTGGCTTCAAAGTACTATAACTGGAAAACTACTGTTTAAAACCATTTTAAAAACTTGGGTTTTTCTTTCGCTGGCCTGTCCATTGGTTCCATTGATCGTGAGAACACTAAGCACACCAAAATAATTGATGGGATCTCGGACGCAGGTAGAGGTGTTGAAAAAACAACAACAAAAGGTCCTATGGGTGACATACAATCATACAGGTTGTAAACAAGCTGAGTTTTCCCAGAATAAGTACAATTTTACTTAAAGTGAGCGCATCAATAATGTCTCTGATTATATTTAATTTCATAAGAAAAGAGTGCGCAACTATGCTAAGTATATTTGGCAATAGCTGACTTAATAAATCAGTCTGCAAACTGACTGACAGTAATAATGTTACTGTTAGCTAATATCTACAGGGTTCCCATGGATCCTTCAAGTCTTAAAAGGCACTGAATTTATTAATCTAAAAATAAGGCCTTATTAAAATGACTTAAACCAATCGTTCAAAAGTCTTAAAAATGCTACGACATGGTAGGTAGGAGTTTATGAATAGTTTTTCTTTGACGATGCGTTGTAAAATGTCCAAAAAATTGGTAAGATCTATCTTTGTAATATCTATCTTTTAAAAATAATAAACTGAATGCTTCTTGCATTATGTCACGTCAGGATAATGGAATCAATAACACTTTCATTTTGTTTCTGGCTGAGATACTCAAAGCATAGGATCCACTTCCCCTAGCTAGCTGTCACTGTACTCTGGACGAAATGGGGAATTCCAAATTACACAAAAATTGGCTATTTAACCAAGATTTTGTTGTATTGCTGAAACCGGTACAAGGCAACGCATACGAGACTCAGCAAATTTTATGCACAAAGTTTTTCAAATTCAACACAAGGCAGCGTGAGAAGCACAGAAAAAAAGTTTTTCTCAGTTCTGCTCTACCCTCGTCCAGTACCCTCGCTACAACATTTGGGCAAAATCGTCTTTAATCCCAAGTAATTAGTTGTGTTTTTTTTTCCCTTAAATTTTGATTATCATAAAATTGGTAAAAACTTAATTCCAAGTGGAATTAAAAAAAAAATCTTAAAAAGTCTTAACTTTAACGTGCCTTTAGCTGTAGAAACTCTGATCCAAATGAAACTGACTAACTGGGGATTTGTTTACAACCTGTATGACTGTCTGACCCCTCTTTGTTGTGATGGTGGACCTAATTTTAAAGATGATGCCATGTTCCAAAATCTTAATAACTGTAAAGTTTAATGCTCAATAATAACAGAAAGCACTGATGGCAAGAGTCACAAAAAGTATAAGCTAAGCTGTAATAAAGGACAATATCCTATTAACGTAAGAACATAGAAGTATGGAATTACCTTTTTTCAATCTCCGCATCGTTGACATCTTTCGTCGAATTCGTGGCCTCCTGTCCTGAGAAGCCACCTGTTCAGGAGGCACTACATGGCGTGCATTGTAGCTCAGTCCAACCCTATGTAGATGCCCTCGGACATGATTGGACAATCCAACACCTGACTCAAAGACTGCAGGACAGTAAGGACAGTTCTTGTGGTCCGAGTCCAACTCTGACAAATCCTCTGCTAAGTCATCCCTCAACGGTATTTGGTGGGCTTCAAAGGTCTCTTGAAAGACTTCTGTTTCTATGCATTCTTCTTTGATTTCAAGGTCGGTCTGGTCTTGTTCTTCAGTCTTTATTTTCTCAAACAGCCTCTTAGATTCCTGCAGGGCACCTCGCATGGACATTCTTCTGCTATAGGTATAAATGATGTTTTGTTTTTCTTTCTTTATGCCGTTGTCAAAAAGGTTGGTGTTGGCATCTGTGTCCTTGAACTGGAATATGTCTTTTTCGTCACAGTCTGACACCTTTTCCTCTTCTTCTTGGTTTACTTTCTTGGGACTTGGCAAAGGTTTTGCTAAGATGAAGCATGAGTCTTGGTCAGAGGTGTTGCGATATGGAGTGGACATCTTCCTTTTAGACGGTGACTTTTTGTGTCCATTTGGAGATAAAGCTGAATCTTCAACCTTGACAGTCAATGTTCCAGGCGACTGATCAGAGCCATCTTTGTCACCTTTGGAATCCTGAACAGATGTGCTGTGATTATTGCTTTCCTTCTTTTGTTCTGCAGTTTTCTTTCCGTATCTTTGTCGGGACAGGAGAACATTGATGGATTTGTCAAGCTTTGATTCCGTTAGTTGAGACTTGAGACCTCTCCTAATCTTGCTATTTCTGAATAAGTCTGAAATGTCATTGGACTCACTAGGTGAACAAGCTCTTTTAGGAGAGATCTGATTTTTTATAGAGATTTTCGATGTAAACTCTGCATCTTCTACAGGACTTTTACTGGTAGGCATGTGCTGCTCCTTAGATGGTTGTGCATTTTTGTCAATACGCTGTGCAGCTTCGTATTCCTCATAAGTTTGTTGATGGCGCCGCAGGAGGTGATTCTTGAAAACATTTTTGCTAAAAACTCTGTAAGAACAAATGTTGCAGGAGTAGCTTTCAGAGTCATCATTCTGGATCTGCTTTCTAACTGTGATAACAGTATGCTGCATAATGTTATGCCTCCTAAGATCACTCTCGCTAAGAGTTCTGAAGCTACATTTGTCACATCTAAACTTTCTCTTGTCCTTCTCGTGGGTTTTTGCATGTTGAACAAATGTGTTTGGGCAGGTTGTAACAAATGGGCACTGAGGGCAAAAAAGCTTCTTTTTAGCTTCTTTCTTCTCATCATTCATGCCTTTGATCTCTTCAGTGAGTCTTGCTGTCTTCTCCTGGTGGATAGACATGTGCTCAATGAGCGAACCACTTTGCCTGAAGGACTGCCCGCACTCTCGGCATATAAAAGGCTTTGGCAAATTTGGAGAGTCAACATGGGACTTCATATGACGATGCAAGTGATGTTCTTTCTTGAAAATGAGCTTGCATTTTGAGCAAGGGTAGCATGATGGCTTCTCCTCTGGATGAGAATTTATGGTGAGCCTCCCCTTCAGTGGTGAAAGCCTGTGACCTATATTGTTCTCATGTGAATTTCTTGCAGGTGCATTATAAAGAATTTCCTTGATGGTCTTCACAGTTCCATTGGGATACATGGAAACTTTCCCTGTTGGTGACGACTGTGACTGGGAGAACTTTCTTGACTTTCTGACTTTTCGGACAGGAATGGAGTCTACTTGGTCTTCGGTATCGGACAGTTCCTCAGATGACTTGTGGCTCAGATCAGGGTAAAGGTCTTCTGAGGGATCTACCATGACAACCATGTCCATTTTCCGTTTCCTTCTCCTTTGGCTGTTGGCAGCAGGGACATCATCTTTAGGCTCCTCACCAGGAGAATCACCGTGGTTGTCCCACAGAAACTGCATAAACTCTTTGTGAGGGTCCCAATGAAGATCACTGGCACTACTAAAATCATCCAATGAGTTCTCAGGCGAGTCTGCATCAAAACCCCAAATTCCAGCAGTGTCAATTTCCTGCACTGTTTTTAGTGGGGTGATGCTCTTGGCCTCCTCTTTATCTGCTGAGATGCTGCTGAGTTCATGGGCTTGTGTAGCCTGATTTGAAGAAGGTCCATTTCCCAGGCCAACCGGAGACAACATATCTGTGGTGGACAGAACATCTAGGACACTGTTTTGTTTCAGAGAAGGCTTGCTGAAAGAATCGGCGCAAGAAGCGGATTCTTGGGCCATTCTCATTGGCTCTTGCAGGAGCGTGAGGGCATTGATCTCAGGATCTGCATCTTTGTCGTCTTCATCAACACCTGTCAGACATGACATTTCGGTTGCCATGACCTGAAAAGAAGAAAGGTAAAGCCTTCTTAGTATTGTACTAAAAGATCCACAGTTATCACTGTAGCATCTCAAAGGTTAAATTTAAAACTTTATCACTTAAGGCACAGGTCCGTCCATCTCTGCACAATAACAGATAACTGATCTAGGTAGAGCTGTTGTTTATTGATGAAGGTGAATTTTTTAAATAAAATTACAGTCATATGGGGTTTTGCCTTGATATATTCATATTATTAAATGTTGTGGTGAGGGTTTGTGTGTATTGATGTATGGTGTTTTTGGGCATTCATACCAAATCAGCTCAGGGGGTTGCATGGATGGGAGTGAACTGTTCAGGTAGATAGACAATGAAATATGATACAGGAAGTCCAGTTGTAGAAACAGATAAATGCGTGTAAAGGCTTGTCAGATGCCAAACCACGGCACAACGGTTTGAAATAATCACAGGCAGGATTTTACAACTCTAAGAAGTTGTCGTGGTGACTACAGTTTTGTATTTTTTCATAATGAATGCGACGTAAACGGTAAAAATACAGCGTTTGCATTCAAAGTAATCTAACCATAGACGTATTAAGAGAACTGGACACAACGTTGGAGGTGGGACCCTGTTCATTTCTATGAAAGTTGCTCAGTGCCAAAGAAGTTAGACTACCGAAATTACCCAGATGATCACCACTTCTTCCACGCTGTGAGGCCCATAGAGCAAGCTCTCTAGCCGAGCCGGTCATGTCTGGTTTAGCGTTCTGCTAAAGTAAATAGGGATATAATTATACAATTGTGCGGCTCTTGTAGACTTTCGAATTTTATAAGACTGACCGGATCAAATTTGATTGAAACAACTCATTCTACGTGGGTTGTAACACTCCACTGATTTATGGACGTCTCTTTCACCATGTGGTCTATGGGAAAGTCGTTCTGGGCCACATAGTATCACACTATGGAGGTAATTTCACTGTTTGGCGACTACAAAAATTGGCTTAAAAGCCCAGTGCACTTCTTGGGGGCCTGAATGTACCAGTAATATGTGCTTGCATGCATAAGAGAGCGCTCAAGGCGATCTGAACGCACCCTAAAGATAAACTTCCAATTTAAAACAGCGTACCTCTATTGCCACCCTCAGGCCAAAATGTCATCTTTACACAAGATACCTTAGAATCCAATGTGTAGATTGCCATGGCTTTTTCTACATTCATTTAGCTTCCCAATGGGGTGAAACCATAGACTGTAAAAATAATGGACAAAGCCACTGTGACATCACCCATTAGTTTGTGGACTCCTGTTCCGAAACCTCGAGTTAGGCTTTTTGGTCATCACCATCTTGGTTTTTGGAGCCAGAGGGCACAATATTTGGACAAGAGGTCAGAGCTGTGGAAGAGCAGGGGCTAGATCCGACACAGACTGACACTCAAATTGTTACTGCTCTTAATTATGCAAGCTTTCAACCTGAACTAAATGCAAACGGATGAGTTATATCAAAATTCACCGCCTGTACAGTTGTAATAAAGGGGGAAATTAGCTAAAAAGACCAAAACACGTTTTTGTACAAGGTTCCAAACATGTTTACTTCTGTAAAATTGGCATTTAACATGGTGGTCTGTGGGAACTGACTAGTTTTTTTATGGAGCGAGCCTCAAGTGGCCATTAGAGGAACTGCAGTTTTTCTCACTTGTGTGTTGGCTTCATTTTTCAGCTCTGGAGGTTGCTGTTGGGGAAAACCCATTTTATTTTTAACATTTGCGTGTGGAGATGTACTGAGGGTAGTGCTAAAGGATACTTTAGCGCTGATCCAAATACTATAATAATTAGTTAATTAAAAGCATTTCTTTAACATTAATGTTATCTTTCCTATCAATGGCTTAAGGTGAACAAATAGCTCTAGCAGTCTCGTAACACTTTAATTTGTAAATTAAGGCTAGCTAATGTATGTAGCCTTCACATGTCGCAACTAAGGGTGTAAATCACAAGTTTCATCACAATACGATACAATATGGATTCTTCAGACTATGATACAATATTTGCAGATATCAGAAAGTCTGCCATGGTACGATTTTTATTTGACTGAATTCAGGGCCCTGCAATCAACATGCGACAATATCGGTAAATATCCTAATTGTTATTTTCTTGGCTGCTTACCACTATCTGCCTGGCGCTCAGCTGCTAGCACTGTTTGAATGTTTAGGAAGGAGGTGCACTTGGATGGAAATGATGACACTACTTCAAAATAAAGGTGTATCTTAAAAATGACTATATGTATCCATGTTTTCACTTTGCAACGATAATTTTCCATCGCTGATCTATGTACGTTACACCGTCGTTACATCGTCATTACACCCCTAGCAGCAACACGTCACTGCTAAGAAATAAATATGGATTTAGCCTTTTCGAAACAGCAAACTCATCCATAGATTGTTTGTTCTGTACAGTTTGTAGAGTGTGATGTAATGAGCATTGCTGCCACTAGAGGCTGCTAGTGTGGTCTAAAAATGTAGTCATGTTCAAAATACAAATAGAGCTGCAACGATTAGGCTAGTTAGAGAATTGAGCTGCAACTATTTTGATAATTGTGTGTCTTTTTTAAACGTTCTCTGTCTTTTTCAAATGTTCTCGCTTCTACATTGTAAGCCTTTGCTGTTTTTTGTCTTATATCATTGTAAACTGAATATATTTGGGTTTTGGACGGTTGGTCAGACAAAATAAGTAATCTGAAGACGTCAGCTTGGGTTTAAGGTAACTGAAATGGGTATTTTTCACTGTTCTCTGACATTTTAACATCCAAGCGGTAAAGCAAATAATTGGCAGATTAATCAATAATGAAACAAATCATTCGCTGCAGCCCTAATTGCAAATGTAAATCAGTGGTGGTGAAGATTTCTAACCATCTGGCTAAGATGATATTTCCAGCTTTTAGCATGCTTTAGCAAATGTCAGCATTACAGTGACATTCAGGCTTTTGCAAGTCCAATATTTAATATTACCTTTGTTTACTAGCTACAGTTTGCAGTAGATGGTTCTTGCTCATTAGAATGTGCCTCTTTGATGTAAAAAGTAAACAGTTCAGTTACTTACAGTGTCACCAGAGTTAGCTTCTCGACTCAAACAGCATTCATTGACTGCAAAATGAATATAGCTAAATATAATATACTTGACATTTTGTTCAGATGATTAATTGTGGCCATTTATAACGCTACAAGGTCGTGAGAGGTCTTGGATTTGAAGGGCAATAAAAGTGTCATACCAAGTGAATGCTCCTGTGGCAGAGAGAGGTGTTTATAACATCTACACAGCAGCACCGAAACTGCAAAGAGATGGACCTCGTAAATGGCTTTTGATGAGCGGTTGTGGATTTTGTATAGAGCTAAAACTTTGAGCACAGTAGTTCAGTTATATGCCAACACACAGTAGTTGGGATACGTTTCCGAAGCTACCTAGATATAGAGCAAATTGGATTATTTACACTATGTTCCGTAAGGCTATCATTGCATTTCTTTGGCGTTTATATCACGCTGTGTTGTTGGATGCTGCTTGCTGGAGCTGCAGACCATTCCATTAAGGCTGTTCCATACCAAAACCTATTCCTCAGGCTAAACTACAGCTAATGACAATCGTCCCTCGCTATTCACCACACAGACATCAATAAAATGATGATAAACAAACAAACGTTACCTCCGAGCGGTGCAGATGGAGACAGGGCGCAATTTAAACGCTGCATTGAATAATTTCTTACTTTCGTCTTCCATCTATTTCACAGTCGCCATTTTCCGTGGTGGTCTGGTGTGGGACAGATCATTTCTTTTGTACGGGTAACCGTAACTACAATCGGCTTTACAGAAACAGGACAAAGACAAACTCCGATGATAACGTTTAATTGTGTAACTATCTATAAAACAGCTATAGTTAAAAAGTTACGCAAGTTACTGTCGCGTTTAATTTCCGCATGTGATGTTTCGAGTCGGCGCCATGTCCCCCCGAAAGATTTGTAATGGTACATTCCAGATAGGAGGCATAAAAAAACCTGAGTTAATGACCATCTCCTTTGAGTAGCAGATTTTTTTTTAGGTTGATGGCGGTTAATCGTCGTTTTAATTGAGTAAATAAATTGAAACTTCAGTTACTATTTGGTTTGCTTTTTTAAAAAACACCTTTTGTGTTGATATGTTAACTTGTCATTGACGCACAGACTAGAATTGTGTGCCAACACAGGAGAGATGTTGCCACTATCCCCCCATGGTTGTCTTCTCACGGGTCTTTGTTGCCTTCATGGCCGGTGATTAGCCGGTTCAGTTATTCACAGCCTCGTGAGTTTTAAACATAGAACACATTGTGTTTGAACACACACTCAATAAAGATGAAATTAATTCACAATAAACATTTACAGTCGTCCTAGTTAAATATTGATGGCAGCATTTAGCTACAGACAATATTTTTTTAATAAAAAGTCAAGCTACAGTGCTGTTATATGAAATGTGCTTAAGTTGTTACTGGTGGGTAAATCAATCTCGCCAAAAAACAGTAAAGACGGGTTAACTGCAATGTATTTCTAAAAATACTGGCCACTCTGTTAAGTCTAAACGCAAAGATGTGTTTATTTTGAAAGCAATGGAAATTTATTGAATTTAATGACAAACCCCATCCTCCTGTTTAAAACGTTTTTGATAGATTTTTTTTATCTAATGAGGTCTCTTGAACATGTAAATAACAAGAAAAGTGTATCAACCATACATAATAATAACCTGCCATTTTGTAATTTCCCTGCTATTTGATTTTAAATGCTGTCTCTGATTTTTTTTTCTTCCTTTTCTTATCGGTCAATTTCAGTCTGTCACTTGTACTTTATTTTATTATTATTACTGTTATTATTTTGGACAGTTTCTATGATGTCTGACTTTGTATAAATCACTGTTTTCAATAAAGTTGCGGAAAAAAATGGCAACTGAAACGTTAGTGGGGTCAAAAGCCCTGACCTGACAACCCAGTGTTAGCATTTGTGTAGTAAATTTATTTATTATCACAGGTGAGAACACAGCTAGGAATTACCGGAGATAATTTTAAAAATTACAAAAAAATCAAAGTTTAAAACAACATAGGAAATTATAAAGCTAACTGTTAGCCGTGAGTTAAAATGTCGTTATAACTGAAGCTAGCAACTAGCTAGTTGTTGACTAGCGGCTAACCCTTTAGCTAAAGCTAGCTAGGCCCAGTTTCCTCAACTGTGTCAGCCCGGAAATGTAGTTAACGTTACCTAATAACCGGTAAGTATTTTAGTACGAGTTACTTGCCTACAACATTCATAATGTATATGTTCATACATCTTTGTTAGCAGGTATGCTACTTATAGAACATCCAATTCTGTCATATCCATAAGTGGCTAAATGCTAAAGCTAACCATGGTGACTGCCGCTCCTTAAAAAGTCTAGTTAGCTACTAGTTACCTCTCTCAAAATTTATTGAATTACTTAACCAATTACTGCATATAAAAGTAATTAGTCACCAGATAAAGTAACTTTTGCATTACTTTTAAATATCTGCATCAATTCTCGTATTAAGGCACATATGGCTATAATAATTTAGTGTTTTAAGTGTAATTTAAATTTTATCTATGATTGTACCCATTATTACTATGATGAAAAGTAAGTAGTGAAACAATAATACACAATAGATATGTTTTTGATAGGCCTTTATTTATTGTAGCCTCGAAAGGCCTTCAAATCAACCAACACAAGTGCAAAATCAGTCTTAAAATTGGTTAAAAATGATCTTCAAAAGGTCGTAAAAAGCATTAAATTAAGTGTCTTATACCTGTAGAGACACTGGCTAACATTAAATCAGCAGAAATGCTGCTAACTGATATGAAAGCCACATTTTTTGTGTATCCAAAATGTTATGTATTAATTTTCTTTTTAATCTCTCAAAATAAATCCATACACAGCTTAATTAAAATGTAACTACATCATTTGCAGGCTTGATTTTTGCATTGTAGGATATGTCATGAGAGAAATATTAAAGATGGTAAACCATATATTATCTTTCTGCTGTAAATACGTAAATGTAAATACATAGCTACTAATATATTTATTGATTTGTGTTTGCATTCATATTAGGATCTCTGGTTTGTTTTCTTCTTTAAGCCAGATGTCCCCCAATCAAGATCCATTGTGACTGACAGACATCGCCCTGCTTTGCATCCAAATGTGTGAGCGCCAAATAATCTGATGTTGGACTCAGATGACTGCACATTGTCCCTCGACAATCTCTTTTTTGAGAGACCCATTGTCCAAAAAGTGTGAGTACAAAGAGATGCCCCACATCATCCCTCTCTCATCTTCATCTCACAGCTGAATTCATTTTTTCCCTCTGGATTGCATTTGACAGAAAGCCACTGCACCAGGAGGTCAGCCCATGGCAGCTGGAAGTGCCTCCATCTCTTTCTCAGGTTCCAGCCACTCAGGATATGCAGAAGGAGGCAGAGTCTCTCTCTACCCTATACAGTATGTTGCGCTCTGGATTAGAGGGAATTCCTTTTCACTTGACTTGAGTAAACTGCTCAGTATCTGGCCTTTTGAAGCCCTACTAAATTTAACTGTGTGACTCACTGACACGATAGCTTGAATAGGCTTGAAAGCTTTCCCAATTTTCCTTGGCTTGCGTAAGCAAACTGGGATCTGGGTCTTATGATATATTCTCATAATCATTAGTATAACTGGAATGGTAAAGTCCCTGATGTAAAGTCTTTTCTTCAGCAAGCAAAAAAGTCAACCATAATTCTGAGAGTCACACTCCAAATTACAGCTACCAACAACTTTGTGTGATGAAACTCTCTCCCTCTTCAATAATACAGGTTTCTCACAGAGACCCAAGACACTCCTGCCTTCTTTTAAAGGATCAGCTGGGCTTCAGGTTTTACCATCAAACATCAACAGTCCTTACAGTTATAACAATGATAAGAAAGAGCTTGAGGACACTCAGGGTGGCAGCAGCAGCACCAGCAGATGTGATGCCCTTTGGCATTTAGGTGAGGGGTTCAGGGATTACACTAACGGTGCCTGCCAGAGTGGCGGAGGTGGAGATGAAACCCTGCAGGCCTCTGGTCATGCGGCCATCAGCAGGAGGTGTTTGTCTCTGGACTACAGCGAAAGCCCAACTCTACGGAGAGGGCAAGTGTCAGTTATTTATCAAGAAGATGACATTTACTTGATTGTGAATTAACAACTTGTTTTCAGTGTTTCTGTGGTGCATATTTTGAAAGATGAGAAGAGTTCTTCATTTGGGGGCAGTAACAGGTTTGTGATTTCAAAGCGTTTAACAAAGATTGATATGTGGCCTTGAGGCCGTGAAAAGCAGGTCAACAAGGATTTTCTCTCCTCGGAGGCGGATGCAGAATGTAATTTTTAAAAAATGCTTAATATAGCAGGATTAATGCTATTCAGTTCACAATATAAAAGCCATGTTTCCAGTTTTTCGCTGTCCAAAAAATGTAGTTATGATTCACGCCTTAATCCCTCAAATTGTTGGAATCCATGACGTGCTCAGTTAAGATGGAACTACAGTCTATCATGAAGAGGATCAAGTTCTTAAGAAAAAAATGAAAAGATGCTACACCATCAAATAAGCCTCCAAGCTCACAGCATTAACAGTAGTTCCCTCTCTTATTCTACCTTCTGCCTCTATCAATTCTTTATTCCCTCCGTATCTTCCCCTCCCTCTCACAACAGCTTGTTCAAGGTTCAGGTGTTGAACAGTGGAGGTGACTCGTCAAACACAGATGACCTCAGAAGCAGCAGCAGCCAGACAGCATCCAGACCTCAAACTTTTCTCAGTCCGGTTACCATGGCGACAGTGCCTCCTCCTCCTCAGCCGCCACGGGCGACAGTTAGCCAGGCAGCTCCTCCTTTCTCCCCCAAGCCCCCCTTCCCGCCCCCTCCTCTGGGCTCATCTGCAGCGAGTGGCCAACCCCCGCAGCAGGCGGCACATGCTGAGATGCAGGACAAGGGCACAAAGAGAGCCTTCGTTCCGCCCATGACGCCTCAGCCACTTCGCATAGAAGGTGCTGCACTGCATTGACACAGTCACAGACAGGCGCTGTGCTCACAGGCTATGACTGGTTTACCAAATAGCACTCATATAGCCTCTGTAACGTAGTGCAGTTAATGAGCGTGCCCATGTCTAGCCATGGCAGCAGCTGCCACATTGTGTTTGGGTGTGATGAGGTGAAATGAGGTGAGCTCCCCTCATTGACCGTTCCATTGTAATGCAACATGCTGGTCACTAGGTGGTGGATTGTGAAACATTAGAAGCAGTAGACAGTAACAGTAGAACCCTTTGTGACCACATGTAGTCTACAAACATTACTGCAGCTTTACATTCACAACAGAATCAAACCTCGTGATTTTATACCTTACCAAAGTCTTAAACATTTCATATCAGCATTAAGGTGGAATGAGTGGAATCACTGAGAGTGTGACTAAAGGTGAAAGTATTTTTTTGTGTTTTCATTGTGCACATTTTAGGTACCTCTGGGTCTGGAGTTTTGCGGCCAGTTTCTGAAATCCGTATCCTTTTTTGTTGTTGTGTAACTCAACACAATTTGAAATTGTCAGACAGTATGTGAACTGCGCCAGAAGCTTGGAAAGCAATAACACAAGTACTGTGGTTTGATTTCCTGAATCATGCTAACACAGCAGCTAAGTTCAGATCCGTTTTCAACGAGTTCCCCTTTTTCAACTACGTTCAATCCAAAGCACTCGATGATGTAAGCATTATTTGGAAGCCTTTATAAACAGAGTGGTGAGGATTATAATTAACACGTCTTGTTAGAACCTGTGAGATGTGAACTGTGACTGCCTCACCTGGAGTTATGTTTGTTCACAGGTTCTTTACACGGGTAAGAACTTTGTGGCATGTGCTCCGACTGGATCTGGAAAAACAGTGCTGTTTGAGCTGGCCATCATTCGTCTACTAATGGAGACCTCAGAGCCCTGGAGAGATGTCAAAGCTGTCTATAGTGAGCATAGACCCTATTAATACACCAAATAAGCTCCACGCTGAGTAGATTTGGCCTAAAGTATGCTTTATATTCATAAGATATATTGCATTTAATTTAAAAAGTTGTACTTTCCGGTCTCAGTATTGCAGAAAATGATTCCTACCCAGAAAGATAATAATTTCTCAAACTGTTCTACATTCTTAACACCTGAAGGGACAGTTCATCCCAAAATTTAAGAGATTTTGGCCATAGAGATGTCTGACTTCTCCTGAATTTAATAGAACTACTACTTTAATAGACCACTTGGCTTGTGGTGCTCAAAGCATTATACTGGAGAAAAGTCAGACATCTCTACGGCCGATATCTCCAACACTCAGAAATTCACCAAAACAATCTGGATTAATAAGTAGCACCTCAGGAAAGAGTAAAAATATGTATTTTCAGGGGCGTCCAGTAGCTCACCTGGTAGAGCAGACGCCCCCATGTACCAAGGCTGTGTCCTTGTTGCAGCAGCCTGGGTTTGGTTCATGCCCGCGGCCTTTTGCTGCATGTCATCCCCTCCCTCTCTCCCTCTTACACACTTAATCTGTCCTGTCAAATGACGGCAAAAACCCAACAAATAATCTTAAAAAATATTTTTGGGTGAACTGTCTCTTTAAGATTTGATAAATGAACATATGATATTTTTTTTCTTCATTTATAACTGATTGAAAACACAAAATACAGATCTGGTGTTGCTTAACTGTTCATACACGCTGCCAATTTGAAAAAGCTTGTGCTGTATCAAAGTTCAGGCAGGAGGAAGAAATCCTATACCTGATGAAATTCAGCTTAGTCAAAGTCACTAAAGAGCAACAATGTTTTAACACAATACACCTGACTGTAATTATACACAGGAGCTTTGAATATGTGTATTGTTCCCAGAGTGTTTTGATTTTTGATTCAGTTATAGATTTAGGGTATTTCTAAAGTACAAAGAACTGCTTTGAAAAAAGTTTCACTGTTTGTTCTTGCCAGTGGCCCCTATCAAAGCTCTCTGCAGTCAGTGCTTTGAAAGCTGGAAGAAGAAGTTTGGTCCCCTGGGACTGAGCTGCAAGGAGCTGACGGGTGACACAGAGATTGATGACTTCTTTGAGATTCAGGACTCCCACATCATCCTGACCACTCCTGTGTGTGACACTACAGTATACTGCCTCTCCATTAACGTATGCAATCTGTAGTTACATTTGAATATGTGATTTTGTGTTTAATTTTTTTTACAGGAAAAATGGGACAGCATGACAAGAAAATGGAAGGACAACTGTCTGTTGCAGCTCGTCAGGCTCTTCCTCATCGATGAGGTCAGATGTTTTGTTCACAGGCCCTTTGTTTAGTGTTTATAGTGTCTCATAATCTGCCTGCATAATGTTGGATACTCACAATGCCAGAAGATACACAGTTTACAGTGGGTTTTATTTTGCCACATTGTGTGATGGCACGCCATTAGCCTCTGCCCTCTACTTTATTTCACTTAAGGTTAGCCATTAAAAAATTACAGTACATGATGTTCAACGCCGGTTATTATGAAAGTGCATTTAACTGGGCCATGTAGTTCTTCCACACTGAGATGCACCTCCTCATATAAGTGATGGAAGCAATGATAAAAGTATAGTTGCACTGAATTTGGGTTTTTATATTTGAGAGCTTCTATTTGGGTTTTCGAACGATGCTTCGAATGTCCATTTCTACATTATCACCCTAAAAATTTTTAAATATCCTCAAACAAGTTCCTCAATTTTAATGAGGTGATTCATCATATTAAATGAGTCTTTTTTATTAAATCAACCATCTTTAATGAATATAATGCATTAGTTTTTGTCAACATAAATACCCCCTCGTTAATGCAGGTGTGTGCCTCCCTTTGTGTTCAGTGAGCAGGAGAGCACAGTTTTTTTACTTCAGGGAAAATGTTGTTTTTGAAAGGCTAAATGTCAACATATATAGACTGAAGCACTTGTGTACACAAGGTAATTAACTTGTGCGCACAAAATAAAAAAATGTCATCATTCAGGACTTTAGGGACTAAGTAATAATGATCTTAGGCAGACAGCACTGGACTCTGATTCCACAAAAAGTATAATACTAATAATATTACTGCAGCCTAATCTTTATCTTTATCAGCAACTGTGCAGAAATAGCAGGTTTAAAAAGAATAAACAGATGTCCAAAAAGCAAAAAAGCTGCACTGTATTTGAATGCTTCGACCTGTTAGGTACAGCCCTAGATAAAAGATAACTCAATTTTATTTTGCCAACATGTTTCTGAAGCCAACTGTAAGATCCATCAATCCATCCATCCATCCATCCATCCATCTATCCATCCATTTTCATAACCGCTTATCCTCTTGAGGGTAGCGGGGAGCTGGAGCCTATCCCAGCTGATATTTGGCGAGAGGCGGGCTACACCCTGGACAGGTNAACCCACGCTGACATGGGGAGAACATGCAAACTCCGCACAGAAGGGCTCCCTCCTGGGATTGGAACCCTCTTGCTGTGAGGTGATAGTGCTAACCACCACACCACCGTGCCACCCCAACTTTAAGATGACACATTTCATTCCTTCAGGTGCATGTGGTGAAGGACGTGACCCGCGGTGCCACGCTGGAAGTTGTGGTGAGCAGGATGAAAGCCGTACATGCCTACAGAACAGCACAGAATCCAGAGACAGACCTCTCCATGAGGTTTGTGGCTGTATCAGCCACCATACCCAACATCTCTGATGTAAGTGGCTGAGGGAGAGAGTCAGTGATCTTTCAGAGTGATATAATTCATAGATAAATCAGTAATTTGGAGTCCTAGTTTTGTGATTAAAGGTATACTACGCAGGCATTGTTGATTACTGTTTGTAAACCGAATCGCCAGCAAAAATGAAAGTGAAAGCCAACTCCAGATTGGTGTTGTGCTTCGCTATATTTGTGTTTTTCTGGCAAAATGTCTGCGATTTCATAGCTCCCTTTTGGATGTGTGTGCTTACAGTCGGGTACCTGGTTGCTACCCTTATAAAGTCCTGCCCTCACCTGTATGCTGTGTCCAGGAAAGCCTGAATACAATAACATAAGAAGATAATAAGAAAACACAGGCAGAAGGCAGAGTCTCTGCCAATAAATACCCTGCCCTTACACTTGTAGTGGGTCATAAGTGATGATTAAAAGGCTTTTTTTAGTATGAGTTTGTGACAAATTAAGAAAGGCACCCTACTGACTCGCTTCCCTGTAATACACAGACATAATTCTGTGCATGCTCTGTATCCCTAGTTTAAATCAGTAATCGGATCATTGTTTTGTCTGCTGCGTTATTAGATAGCAGACTGGCTGTGTAATGAGAGCGGTCCAGCCACATATCTGAACATGGACGAGAGCCATCGTCCAGTGAAGCTGAGGAAAGTGGTGCTGGGATTTCCCTGCAGCCCGAACCAAACAGAGTTCAAGTTTGACCTGTCGCTCAACTACAAGATGGCCAACATCATACAAACATACTCTGACCAGAAACCTGCACTAGTGGTGGGTGAGGGATGTGGGCCAATTTGTGTGTTTGCTTTCCTTCTTGATTTTTTCATGTCATGGAATAAGACTGTAAGGTTATGAAGAGTTAATGAGGATGGTGGGTTTCTGTTTCTTGATGGTCGAATAATTTATGTTATTTTGTAGTTTTGCTCTACAAGGAAAGGAGTCCAACAGTCAGCTACAGTTCTGGCCAAGGATGCTCGTTTCATCATGAGCGTTGAGCACAAGCAAAGGTACGTTTCCTACATGTTCTCACATGTGCAACTAATCATCAAATCATTTTATGTTGAGTTAAGTTAATTTCACGGAAGGCTTGAGCTCGACTCTTTGTTACTTTTTTATCTATTTAGGTTGATGAGATATGCAAACTCTATTATGGATTCAAAACTGAGAGGTGAGTCCCTTTTTGAAGCCTACAGACACAGACCCAGCAAGAAGTACATGTTGATTTCTGGCTCTAAAACAGTGTAGCATTATTTGGTGTTATGTTTGTGGTCCAGATCTGGTGATGTTAGGAGTTGGTTACCACCATGCAGGAGTTGACATGTCTGACAGGAAGCTGATAGAAGAGGCCTTCACTCTGGGAGACCTGCCTGTCCTCTGTGAGTCTTTGTTACTCTCAGTTTTATCCTGTGCTGTAAATGGATATGTGACTATATGAGTGTGCAACATGATCCTGTGTTTTTATTTTCTTTGTAACGCTGCAGACATAATCAGGAAAAACAAGTGTCACTGGTTAGAGCAACTGAGTCGTACGGTATTCCACCCATATTGTGTTGAAACATTGCAAGGGCCCAGCCCAAGCTTTTTAACTGCAGGGTTGTGTCAAAAATGCATGTAAATGCATGTTTAATAGAACGTAAATTGCAGAGTGTGTGACTACTAATGACCTATACTGGTATGTTTTTATGCCAAAAGCAATAAACAGTATTTTACTTCCCAAATTGACTAAACTGTTATGCACCAGTTGTAGGAATCTTTGTACAAATAAGTAAGAAATAAGATGGATGTTATGGATGTCTTGTTAAAACCTTCTGAGCAACAAAATACAACACACCTTTTCTGTAGCGTGATGAGATAGTAATAAAATAGACAGACAGCTCAGATAAAGTCAGGATATGCTCTCCGACAGAAGTACATTTTTAGGAGAGACTTAAACGGAGCCAGTGACTCAGATGGCCTTATATCATCGGGCAGGTCATTCCACAGCCATGGGGCCCTGATTGCAAAAGTGCTGTCCCCTTTGATCCTCAACCTGGACTCTGGGACACGCAGAAGACCTCTGCCCGAGGATCTCAAACTATGCAGAGGTTCATGAAGGACTAACAGGTCTGAAATGTAATCTGGAGTCATGAAGAGCCTTAAAAGTAATCAATAAGATTTTAAAGTCAATCCTAAAACAAACAGAGAGCCAATGTATAGAGGCTAAAACTAATGTGATGCGGTCGTTCTTAGTTGCAGGGTTTTTTGATTGAAACAGGGATACATGCTGTTGCAATAATCAAGACGTGAAGAGATAAAAGCATGTACAACAGTTTCTGTATCTCATTAAGTTAAAATAGATAGCATTTAAGCAATGTTTCTGAGGTGATAAAAGCATGATTGCACAAGCTTAGTGACATGACACCATGAGTTCTTGCCACAGGCTTTATGTGTTGTGACAGGTCAACAGTAGATGGCAGTATTTGGTATGTGATATGCTGTGAACCGAAGCTCATGAACACACCAAAGTTGGAATAGCGACCATCAGAGGAGCAGCCAATGCCAGGCTGGCAAAGGTCTCAACTTAATTTGAATATAATCTGTCATTCAGTGCCGTTGCTACTCTACGTTACAACACGTTATGGATTCATGAGCACTTACATACTCAGAACTAAAAAGAGTTTCTTCCCATCACTTGTACAGTTTGAAATCAGATTTTCATTGTATTTCATTGACACTAAATTTGTGTTCGTGGTCTGATTTTTGACACCCTAGTTACCACCAGGACTCTGGCCATGGGGGTGAATCTGCCAGCTCATCTGGTGGTGATCAAGTCCACCATGCAGTATGTGGCAGGCTCCTGTGAGGAGTACAGCGAGGCCGACTTGCTGCAGATGATAGGCCGAGCTGGAAGACCACAAGTAATGGCAGATAACAACAGAAAATTGTATTTATTGTTATTTCTCTCACTGTACCTCCCTTAGCCCAAGGAGGTAAGAGCTGGCGCACCATCACCAAACAAGGAACAGATGTGATGCATTTGTTTCACTGGTGCTGTCGCATTTTAACACAGGGTGCATCTCTCTTCTTTGATTGTTGAGAGTGTACATTGGACGCTGTCATGGAAAGAGCATTTATTTAAATACTTTAAAAGGAGTAAGAAAGATAGCAACAATGATTTTTATTAAACTAAATAATTTTCGTCCCTTCTCTCTCTAGTTTGACACATCAGCGACTGCAGTGATCATGACCAAGATCCAAACCAAAGACAAGTACATGACACTCATGAATGGGATGGAAATCATTGAGAGCAGGTATTACAGCTCAGTCACTTGATATTCTTCACTCTCTCTTTGTCAGTCTTTCTTTCTTTCACTCTTTCTCTCTCATAGGAGAGATTATACAGTAGTACATGAGGTAACAGTATACTTCCTTCCCCCAGCTTACACAGTCACCTGGTGGAGCACCTGAATGCTGAGATTGTTCTCCAAACCATCAGTGATGTCAACATGGCTCTGGACTGGATACGCTCCACCTTCCTCTACATCAGAGCCCTCAAGAACCCCACACACTATGGTCAGTCAGAGATCAAGCACACAGAATGTGATGAGTGTCCAGATTGTTTGTCATGACTGAACGTAAAACCAGTGAGTGCAATGTGCCTCAATTCCAATTTCAGGTTTCTCTGCCGACTTAGACAGATATGGAATCGAAGCAAAATTGCAAGGTGGGCTACATCTGTTTTTACTCTATTTGAAGTCACTAAAGTAGCAGCAAGAAACTTGATAAAAAGGATAGTTCAGATTTTTGGAAGTGGGGTTGTAGGAGGTACTTATTCCTACAGCAGATGCTGGTTGGCACGCTCCCAGTTTGTATAAGTAGACTCGCTCCATGGAAGCTAAGTAGTGTACAGCTGTGGACAGGAGCAGCAACAAAATGTATTTTAACCACCAGGAAAAAATCATTATCAGTTTAAGTGTACGCTATATTTAGAATATTTTCATTACTTTACCTTGCCGTCAGCCCTCCCTGACAGGGGCCTTAAGCTGTTACTTTACTCTCTTCAAAGCCTATATACTCTGTGGACATTAACATGAATTATTCTAGGGATGCACCGAATATTCGGTAACCGAATATATTCGGCCGAATATTGCAAAAAAACACACATTCGGTATTCGGTGGAATAAGTTAAAAGCAAGGCCGAATAATAGCGGCACGGTTTTGATAACACAATCAAACCGTGTGCCGTGACGGGTGGATTAAAATGTCGGCAGTGTGGCGATCCATCCGTCACTGCACTCGCATTTGCAACTAAAAATAGTTTTGAGCGAGCAAAATAGGCTTTAATCATTCAGCACACTGTGCGAGCAGCCTACAGATTTCAACCAGCAGCAGAAACGAAAGGCGAATCCCACCGATTGTGGGTTGAACGGGGGTCACAGACACAGACAGTAATGTATTCCTGTCAAATACGGCGGCCATCGGCTTACCGGCGACGGAGAAGTCGGCTCCAATAATATCCTCTTCTTGGCGTCATGACTGCCCAGAAGTACCTGAACAGCCGAGCCAGCCGAACACAGGTATGTGACGTGTCAGAGGAGAAACGAGCCGTTCACGGCCCACAAACCTCACCGCACTTTAGGGACTGTTCTTTACTTATGAAGGGGAGGAGGGTGGCTGGTTGATTCTTATTTTATTTATTTATTTTATTTTGATCCCCCCTTATGTTAATCATTTATTGATGCTGTTTTTGAAGTATGTATTTTAAGTAGTATTTATTCCATTGAAATATCATTGATGTGTTATAGAAAAGTGATTTATCTTTTTATAAATGACAAAAGGCACATCTGCCTCATTTTCGCTGTGATATCGTGATACTACTCAGAACCATGATATTTTCATTGGTATCGTACAGCGGGGTCCAATTTTGGTACCGTGACAACACTAATCTGGAGGGGGTTCATCTGCAAAAACTAATGAAAAACTAAACGGTATTCGGTACTCGGTATTCGGCCAAGCGTTTAATATTATTCGGCTTCGGCTTCGGCCACAAATTTTCATTTTGGTGCATCCCTAAATTATTCCTCACAGAACACAGAGCTGCTGGTCTACCTCTGCCTTCATCAGTTTGTTTGTGTTATTGTGTGACTTTGGTGAATCCCAACTAACCCTTTAAACACCAAAGTAACACAATAACACAAACAAACTTGCGGATCGAGGCAGCGGTAGACCAGCTGCTCCCTTGTTTTGCGTTCTGTTTTTGTCAAATGACTCTGGTGGCCTTGAAGAGAGCATAGATAACAGTTTCAGTTCCCAGTTGGAAAGGGTTGTCTGACGGCCAGTATTCTAAATATGGTGTACACTCAAACCTTTATATATTATTTTTAGGTGACTAGAATTCATTTTGCTGCTGTCTCCATCCACAGCAGTACATTGCTTAGTTTCTGTAGTAGTACTCCTGTCTGCTTCTCCAAATTCGGGACTGCCGACTGCCATCTGCTGTACGTAATACACTCACTATGTATAATAAGTACCTCAGCCCCACTTCATAAAATCCAAACTATACCTTTAATGGATTTAAAACTCTGTACTGAAGCCACTTCTATCCAAGCTGTCCTACCCTGACTTTTTTCGAGCACATCGCAACAGTAGTTTAAGGTGAATGCTGTTTCTCCTCTCACAGAACTGTGTCTGAAGAACCTCAACTCTCTGTCCTCCATTTGTCTGATCGACATGGATGAGGACATCAACATCAAACCAACAGGTTGAGAGGAAATTAGTTTAAATAGTGTCAAAATGCTCAGTGTGTTTTCACAAAGTTCCTCTTAGTTTCCTAACTTATGTTCAGGGGTGTGGATGACATCCGTATCTTCACCTACACTCTTCTTTTTCAACTGAGTCTTACAATTTGTTTTTGTTCCTGGCAGAGGGGGGCAGGTTGATGGCGAGGTACTGTGTTGCCTTTGACACCATGAAACAGTTCAGCAAAGTGGCTGGGACCGAGAACCTGTCAGACCTGGTAGGTTTCCTGATAAGACTGCACGGCAATGTATTTGATTCAAATGCAGGCCCTTTGTGTCACCACATGCATTTGCATGCATGTGGTGACACAAAGGGCCCTGTATAAACAGTGAATGGCACAATGCACTTAGGGCGTGTCCACCTACTCTTAGTAAGGTGCAAGGAGCAAAGGAGTTTTATTTAGTGCCTTCATTAATCACAGGTATGTTTTGGGTGTAACTTAAATTTGACCAATTTGCCATTATAACAGCAGTGATTGGTCAAATTTAAGTTACACCCAAAACATAAGCAGGTGGTTTTCTGCTGGGAGTAAAGCAGTAATGTCCCTGCATGTATCATGGGACATTTAAGCAGCAAAACCTAGTTATAAACTTGATGGAGGAAACAGAACTAAACTTTTAGCTTCTGAAATGTCAAGTTATGCTGCTCCTCTTGTGTAAATATGGTCAGACAGCAGCTCTGCTCTCTGCCATGTTCACATTTTAGAGAATGTAGTAACATTTGCTACTTACACAACATCTGCTTTGGCTGTAAAAATTTTGTCTGTATGAAACAAGCAATGACAGTTGCGCTGCATGGTGTGCTGCTTTGCGCTGGGTGTAAGATAGGGCCGTTTGTGTTGATAGGCTGGTTTCCTGTAAAAGAAAATTATTTACGATTAGAAAATACTGTTCAGATCAAAAGTGGCTGTGCATGTACAGATTGAGTTGCTGTCGAAGAGCAAAGAGTTCAGTGACATCCAGCTGAGAGTGAATGAGAAGAGGCCCCTGAACACCTTGAACAGGGACAAGAACAGGGTCACCATCAGGTCAGATATTTTTGACTACTAACTATTGCACATTCAGTGTCATACTTCCTGCTTCTAAATGCATCATGGTAGACATAGACACATGCTAATGTAGCTGAGATGTTTCTGTATTTTTCCAGGTTTCCCATTGAGGGAAAGATCAAAACCAGTGAGATGAAAGTGAACTGGTAGGTTTATTCATTCAGTGTTTTCTCTGTGGAAAAGCAGTGTTGAATAGAAGTAGGAATACTGGTTTATGAATTTCATTGCAGAATATGTATTATGGATTTCTTATGGACTGTCCATTACGGACATGCTTCTGTCACCTTGTCTGTAGCTTGATTCAGGCCCAGTTGGGGTCCATCTCGATTCCAGAGTTTGGACTGACACAGGACACAGCAAGGATCTTTAGGAACGGGATGCGCATCAGCAAATGTATGTTGACTGAACCAGGGATACCAAATAAAGACAGTGCTCTCTGTTTCATTTTATTCTTTAACTGTCATTGTGTTTTGATCTTTATCAGGCCTCTCAGAGTTTCTGAGTCACCAATCCAAGACCGGTCTCTCGGCTCTGCTCAACTCTCTGATCCTGGCGAAGTGCTTCAGAGCCAAGCTTTGGGAAAACTCGCCCTATGTTTCCAAACAGCTGGAGAAGATAGGTGGATACACACAGCATATTGTAGCATCTTAGGCAAAAAAAATAGAGTCTAAAATGAGGACAAATCTCCACGTTAGGTTCTACATGATGAATTAATTAATACAGCAAACATCCTTCCTATTAGATGCATACAATTAAGTGAATATGAACATTTGATAATATTACACTGTGTGTTTCAGGTCAGACCCTGTCTACTGCCATGGTGAATGCTGGACTCACCACTTTCAGCAAAATAGAGCAAATGCACGCCAGAGAGATTGAGCTGGTCAGTCTGTGTAAAACACAAAGCATTTGACTTAACCATTGCCTGAGCTGGATCAGTGGCAATGTAGGCACCAGGCTTTGTTGATTCAACTGTGATCACCATATGTCACAGCTTATGTTAAAGGGGCAGTTCCCCCCAATCATAAATACATGTTTTTCATTTTTGCTGTAGTGCTGTGTATCAATCTAGGTTGTTTTGTTTTGATTTGCCAAGTGTTGGAGATATCGACCGTAGAGATTTCTGCCCTCTCTCTAATATAATGGAACCTTGGCTTGTGGTGCTAAAAGAAAACTCAACAGCGATGTCTCTGATTTCTAACATTGTTGATTTTACTCAGATTCTTAACAGGCATCCACCATTTGGCAACCAAATCAGAGAATCTGTCATACATCTCCCAAAGTATGAAGTTACTTTGGAGCAGGTAAAAGATATTGCAATGTTTTATTGTCAAAGGCACAAGTATGTTATGATGCTATATAACAGAGCATTTCACTTTTTGATTCTCTGACTTTTGAGCTATTATTGCAACTGATTGCAAGTGACACGTCTTTGGATATTTCTGTTATTCTTAATGGTTTGTCTTTAAAGTTGTCTCTGTATTTGCAGCTTCCGAGGTATAGCTGTGCTACGGCGGAGATCGTGGTGAAGGTGAACCTTAAAAACCAAGCACAGCTGCTGACGAGGAGAACAGCTCCAGACCAACACTACGTCTCTCTGATCATCGGGAACTCTGACAACTCTGTGGTCTTCCTACAGAAACTCACGTGAGAAAAAGTCCTCTGGCTCCTACTTATTCTGTATTGTCTTTACTTTGTTTTACTTACCCTCTTATTCCATATAATTCTATCACTAAATGAGAACACAGACCTTTCATTGTAATGTAAAAAAAGACAGAGCCTGGTTTGAGAATATATATTAATTTTCAGGAGGCATCGTCTTATTTGTTTTCCAGGGACTCGGTGCTGTTGAAGAGTGGTAGCTGGTCGAAGAAGATCGAGGTGGCAAAGGCCTCAAAAGGAGAGGAGATCAGTGTCAATCTCATCAGCTCACAATACGGTAAACCATGATAATACCTTAGCATTTAACACAGAAATAT
Organism: Epinephelus moara; assembly: GCF_006386435.1. NCBI lineage: Eukaryota > Metazoa > Chordata > Actinopteri > Perciformes > Serranidae > Epinephelus > Epinephelus moara. The sequence goes on along the minus strand of NC_065526.1, from coordinate 15,728,494 downwards.
AGCCACAGTATGTATCATCTATATTATAGAGGTGAACAACGGTATGTAGAAAGGCCATAGTTTTTTTAAACATTTAGGGGGACACATATTAAGCATCAAACACTTCATTTCCTTCATTGTGGTTAATTTTTGTGCACCAAGTTGTTCCTTTTCTGCATCAATTTATGGTGGACATGTTTCGGTACTTCCTGCTTCAACTGTACATAGTTGCTTCCTCTTCTTTCTGATTTTTTGGCACATTGCAATCATTGCTTTTGATGCTGCATTCTGCCACCACCTACTTTACCGGAGACATTATTGCATGTATGAGTTGCGTTCTGCTTCCAGCTGGCTACCTGATGCTGGCGCTGTGCGCACATTGAAATCATGACCAGAAAAAGAAAGTAATTTTCTCTGATTAAAAACGTAGCCTCCTCAAAGCTTGTGACAAACTGAGATGCAGCAGTGAAACTGTGAGTTCCTCGGGCTACTTTGTGTAGTCCACTCAAGCAATGAGAAACAGTCAGGCTGCTAGTGATGGAGACAGAAAACAATACACACAGGGAAAGCACCTGTGGTTGAAGCCACCCTGTGGATTGATAATGCCCGGTCATGTAATGCCTTTAGTTACGATATATTCATGTAGTAAATATACAGTTGTTAATTAGATGGTAATTTGCGTGAGAAATAAAGAAAAAGAAAAAAAATCTGATACAATATGATCTACATATAGTGATCAAGTAATGTATTTTTTGTTGTAATGTTTGTTTTTTTGGCTTTAGGCTCTTTGGACTGCCTATCAGTGCTTTGCAGGGAGTGCATGACTTACTGTACATTTTGACCTTTTCCTCTCCTACAGTCGGCCTGGACATCCAACAGAAGTTCAACGTCTACTTCTCTAGAGCAAGGAGGTTTGATACTGATAATCCATACAACATGCCATACGATCCTAGTGGACAGAGACTGCAGCAGTCTGCACTGAAACCACAGTCTGCAGATCAGGCTGCAGCTCACAGGGAAAATGACACATCTGCTACAGACCAAGGTACGACAGTGCGGCTTTATTTTGTTGGTGCTGAAATATAACTGTGAGTATATTCATATAGTATGTTTTCAAAAGTAGGTTCATATTTAAGATGAGTTTTATTTCTATTTCAGATTCAGCCAATAAAAGACAGTGCAACCACTTCTGCAAAAACAAGGATGTCTGTGGCCACGACTGCTGTGAGTACAATCACTCGTCTTTCACTGTGTGTTTGTGTCTTTGTGTGGCTGTCAAGATTAAAGAGGTCTCCTCTCCACCCTCAAGGTAAAGTAGGTGTAACTGTGGCACGGAAGAGGTCAGCAAATCAAGAATCTGGTTTCTCTTACTATTTGAAAGACCTGAGGAGCAGGTGTGACACACTCACACAGACCCCTGTCAAACGACTCAAGGTGAGAAACAAACCAGATATGATTTTGTTCAGTCTGTTCAGGCCTGCATCATGTACTCTTTAACACTGCAGCCATCACACAAAAAACAGTTGTTTCATTTAAACAAATAAACATGATTCAATGTGTAGCTGTCTGTGATTTTTACAGGATATAACTCAATACCGGCCTTTTCAAGGGATTTCACTGTCAGACAAATTTCCAATATCAGTATAAAATCTTCACCTCAGTCTGTGCTCCTGTGATCATGATTTTTTGGTGCAAGCTGGTCATAAAACTGCCTGAAGTCTTTATCTTGTCTTGATGTTCTAACAAAATCAAACATGTTTAATATTATTTTAAGTTTTTAGTTTTGGCTCATGCAAATACTGAAGTTCAGTGATGTGAACGTTGTCACCATCCAATAACTGTGCGCTCTCCAGCACCGAACAGGAAGCAGCAAAATGGAGCAGTAAACAAGTGTCGGTTCTCCTGTACTGTGGAAAAGGAGGAGAAACTGGTGGAGATGTGGAGTGAACAAGAGTCTGTGTTTAATTTGACATGTATTTGATTCACCAACTAGCACTTGTTATAGTGAGAAATCTTCGTTTTTGAAAGGCCTCTTATTCCCGAGGTCTTTTCCTACTAAAATAGCGCGGAGGCTGGTAGCAAGTTGAGGCGACGAAATCAAAAAGTTTGTACACAAATATGGTTTATCTTTATGGATTATATAGATGTCTAATTGACAAGAATATTGTCGACATATGATGCCTTTTATCTTATGTTTCTAGAGTGATGTGTTTTGCGGACACGTAAGGAATTGTTAAAATGTCATATTTCTTACAGGAAGTTTGGTGTAGTATTTTCGACCAGGGGCAGGATGGGAAATAAATCTCTACAGGAATCTAGTTGTAGTCTTGTAAATAGTGACCCTGCAGGATCCTCAGTCTTTGTGAAATCTTATAATGTGTGACTAAAAACTCACATTATCTGAAGATGTGAGAGGGTGTCAGCCTTATGTACTTAGTGTATGGTAGGCTGTGCCATCCTAAAGCTCATGCAGGATAGAATAGAAACTGCAATTATGCAAGATTCTTTTTCTCCAAACAGGAGATACTCGTTTTTATAGCTAAAAAGAATATTTATTAATGTGCACATTAGAATGAAAAATTTGAAAAGTCTTTTGCCGATTAGACCCCATCGAGATGGTATAATATAAGGAGGGTAATGAAGTCGATTAGTCGAGTAGGAAACAGTCTAGACGCTGGTGCCGGTAGAGGTGGGGAGTTGAGATGAGAAGAAGTGCTGATGATCTGGATGAGTAGAGGAATGAGCCTTTGTTGAACTCGTCCTGGACTCTGGATACGATGGCTGGAGGTGTATGGGATGGAGGAGGGCAAGACAGTTCTGCCTAATATCACAGCTGACGGCAGCAGAGGAGAGAGCAGATTTAAAATTTTGCAGTAGCATCCTGATTGGCTGATAGAGATCGTGGCAAAGTTTGATTGGATAACTAGAAGAGTGAACACCCATAGTCAGCTGATGAGAGGAAGCAGTGGAAGTGGGAGGGAGAGAATTGTGAATGGATAAGCACAAAGAAAGTCTTCCTGATTGAACTCGTGCTGAACTTCATTACGGATGAACAGCTGTTATACTGAATAGTGCTAAGATATATTAGAATACTATTAGCATGTATGTGCATTAAGGATGTGCATAAGACATATACCAGAGTCATGTCATGTAGACATGCACATTTAAAAAAGCTTTCAAAAAATATTTTGTTTACCTGTGTACAATATGCAGATTAAAAACAATATGTGTGTTTTTATACTTAACTTAATATTAAATTTGTGAATAATTTTACATTTGACAAACAATAAAAGTGTATTTCTTGTTTGTCTATAAGTCAATTTAAAGATATTTTTCTGTGTCACTGAGCTGAATAAGTCTCCGTTTGGTGTTCTGATTATTTTCCTCAGATGAAAATGCGTGAGGACTCTGCGTCTGTCAACATGCACGAGTTTGCTTACAAACCCAAAGAGAGGCTTCCGTCTGTTTCCTGGTATTCACAGTTACACCGGCATTGTACACTTGCTTTGATTCATAATTGCAAATAATACAATAAGTCTTCTAACAACTGCTGCAATTTAAAAAAAAATTGATTGTGATTGAATTGTGTTTCAATGAAAACTGATGGCCTAATGTCTTGTTTTATTTGATGAAGGTATGGAGGAAGTGACTACGAAGCTCCAGTAAGGGCTAACAAAGAGACTGTGGATCTGACGGGAGAACATTGTGCTCAGCTGCCAGATGTGGTGCATCTGGATGTTGACAGTGGTAAACAAGTCATGAACTCTGAACACACCACATTGCCCTACAACGTAGGGTTTAATAATCCCATTATCAGTGACTGTGTTTTCCTGTCTCTCATACTCAGATTATGATGACTTTGTGGAGGACATGCACGGGATGATGGAGGAGTCTGTCCAAACACCTGCTGCGTCACACTCTCACCATCAAAGTATTGTTCAACAGCTCAGACTCATTACGAGACACACAATACTGCTGGATTTGCATGTGAAAAGTGAATGGTGAAAAACATGCAAAGCCACCAGTTATAGTCTTTAAAAACTCAGGAGTCCTTATAGAGATTCTTTTGTCAGATTAGATCCAAGAAAGGCCAGAGTGCAGTAATCTTTTATGACTTTTATTTTAATCATCTGTGTTCAGGTTCCTCGGTGTGGATGACCCCAGGAATCAGTGTCGGTGTGAGTCAGAACCATAAACTACTTCTAAACCAGATCAATACAACCCACTCAGCCTATCCCCAGAGGTCTACTGCAATGTCAAACCAGGGTGCTCACTGCGAAAACACTTCTTCCTCACACATACCGACCGTCAGCTTTGACCTTGGAGATGAATGGGACGACTTTGATGACGAGAACCTGGTGCATGCCAGCGAGACATCAGTGACCACCTCGTGTCCAACAAATGTTAAACCTCAAGTCCAGCAATCTGTTGACCACAGCATGCAAGGTAGAGAGAAGTGTGAGTTGCATTTAATTTAGGAGATAAAGGAGGTAACAAGTTTGTGTTTCGTCAGCTTCTCATACATCTCGTTAAGACGTCATTGTAACACACACACAGTTGTGTTTTAATCATCTTTGCATGCCTTACTTTAGGCGTGATTATGAGAGATTATGCCTCACAATTGTCACAGTTTTATAATCCTGTGTGTGTTTGATGTGTAGGCTTTGGCTCTACTTCTGCACCAGTATTCCACAGTCACTCTCAGGTCAGACCCTTTAGCACCACTGTCAGAACACCACTGAGGTAAACCCAGAGAATTACACACAAATAATTTCTAACTGAGGTGCAATTGTTTGTTTCAAAGACCAGAAATCAAATACATGTGAAATATTTATAATCTCTTACCTGACTGAGGTTTCATATTGTAGTTAATACAGTAAAAACATTTGTTGTATTTTTGTGTTTTAGGTCGATTTCACCAACTTTAAATCCTGAAATCAGAACACCAGGACGCTCAGTGCTCACAGTCAAACCGCAGAACAGAATCACACTCGACTGGAATAAGAAGGTGTGTGTGATGTGATGTTTTTTAAATTTGTGTTTTTTTGTTTGTTTTATTCTGATCGATCTGTTCTTGTTTTTACTGAATTTTTAATTTTCTAATGATTTGATTGAGGTGTGTGTGTTGTGTTGAACACTTGGGCAGAAAGCTGGATTATTCATGTTTGGCATGTAGTTAATTGATAAAATATTTTATAAACAGGGTAGGACTTTATAAGGATTCCCTTCTTCCTACTCCTTTCTGGACATGACATACTTAATTATGTTGTGGATTGAGAATTTGCTGTAAATGTTTACCCGGTATTCTGGTTTTGTTTTTTTCACCAAATAATGTCTTTAACGTCATGTCTCTCATCTGTGTGGATACATTTAAATATCACCAAAAAAACAAGGCAGAAAGCAAAATATATTGTTGGTCAGTGGTGGAAGACGTACTCAGATCTTTGAACTCTGAAGTACAAATAGCAATACCACAGTGTAGAAATACTCAGTTACAAGTGAAAGTCCTGCATTCAGACTCTTATGTAAGAAAAAGAACAAAATTAGCATCAAATTTGACTTAAAGTACCAAAAGTAAAAGTACCCATCCTGCAAAATGGCCCATATCAGATATATATATTTTACATCACTGGATTATAATATTTATGCAGGAATGTGTTCATCACTTTAATGTTGCAGCTGGTAAAAGTGGAGATCATTTTATGGGAAGTTTAACCTAAAATAATATTTCATAATGCATTAGTTGATTGATGTTTTGTAGCAGTAATCTAAATATGGAAAGTAAATTGTGGCTAAGCTGTCAAATAAATATAGCATGTTGTGGCTGTGGCGTAGAGGTATGATGCACTGTACTTGAGTAAATGTACTTAGTTACTTTCCACTTCTGCCATTAGTTTTGTTTATTGTTTCATTATGGACTGGAATATTCTGTCAGTTTATTAACCCTTTGTAAACTGAGCAAATTGGCTTGATTACTTTCAAAAACATGGGAAGAATGTAATGAGCAACCAAAGAAATGACCCCAAAATATTTGCAAGAAATTAGTAAAAATTGAAAACAAGAAAATCAGTTAAGAAAAAAAATAAAAAAAGAAAGTTAAAAACAAAACAAACAAGGGAATGACCTGGGAAAAGTACATAAAAATTATAATAAGCCTGCACCATAATTTTAAATGTAATAATAATAATTATAAATATAGTTTTTGCCTTTGCCTTTCTTTTTTAAAAATAATCAGTTTTTTTGCAATTTGTGGGACATTTCTTACCAAGTTGCTCGTTGCCTTTTTTCCCCCATGTTTTTGAAAGAGATCACATCAATTAGCTCAGGGTTTAAATATTTAAATACTAGTGACAGGTGTCTGAGTGATGTCACTCCAGGTTTTACAGGGTTAATTGCAAAATGGTTACTAGTTCTAAGGTTAGCCTTAATCATGGTGCCAGTAAGCGGCTTAACTTTTCGAAAATCTCTCCTGGTGTATGGTCAGTAGCACACATGACACATGTCTCCCTTCCTCATGTTCAGAGACCGAGCATCTTTAGAGAAGAGTTCACAGTGAAAACACCACAAAATCTCCCAAAGCAGACCGAGGCCCTCGTGGCTCCACTTACCAGACCGTTTGATTTCTTCTCAACAATGAGTGTCCCGGCCAACACCAGCTTATCTGTCAACAGAAGGTAGAGGAAGATACAATGACAAGGCTTGTAGTGACTCATTACAATATTCTTTCCTCTGTACATAATGAAAATAATTCTATATCAAATATACTCTGACTGAAGTGTAATTTTCACCTGATTAACCCCTTCCCTTTCTTTTAAACCTTGTGTATTCAGCACCAGCTACAAAGAAGAGGAAGCTTTCCTTGGGATATTTGATGGTATATTTTAGAGGTGCTACTTGTCCTACTGACAAAAATATGTTGTTAACATAAAGTGTTTTTTTTATGTTTATGTTCATATATTGTTACTGGTGAGCTTTACATGAACAGTTGTTGACGTCATGTTACTATATGTTCATATTATAAATGAAACAAATAGTTTCTAATGTTCTGATTCTAATTGTTAGTAATGTTATTTATTTATTTATGTGTTTATTTATTTAATAAATTCTGTGTTTATTGGATGATTCAGTGCAGTCTTTCGACAAATCCTCAAAGCTTTAAAGTAAATAGATGAGACATCTACCCTCATTGTTTAACCGAACACATATTCATCCTTTGATGGGGCAAGTTAAACATTTAGCACCTATTCTTCAGGTAATTTCTCAGTGGTCATGAAATCAGTTTCATTTATTTAATCTGGTGTTTAAAATCAGCACACAGGAGTTGAAATATGGCTGCATCTGCTTTAAACAGCTATTTTGAAAATGTCAGAAATGGATCCAGCATCCTCAGTAACACCCAAAACCGCTCCAGTACTGTCCAAATCGGCCAAGCAGCTGCTGAAATATAGTCTATATATATGATTATGCCATTTAATACTAGTTATGCAAATTTTCCAACATATTCAAGTCAACATCTGACAGTTTCTAAATATTGGGCACCCGTTCTGTACATTTCTAACATGCTGTTAAGAAGACTCTCTGGAAGGCTGGTGACTAAAAATTCTGTTTTCTCTGATTTTAGGCTCGAATTGAAGCTTACTAACTTGGCAAGTTTTCTATGTACAAGTGAAGCAGCGATATTAAACACAAAGTGACGAAAAATAATCATATTTGATGAGAATATGTCAAACAGACTCATTTTTTTGTTTATCTGGGTGGATGTTGTGTGTGATATGTTAAAATAAAATGGTAGCATGTCCCAGAATCTTATTTTGCTACTTCCCCCTTTGTCTCAGGATACTCTTTGCCTTATTGCATACTTGTATGTCTATTTATACCATCGTAGTGCACTAATATTTGCATTTACATTATTTCCTCAGAAATATGCCCCAAAAAAGGGGTTTTGGGCCCCCTGAGATCAAACGGCTCTGAGCTGGGGCTGCTTGTTATCACCTTTTGATGCCCCATGGTTTAGGCTAACAAGAAATAATGAAAAGGTAGTTTAAAACATGCTAGCTGGACCTGACTCCTGGCCTATAATGTACATTTAGTGATTTGTCAAACAAATGTGGATCTAAAGAGCACATCTTTAGTTTTATGCAGGTTAAGGTCCACACTGCAGCATGCGTGGACCATAGAAAGCAGTCTTTGCACCTTTGTTAGGTCTGGGATGTCACTTCCCATCAGCTTTTCATCATAGTACGCCTTTCATCACAGATTTTAATGGCTTTCCATTCACAGTCCCGTCTTCCCCCCGGAGATCCCTTGATATCGCGAGATTTGTGTGACGTAACTTTTAGCGCGGAGTTTGTTGTTGGCGGAAAAGCTCCGAAGTCAGAACAACAAACTATTTCTCACAGCCGCAGACTGAGTTATAGTGACATATTTAAGTGTTAACCGGTGAAACATTAGCTCATGACTGTACGGTGGTTTCAGGAAATGTTCATTTAAAGAATTATTGCACTTAACGACCAACTAAAGCGGTAAGTTTCTTCTTGTTTTATCAGATAAACTGGTTGTTAGCTAGCTTGACAGACGAGCTAACAGTAGCATGCTAGTTGTAATGAGGAAGACAGCAGCGCTTAGACTGAAATAAGCTGTACACATTTCCTATCCATCTGTCGCTCTGTTATGTGAATACAGCTCTTCGTACACTGTCCACCTTTACATTACTTACCAGTTGGAAACGTTTATAATAAAAATATTTCAGTTACCAGCCTCTTAAGTTTCTTCCTTTCTCTCTCAGATGGAGTTGTCTCCTGTCTGCACTGACGGCATCAGCACAGATGGATGTAACGTTATTAAATCTGACAGAGGGCCCCGGAGAAACAAAGTCTCAAGTAAGTTCTTCATGACTTAAAAACATAATCTTTGAGTACAGATGCACCATTATATTAGCATGTTATGGTCTAGGGATAATATTAAATTGAAGTAGTAGTATTTGCAGGTCAATATTTTTGTGTATTTTGCTTTATAACTTTGTACAAATGTTAAAATAGTGATAGAATAAAATTATCATTGTGAAAGCCTCTAACATAGGCATGCTTGTAAAGCTGTCACTCTCGCACCTTTCAGGTGCACAACAATCTGTTGCACATATCTACTGATGTAAGTGATGAGAAAATATGGCATTGGATTCAAAAAGCATGTTTAGATTATTTGCATACACGAATAAAAATACAGTTAAAACATTGTGCAGGAGAGGTTAGAAGCCAAAAATGGCTCATGAAGAAGATACCTCCCTTATTAAATAACAACCATCATACATAAAAAGAAAAAGATAAAAATGAAGATTGCATAATTGAATAAGAGTTCCCATGACAAAGTATTACAGTATTGTTAAAGATGTACAAGATACTTACTTAAATTTACAACTAATTGAGATAAGTGTTGTGCATCTGTAACAGTATTTTTTCCTGTTTTCTTCCAGGGGATGTGGAAATAGATATTGACTTGCTCTACAAAGCCGTCCCTCAGCTGGCCAAGGTTTTCCGCATCATAGACAAAATCGGAGAAGGTACGTACTCCACCTGTGGAGTTTACAAGCATATACTATTTGCTTAAGAGAAACTCCTGTTTAAGATTGTTGATCTCATTTTATTTGTTGGAGAACAAGAGGTGACGTGTTTATGACAAGTGTATCTGTGCACCAGGGACGTTCAGTTCGGTGTATCTGGGTGAGGCTCAGATGCGGGATGGGAAAAGAGAGCTGTTTGCCCTGAAGCACCTCATCCCAACCAGCCATCCTACACGCATCGCTGCTGAGCTTCAATGTCTTACTGTTGCTGGGTGAGTGTTGTGTGTTCATAAAGGGATATACAGGATCCTTTACTATGCCCCCAGACTGCCAGACAACCTTTTGTAGAACTGACCAGATAATGCAAATTATTTTAGGTGGCATTTTAAAATACATTTATAGATTTTGCTTTATGCATTGTTTCTATAGGACCTTTAAATGACAACTAAATAATGACTGGTTAATATTGGTAATATTAAAAATAATCATAAAGCTGTTCTATTGATCTGTTGATTCATGAGGGCTAGTATTGTTTTGACTTTGTGAGTCTGTGTATGTCATGATGCAAATACTTTGCATCAATGCTTTTCAAGATTGAGTTACTTGAGTCTCTTGAGGAATCGTTTCAGCAGTACAAGACATCGAAATAAGTTTTGATGTCTCACCACATCATCACCACATTTCATTTTTTCTCCCTTTGCAGAGGCAGAGAAAGTGTGATGGGGGTGACTTATTGCTTCAGGAAGGAGGACCACGTGGTGATTGTCATGCCCTATATGGAGCATCAAGCTATTGTGGTATGTACATTGTCAAGCAGTATATGGTTACTGTGTTTCAGTGACATACTGATTTTTACTGGGACACAATCAGTAATGTAATCCTCAAAAATAAATCATTCAGTAGGTACCTTGATGTAGTTCTTGTTTCTATGTTTGCAGAAATGTCTTTAAAACTTCTGATCTAATACAAATGTGTTTATCAGGACATTATTGGCTCACTGAGCTTTGAAGAGGTCCGTCTGTACATCTATCACCTGTTGAAGGCTCTGAGACACATCCACCAGTTTGGTATCATTCATAGAGACATCAAACCAAACAACTTCCTCTATAACAGGAGCAGCAAAACGTGAGTTGACATTTTATGAGTTAACATATCGCTGCGTAGTTTAGTTTTTTTCCAACTTTAGAAATGCTGAATCAGTGGGCACATAAATCTGTTAATTTCAAATGTTTAAAATGTGTGTGTGTGTGTAGGTATGCGCTGGTGGACTTCGGCCTGGCTCAGGGGACAGCAGACACCCAGATTGAGCTGCTGAAGGTGGTGAGGCAGAGGACATCACAGAAAGGTGGCGGGTCCACAGGGAAACAAGACACCACACAGCGGAGTAAACCACAACCTAAACTCCCTCCCAAGACCACCACAGCCTCGACCTCACTACCTCCGAGAACCACAACCTTGCCACCTTCCTCCTCCTCTTCCTCCACCACCACCACATCTTCCTCGGCCACTCGAAAGGCGCTGGTTAAAAAAGCACGTTCTGTCACCACCACTGCCACCACCACCGTCACCACCTCCACCTCTCGCACAAAGCACACAAAGGTGTCCGCACTTTTACCTTCACTGGTGTTTCTGAGTCTTTTCTTTGTCCAGTGAAAGCAGAGTTGTTGATTAGTGCACAGTGGGTTTATTTGGGTGTCACTCTCCTGAGTTTAGGTTAAGAAATTCCTGTATGGATATGTTGAAGTATCTCTGGTCATCAGTGCATCTGTTTGTCTTCATCTTTGTGCAAAAATGTGTTGGCTTTAGCTAAATTCCATGTTTGTTTTCTCTAGGATTTGACAGGACTACGCAAAGTGCCACGGCCTGTGTTTGGAGAGAGGAACCTGAACAGCTGCACTGCAGCTCCATCCACCGCCAAACAAGCTGCCATTAAGACCGAGGTAAGTAAGGTGGGAATTTAAGTTTTGGAAGACTAAGAGGTTTCTCTCTTTATCATATCTCAAACCATTCAGGATAAGATAAGCTTTATTGTCTCTCACAAAGGTGACAGAAATTCTCCTTTGGCAAGGCTCAAATTCACATTTAAAACACACATCACATTTAAAACACACAAGGGGACTGAAAAAACGGTATATGACTGTGCATGTGTGTATTTTTAATATTGTTGACAAATGAATTAAAGTTACGACAAATTAAGGCCCCTGGGACACAGGCGTTCCCAGCTGACATTACTGTCTTTTGGATGCATGCTTGTCAGGAAGGGGGGGTTAAGTAACGCTTCAAAATGAGACTAGGGGGTAGAAGAGGTTAAAGAGATGCTTTTAAAGGGTATTATGGGTGTTAATGTCTCAGTGCAGTCATTTATTTTTCTTCATAAAAACTTTGTATTCAGTTGGTAAAGCCGAGCAAAACAGAGGACCCAGCCAGCCGAAGGTACTCTTCAGCCAGCCGGGGCCCGCTTCCTGTCAGGACCCAGAACGCCAGTCAGAAACCTCAGAAGGCCGTGCAGCAGGGCCTCACCTGTAACTGCTACATGACCGACCGTGTCTGCAACATCTGCCTGTCCAGGTAACTGAAGAAGGAGGGGAAAATTGTCATTAAAGGCCAATTTTACACGCCACTTTTTTTCTAGGATGGCAAAGGCATAACCTGCCTGACTATTCCTCTTATTGGCTGGTGCTCATCACCTTTGTTGGTTTGGTTGGTTAGATTTACAAGGAGTTTGGCAGGTCATGGCTTCACCATCTTAGAAAGAAAACTCACAATTTTTCACACCATATGTAACACAATAAGTCCTCCTTAATGAATGTGAACCTTAACCTTCTCTCAATGATTTGTGTGTTGCACTTTTTAAACCGCTGCTTCATGTTGTTTTTAATAAAGGAAGCAGCAGGTGGCTCCCAGGGCTGGAACTCCAGGTTTCAGAGCACCAGAAGTTCTCACAAAGTGTCCCAACCAAGGAACAGGTTGGTTCCCCAAACAATGACTATTATAAATGATTGTCAGCCACACAGATATAATGACGGCTATGTAAACCTGACTGTTAATCTTAAACCTTGACTTTCTTACCCTCTCTAATTGTTACTAATGCAACACTCTCCTGTCTTATCCTCCTGTACTGCAGCCATAGACGTGTGGTCAGCTGGTGTGATCCTGCTCTCACTGCTCAGTGGTCGTTACCCATTCTTCAAAGCCAGCGATGACCTGATCGCCCTCACTCAGATCATGACCATACGAGGCTCCAGAGAGACCATCCAGGCTACCAAAGCATTTGGTGTGTATTAATATTTTAAACTGATCTTCCTGCTTCTGTGTAGATATAGTTGGTGTCCGGTCACAGTAAGGTGGCTTGGTGAGGGTGAAAACAGCCTACAAATGCCAGGAAAGTGCTTTTTAAATTCACGCAAGAGACACTGTTACATTTAATTCCACATGTTTCGAGACAGTATAGTGGCGCTGACGTTACTAAATGCCATTAGCCTATACTTTGACAGTGGTTTCAGGGCTGTTTCTGGTTAAACTAAAAGGATCTTACTCTTTGAAAAAATGTCTGTCTCTGTAGGGATCCTTTTATTAGTCTTGTCAGGCACTAATAATAACTATCTGAGCCTGTCGGTGGCAAAAACTAGCACTTATAGTGGATGTAAATTGACGGTGTGACCATGCCTTGAGTGTTTACATTGCAAACTGGCTGCTGCTGTCGCTCAATACTGAACCAATTCAAAAAATGTTGTTCCCTTTAACTTTTTAAATTTATTAAACGTGCAGAAGGCCACACCAAAACTCTTCAGCATGGTACCAAATGCTTTGTGTTGTCCCTCAGCGTAAAAGAATGTGACTTATTGTGGGTGTAACTATTGTGATTAATCCGCCAACACAGTTTATCACCATAGACAATCACTGTAACAATGCAGGAGGACTTACATCAGCCTCACTGTGATGTATTGAAGACTCTGTGCAGATAATGAACCTGTTTATGGGCTGAACTTCATTCAGGCAAGGCTGTGGTGTGCAGCAGAGAGCTGCCTCAGCAGGACCTCAGGACGCTGTGCGAGACTCTGAGAGGACGAAGGCCATCACCAGACGATGAAGTCACACCGCTTCCTGAGGCCAGCAAAGACTCCACCGCCATCAGTCATCACAAAATCCAAGATGATACACCCACACACCGTCCCGCTGAAGGAACATTCAAGCAACACAAACACGAAGCAGGTGAAACTGCTTCATCTCTACCAAACCACCAGGAACATTCAGGGAACACAGGAACCCCTCGCCTCATCAAACAGAGCTCAGAGACGAACTGTAAGGTGGAGGAAGATGAGCGGGGCTGGGACAGAGTTCCTGATGAGGCCTACAAGCTGCTGGACCGACTGCTGGACCTGAACCCTGCCACCAGGATCACAGCTGCTCAGGCCCTGCAGCACCCGCTGTTCAAAGACCTGTGAGACCGCACGCTGTCACGGGACCAGGAGTCTCACGTCAAAACAACTTAAGCTTATTCTCTGCAGGAATTATTGGTTACTTGTGATCAGTCTCACCAGTGAAGATGAAAGACAATTCCAGATGCACGTGTTTTGTAACAAGCTTAGTCCACTTAGCATTAATGCTGCATTTCATTTACCCTGGAAGTTGGAGCTGGGAATGATGTCACACCCAAGTTGACCGCATTCAAGTCAGGAAACCAAGATGTTGTACTAGTTGGTAACGTGTTACGCTGTATTTTGCGCATACAAACGCTGTAGCAACAAGTTTACAGACAGAAGTTGGACAGGACTGTGTGTGCGACTGTTTTAATGTGGCACAATAAGACAGAAGCGCTAATAAACATATTCAGCATTCACTACTGTTTATGCACAGAGTAGCCATCTTGGATTTTTAGGTTGGGTTTGGTGAGGCTCTGCTGGCTTTTGGAGTCAGAAATACAACTTCATGGAGAATTTGGAAACTTTTACTTCCAGTGCAACTGTAACGCACCGAAAGCTTCACTCTGTCCATGATTTCTGTGGTTTCCTCTTGGATGCCTGCTGCTTACGTTTTGGCACCTGGCCTTTTCCTTTTTATAAAGCTCCGACCTCACCTGTGTGCTGTGCCCAGGAACGTCCCCACCACAGCAGCACAGAGTCTGATAAGTCTGATGTTTTAAGCAAAGTAGAGAGAAGTTTACATCCCTGTTTGGTTAAATTACCTGAACACCACAACTGATACATCTCTGTGTGGGGAGAAAACATTTCCTCTCAATTTTCTCTCTCCCACTGACCCATTAAATGGTTCATAGATTTTAATATGACTATCAATTTATGACAGGTTTGACTTGCTGGTGCACACACCTGCAGTTCATGGCAGCTACGGTACAAAGTACTTTCAAAATGGGCATTTTAAAGGGCTCTGGATGTGCACTGTTAACTATAACGAAGAGACAGGAAGAGTATTGACTTGAGCCAGACTATTGGCTTTTGTGTCGATGGTTGATCGGTTTTACAGCTGAAGGTACCCGATTTTCTCTGTGGAGACACGGAATCGGCAAGTTACAGCTGTACACTGTCTGGTTATATTGGTTTTTATTTTTACACACTGCGTTTTTACTTCAAAGACCAAAAGAGAAGAATACAAAACGTAAGGGATCTTGTTAATGTGGGCTGTCGGCTATAGTGGTTCCGAACTGGTCCAGATTTCTCCGTAGTCATTAGTTCAAGGTCCACACAGTTTGATATTTAGCGTCATACTTTCATTTGGCCATGTGGTTGGCTGGTTTGCTGTTTCTATTAAGCAGCTGTCTGTTAGTCACTCACTCTACAGCAGGAAACAGCACTTTCAATAAAAGCTTGTGCCAAAAATTCACTGTGCTTCAAAATATAGTGTGTTTTTTACAAACTTGACATGTTTCAGAGTCACTTGTGGTCCATTCAGAATGGACCTGAGACCCACCAGTTGGGAACCACTGAGCCAGAAGGTCAAAAAGGAGAAAAACCTTGTTAAACACTTTGTCATAGTCTGAACTGGGTCTTGTTGAGAGGGGATAGTCTGTATGCTTTACTGTTGTCACTGCTGCCAAATCAGCATATTACTGCCATATGAAACGACTATTTCTAAAGTATAAAAGGGCTTTTAATATAAAGCTGCCTATGAATTCCATCTGTTATAAATTGTGTGTGAATTTAGCTGTATGAGAATGTGTCTGTTGCAGATGTGTTAATTTATAACACTCTAAAGTGGATTTTCTAATAAAGGGAGAAAAGAAAGCAAATGGCTGCCATTTACAGTATATGACATCTGACATAATATGTGGAGTATATGAGGTGCCAACTACCTCAGACTGTGTCCTTGAGGCGGCCACAGGTTGGTTTCCAGCCCATGGCCCTTTGTTGCATGTCCTCCCACCCCTTCATGCTATAACTGTTCTATCAAATAAAGGCAAAAAGCTCCAGAAAATTGACCTCCAGCATGCACTGGGGTGGTTTGCAGCTAGGTGTGAAACCGTCGTGATGAGAGTCAGCACCTCCAAATCTGAAGCCATAGTTCTCTGCCGGAAACCGGTGGATTGTCCCCTCCAGGTTGGGAGAGAGTTACTGCCTCAAGCGAGGGAGTATCTCGGGGTCTTGTTCACAAGTGAGGGTAGAATGGAGCATGAGATGGATCAGCGGTTTGGTGCGGCCCCTGCAGCGATGCGGACGCTGCGCCGGACTGTCGTGGTGAAGAGGGAGCTGAGCCGGAAGGCGAAGCTTTTGATATGCTGGTCCATCTACGTCCCAACCCTCACCTGTGGTCATGAGCTCTGGGTAATGACTGAAAGAAAGATTGCGGATACAAGCGGGGCTCAGCCTTAGAGACAGGGTGAGGAGCTCAGACATCCAGAGGGAGCTCGGAGTAGAGCCTCTGCTCCTTCATGTCGAAGAGAGTCAGTTGAGGTGGTTCAGGCATCTGATCAGGATGCCACCCTTTAGAGGTGTTCCGGGCACGTCCCACTGGTAGGAGGCCCCAGGGCAGACCCAGAACACGCTAGAGGGATTACATATCTCGTCTGGCCTGGGAACACCTTGGGGTCCACCAGGAGGAGCTGGAAAGTGTTGCTGGGGAGAGGGACGTCTGGGGTGCTTTGCTTGGCCTGCTGCACCCGGGACCAAGCCTCGGATAAGCGGATAAAAATAGATGGATGGATGGAATAACATATGGAGCATATAGTGTACTGAAAATTAACATAACATTATCATACATCATTACTAATCATCACTGTAATTACTCATAAAGTTGATGAGGCTCTCATTACCCTCTTCTACTAATAGTTTTGCAATTAAGGTGTGAATTTCATAAATTCAGGGTTCTCATGTGTCCTTGAAAGGCCTTTAGAGTTTTTTTTAAAATACACGAATAGTCATGGGTCATTCAAAGTGCTATAATTTTTTATATTTTGCCCATTAAAAGAAATGCTCTGTCTTGTATTTTTTTGCTGTGCTGTGTTAGAGAAGGCAAGAGAGAGACAACATGGTCTGCCATCACTGTAAAATGGCACAGTCAAGCTTCTGTCTTCTTAATTGTGAGTCTTTTTAAAGCCGGCTGGCTTGATCTGTGTCTCAAACTGTGCCCTGTTGGGTCCTTAAATTTGTCAAATCATCAAAATTACTCTGGAGGCATATTTCAGAGGCCATATCTGGAATAAACCAAACCACAACTTGCTCCCACTTAACAGAACAAACCGTACAGCACCTCATTTAACTTGTGTGAACAAGAGTTTGAAATTTTATTACAGAAGTGATACAAATTTTCCAGCTGTTATTTGGATGTTATATAAACACTGTATGTAACATTTTACAGAATCCAGCAGACCTGCTGAAAACAACTTGAAATAATAATAAAAAAACAACACGAGCAGTGTATAATTTGACAACCGTTTACAATAACGTATCCACAACTGATGCTGCTCATTTTCTTATGAACAGTTACATGCTTCGTTTGGCGATGACGACCTCTGGTAGTAAAACTCAGAGTCAGTCTAAGAACTCTCCTTCACCTCGGTGAGTTCCTCTATCCGCACCAACACGCTCTCGATCATGTCAAACGTGTGCAGGGCGGAGTGCAGAGCCTGAAAGAACATTGAAACACAGTCAGGTCATCGCTGCTCTTTGTTGGCGCTGTGTCAAGATTGTCGAGTGAACATGAAAGCCACTGACCTGAATCTGAGACTCAGGCGTCATGTTCGGCAGCTTCTCACTGCCAACGGACACAGAAAGCATGGACTCCCCTGTGGAAAACAAATTCATGCATTTCTTTTTAAATACTTTTTTACACGCTTATTTAGAGAAGTTTTTCAATCTTTGCAAAATGTTATTAAGTAATTTGAGAAAAGTGGGACCGAAATAATCATGCTTGTGTTGGTCTGACCTTTGGCCTTGCCCCTCTTGGTCTCCATGGTGTCATGGAGCTCCCTCTCGTAGTGAGCTCTCGACATGTTTACTCCAACACGTAATGGCTTCAGGAACGAATCTTCTATTTTATACAGCTCTGTCCAGATGCCTGTCTGAGGTTGAAACAACAGCAGGGAAACGACCAGAAACGTAGGCTGCAGGGTTGGAAATTAGCTGCAAATACTGGTAAAACATGCAAATGGCTGCTGGATTGGCTTCACTGACGAACCAAAAATAACAATGGTAATCTACTGAGTAGCTGGTAGGTTGTCCTTCTGACCACCTGATACAATGGCCGGTAACTTAATTGCACATAAACGAATCAAACCATCATTCACTGTGACTGACTTTGGTCTTTATTCAACTGGAAGTGTTGGCTGATATTTACTGGATCAGATCAACACTCACCTGGTTCTCTGTCACTTTGTCTCTGATGACGAGGTAACGCAGCAGGTTCAGAGACTCCATGATTCTGTTTAAAACAACACGCAAAGATGGACTCAGTAACAGGACTTTTACAAAACAATCCTGAGTCAGTTACGTAAATGTCTGAGAAATAAGATAGGGTACTTTCTAAGATTATAATGTCATAAATTAAATTATTAATGCCTTCAGGCCTTTCTGCCAGAAAATCAAGTGACGTAGTATAAAGAGCGACAAAGTTGAAATAGGGGGAAGCCGTGGTGGCTTATTTTTTTAAGACTAAGTTGACTTTTTAGGATGGATAAAGCTGCTGAATGCACACTGTGTAAACTTTAGCAGAAGAGCTGAATAGGCCTGTTTGTGTTAATTTTTTATTTCGACATTGCTGAGACGCCCATGAATGAGGTTCATCTGATGGTCTGGTTACATCCCGTACATCGACACAACTCTAATTTTTACCAGTGGCATCTGTCTCGTAATGAGATTTTTTTTTGTGTGACTTATTATATGAGATAATTTCTGAGTCTTTTTTTTGCACATTTCTGACTTGATAATCCCAGAGATTATTTGAGTTTTTTCACAGGAATTTACAATTTTAATCTCAAAAATTCAGAGTTTTTTCTCTGAATATTACCACCCTCTGTTAGCTACATTTTAACCTAGAAACAAATGGATGAGGTGTGTGTGTGTGTGCGTGTGCGTGTGTGCTGACCTGTCCAGGTACTGCAGGAGGTCGGTCTCTGGGCCGTCTGGCAGGATGAGAACTCTACGCAACAGAGGCAGCAGGTGAGGTCCCTCAAACCAGGTGTTACTGTTACCTGGCTGAAGACGGACAGACAGACAGACTCATTTAGCTCTTAAGTTATTGCATCAAAACAGGAAAGATGTCAACAGAGCAAACAGCCACCAAGAATTTAGAAAGCCGTCTCACCTGTAGGGCAGCGTCTATCTGATTCTTGATGTTTTTGATGATGTAGCCTTCGACTCCTGAGTGATTACCTGTTTTCAGCATGTACCTAAAACAACCAGTAAAGGTCAGTACGCTGCAGGCTGGAACAGAGAGAGAGAATTCTGAAGGAGAGGTGGAACTTACTGGAAAAAATTGTACTTGGCTTCGGTTTCAAACTTATCGATGCTCAGTTGGAACACCTTCAGACCTCTGGTTCTCTGTTGACAGAGGCACATTTGTAAATATATCTGTTTTTCAAAAGCTTTAAATTTGAGAATAATAGATGCAAATGAAATTTAAAATAATTTCAAAGCTACAATAAAGGCAAAAGTAGGAAAAAAAGTCATGTTAAGTTTATTATCTATGGCATTACACTTAGATAAATACACACTTTAAACCCAACTAATGTTACTTTTTTTCCTGCAAAATTGCTAAATTATATAATTTCATCCTTTCTTTTCTTGATATTTATTATGCTATATTTTTTTTATGATGTTATTGTCTTTTAAATTTGTTCAATTTGCAATCTGTACTCTTCAATGTCATGCTTTATATACACTCACTGGCCACTTTATTAGGTACACCTTGCTAGTACCAGGTTGGACCCCTTTTGTCTTCAGAACTGCCTTAATTCTTCGTTTCATGTATTCAACAAGGTGCTGGAAACATTCCTCACAGATTTTGGTCCATATTGACATGATAGCATCACACAGTTGCTGCAGATTTGTCGGCTGCACATCCATGATGTGAATCTCCCGTTCCACCACATCCCAAAGGTGCTCTGTTGGATTGAGATCTGGTGACTGTGGAGGCCATTGGAGTACAGTGAACTCATTGTCATGTTCAAGAAACCAGTTTGAGATGATTTGAGCTTTGTGACATGGTGCGTTATCCTGCTGGAAGTAGCCATCAGAAGATGGGTACACTGTGGTCATAAAGGGATGGACACGGTCAGCAACAATACTCAGGTAGGCTGTGGTGTTTAAACCATGCTCAGTTGGTACTAAGGGGCCCAAAGTGTGCCAAGAAAATATCCCCCACACCATTACACCACCACCAGCAGCCTGAACCGTTGATACAAGGCAGGATGGATCCATGCTTTCATGTTGTTTACACCAAATTCTGACCCTACCATCTGAATGTGGCAGCAGAAATCCAGACTCATCAGACCAGGCAACGTTTTTCCAATCTTCTATTGTCCAGTTTTGGTGAGCCTGTGTGAACTGTAGCCTCAGTTTCCTGTTGTTAGCTGACAGGAGTGGCACCTGGTGTGGTCTTCTGCTGCTGTTGGTTGGACGTGTTGTTGGTTCAGAGATGGTCTTCTACAGACCTTGGTTGTAACCAGTGGTTATTTGAGTCACTGTTGCCTTTCTATCATCTTGAACCAGTCTGGCCATTCTCCTCTGACCTCCGGCATCAACAAGGCATTTAGATGGATATTGTCTCTTTTTGGGACCATCCTCTGTAAACCCTAGAGATGGTTGTGTGAAAATCTCAGTAGTTCAGTCAGTTAAATCACCTGTCTTCCTCATTCTGGTGCTCGGTTTGAACTTCAGCAGGCTGTCTAGACCATGTCTACATGCTTAAATGCATTGAGATGCTGCCACGTGATTTTTTAAAAAAAGGAAAGAAATTGCTGAATTACAAACTGATGTAAAGACTTACCAAATCATTCCTCGGACACATCGTCATGACCTTCACCAAGTTCTGAAAACAAAAGGTAAAATCAATGACTACACATGAGTAAAGCTTCACACTGTGAGGATCATAGCAGAGTAAAAGCTGAGCTTCATGTGAATAACTGTGTTCACCTTAGGGACTGTGAGGAAGGCTCTGATCTCCAGCAGATCTGCAGGCAGACTGCCATCCTCCACCCGCACCAGACTCTTCTCATACAGCTCCTGCGTGACGGTAAACACACACACATGTGAGACTAACACAAGATCTAAAATAAACAGCTACTTATTTTAGACAGTACCTGAGTGTTTCTGCTCTCTTCTGAGAAATGTTTGAAAACCAAAATACAAATCTTTAATTCAATGTTTGAGTTTGACTCACCAGTCCTTTCTGAATCCTGGACTCCTCAGTTCTGTCAATAAAATACAAAATGTTAGTTTGGTTTATATCAACCTGGACCCTATTTTCCATGACTTTCATTTAGCTACTAATGGGAACAACAAATTTTGAAATTAGTCCAGTATTGAGCGAAACCAAAACAGGCTGCATTATAACCATTTGGGGTATTTGCACATTGCCAATATACGTCCATTGAAAGTGCTTGTTTTTGTCACTGACAGGTTCAGATTGTTATTAAGTGTCTGACAACTTATGAAAAGTTTACCGAAAGAGGTCGACCCCTTTGTTAAAGAGCAAGATCCTCTTTTTTTTAAAATCAGAAATAGCCCCGACATTGCTATCGCCAAACCCACCAGACTCAATTTAAATGTTTAGCAATTTTATCATCGTAAAACACGCTTCATTCAAAGTCAGCAGAAACAAAATTAAACTCACAAAAACCATCTTGGTTCATGTTTCCACTGTTCCAACAATCACCAGCTCTAGTTTGGTTCAAATAAACCCTTAAGTCACACAGTTAGATGTGAACATATACTGGCTCTTTACACGTTAAAATTACAGTTTATTTAAAGGGAATTTGGTGGGTTTGGGTGATACTGATTTTGGGGCTGTTTCCGGTTAAACAAAAAGGATCTTACTCTTTAACATAAAGGTCTATCTCTGTAGGGATACTTTCCATAATGTTGTCAGATACTTAAAATCACAATCTGAGCCTGTCAGTGACAAAAACAAGCACTTTCAATGGACGTACATTGGCAGTGTGCAAACACCCTGAATGGTTATAATGCCGCCTGTTTTGGTTTCGCTCAATATGGGTCTAATTTCAAAATTTGTTGTTCCCATTAGTAGCTAGACGAAAATAATAATCTGAGCCCATCAGTAGCAAAACAAGCACTTTTACTGGACATACTTTGACAGTGTATAAATGCCTTTAGTGGTTACATTGCAGCCTGTTTCGCAGCTGCCGGCTGCAGCATTGTCGCTTAATACTGAATCATTTTCAGTCACTTAGACACAAAAACATGGCGAAGGGATTGTAAAATACTTAAGTAGCCCTTTAAAAGTAAGCTATGTTGAGGGATTCGGATCAAACACACAACACACACCAAACATCAACTTGTAGATCCATGTCTGCATTTATTGAGTATGGCATTTGTATATGTGTGGTTAAATGGTGTGTGAGTAGTGGCTATATAAAAAAAACACTAAATTGCATGATTCATGAATTAGGAACACGTTTCGTCCATCGTTGAATTTTTTTTTTTAATCAGTTATAAAATATAGCTCCAATATGCCTTGTAAACTTTGAATTTATATCAGGAAAATGCTCTTACTTACTTTTTTCCATTTAAAAGTTTGAGTTTTACAGTTTTATCAGTGACACATGCTTTATCATTTCAGGTATCAACAGCTGCTTAAAAACTCAATTTGACTGATGAACTATCAAACAAATGCAGTGTTTTAAGTGTTAATTTATGAAAGCCAGCTGACAGCACAACACTGGAACAGCACAGAACAGACACAATGACACAGTGTCATGTGCTCACCTGGACAGGAGGAGGCAAATGTGCTCCATATTACACCGCAGACAGAACACAGGACTGTAAACACAGGCAGAGAGCCAGGATTTAAATTCTGAATATTATATTAAGGTATTCATACAGTACATCAGTGTCACAGTGATTTATGATAGTACACGTTTTTTACTATCTTACCTAAAAACACTGGGGAATGTATCTGCAGCCAGGTGATGGACGAACACCAGGTGAGCCAGGCTGGCCAAAGACTCTTTAGGGTAACGCACTTCCTCCTCCAGAAAGCCGGGAACCTGTTTTCTCTTCAGCAGAGCCTGAGAGACAAGACTGGGGACGGACTCTCCGATAGCACTGAGGGTGCTCTGCACAATACACACACACAGATTCATCAGCGACACAATATCTGAAAGGGGAATCTGACAAAATGTGAGTCCAGCATTTACGAATTCTGTATAAGTTCATGTAAATTGTGGTCTTGTCCAATTTGCAGGACCAGTCTCAACATTTATAGTGCAGTCAGAGGGCAGATTATCATGGTGAATGGATTTGCTGTACCAAAATCTCTGTCGCAAAATTCCTGAGGGGAGACACAGCCAGAGTGTCGGGATCCTTGAGTTGTACCTCCAGCAGAGGTTGACTCAGAGTCTTCATACAGCTGCAGGACAGAAAAAAAACACCAGGAGTCAAACCTTGACATCAGTGCTGAGTTCATGCTGCAGATATTTTATATGCAAGTCCGTGTTGTGAATTTCTCACTCACAACTTTAGCAATTCTGTCCGCAGCTCGTCCTCTTTATCCCTGCCCTGCACACCCGCCAACTTGTTCTCATTTTGTGTCTCACTGCTCAGGAGGTTTTGCCTGGCCTCGTGGACAAAAGGCTTGATAAAGTCTATCAGATCGGTGCAGCACCGACAAAGCGAGAAGACGTCATCCTCCTCTTGCTCCTTGGTGTGAGGTAGAGGCAGTTTGGCCACCTGGTCCAGCACAGTGGACAGGGTCATGCCCAGTGACGACGCCTTACGGCTGCCCAGACACAGCAGCACTGAGAGGAAGACACAGGTGAAATGGCTCTATTTGAGTTGACGTGATTTACGTATATTAGATTTAATATTCAAGGGAATGTTCTTTACCTTTCTGCAGAGGGTTCAACAGCAGATGGAGACTCTCTGCTATGGTGTCAGGGTCGTCCTGCTCCAGCTGCTCCAACAAGCCAATCAGCAGCTCTTTGGGTCTGCAGGTCTGGGAAACCAAAACTGACACTTAAAAGAACAATTTCATCCAACACTCAAGACAACATGCATCTACACACTGCTAATGTTTCATCTTATATTTTAATCCAGTCTTGTTATTTTGGTTAACTGTCGAGCGGACCTGCAGCAGGTGGTTGAAAATGGCGAGGCACTGAGAAAGCGTCTCGTCTTCTTTCTTCAGCAGAACCCGGATCAGGGGAGGCAACAGATTCCATCCCATACATCTCACTATGTCCTACAGAAAGAGTGATGGAGTGTTTATGCAGAAGTACAACCTGCAACACACTATGTGTTCAATCAATGGTCAGCTCTGAGTACCTGATTCTTTTCATCCAGGACGATACTGAGGACCTGTGCGCTGTTTCCCTCCTCGATGCAGGTCCGCCCAGAAATCGTGAATACGTCATGGTCCTCGGTGGTGTAACTGTCTTCAGGGAGGGCTTGCTGTGTGACATCGAGACAAATGAAGGAATTAAAAGAGAGAATATACAGACATCTTACCGCAGTGAATTGATGATAAAGTCATTCTTAAGGCAAAAATGCCTGTTTCTAGCATCTTAGTGAGAGTCTGCTGCTTTAAATTATGTCTGTAAGTATTCCTTTAGTGTCATTGTAAATTTTATGTATTTGGGGCAGCTGTGGCTCGGAGGTGAAGTGGGTCGTCCACTAATTGGAAGCTCAGCGGTTCTATCCCCAGCTCTTGCAGTCTGCATGTCGAAGCATCCTTGAGCAAGATACTGAACCACAAATTGCTCCCGATGGCTGTTCCATCAGTGTGTGAGTGAGATAGCAGGTGGCACCTTGTATGGTAGCCTCGGCCACAAGTGTGTGAATGTGACTCGTAGTATAAAAAGCGCTTTGAGTGGTCAGATGATTAGAAAGGCGCTGTACAAGTGCAGGTCCATTTATTTATTTGGGGGTTTGGACGTTTTAGTTGGACATGAGCAAACTATAGACATCACTTTATGATATGGGGAACTGTGAACGATACTTTTCTAGATTTATGGTTAATCAAGTTAGTCTAGACGTTAACATTAGTCCCACGGTCTTTGAATCATTATTACAACATAATATAAGTTATTCAAGGCTCTCTTAATATAATGTAGCATAGACAGTAGCAATGCAGCACCCTGTAAAAATGTCTCTTTTACTTATGACTGAAATGTTACTTTTCTAAACTGATGGAGCCGACTGAGGGCTCTAGTATAGTGGCATTGCTCACTGTATAACAGGGTGTCTACAGGTATCAGATAGTTAAATGTAATGCTTTTTAAGTCCCATTCAAAACACCTTGTAACCTGTAACTTTAGGATAAAGGTAAGTGTTATGTAGGAATATGGTTACTAGAGTGAGTTAAGTCAATCTACATTTTTCCAACATTAAAAATGTGGATTTTTATATAGAAAGGCTCCACCCATTTTGACAAAAAGAAATTTAAAAGTGGACAAATGAAATTAGATAAAATGTTTGGAGTAGTTAAGACCCCTCAAATTTAAATTTAAGGCTATTTAATGGCTTTTAAGGCCTTATTGTTGTAAGAATTTAAGATATTTTAAGACTTTACAAGGACCTGTAGACACTCTATATAAAAAATAAGATTATTTGTGTATCTGTGTGAAACCCAGACATGACGGTGACATGTAGGAGATTTGGATGCATGTAAAGAGGTGGGTGTGGTGTACTGAACCCCCTTCCTTTTCCACCGGAAGGACTCACACATCTCTGGACCACATCACTGAGCTGCTCCAGAGCCATCCCTGCTGTCTTCAGGTCAGGGTTTATCTTCACACAGTAGTCCTCCAAAAACAAACAGAACACTTCATGTCAAAACAAAACACACCATTCATACTTCACAATCAAGTGGATCCTAATTAAAGTTAGTTTATTTGCATCCCCTTCACATGTCTTCCTATATATAGATACAAACACATGACACAAAACATCTGACACCCATAACGTACACAGCTCAGCAATACTCACAATAACACCAAGACAAAAGTGTCCCTCAGTTGTACACGACTGAATTCATTATTTATATGTAAGAGCATCTTGGTTATGTTAAGGTTGAAGTCAGATAATAAGATAATTATTCTGTGCTTGTGTGGGCACTAAAAACTGGACAGTCAACCAACATAAACACAGGAGAGTACATTGAATGCTAGTGTAACGTTATAACTGAATTAGCTTAGCCGTTACCATGATAATACGCCTTTTCTTGTGCTAAACTGCCTATCAAAACACGGTCACAAACAGTATGCACTGTTAGCCTTTAAATAAGTGATAAACAAGACAAAAACAAAGCAGATACCCACCTGAAATAACTACATGTCCCACACAGCCCGGTGAAAACTACCACGCTAGCGCTAACTGGTGAGCGCGCTAACGGCCGGTTTGTCCGTTAGGCCTTGCCGTAGAAAGGATACGTCACAGGTCAGAGTTGAAACTGTACTAGAAACAACATGGAGGTAGAGGAGAGACGGAGGAGCGGAAGCTCCGATAAAACCTCCAAAAAAGGTTAGTTTACATTGAAAATGTGTTCTCTATTATTACTATTAAGATTTCTGGATATGTTAACAGCCTAACAGACGTCAAAAAAGAGTTAAAACATGTTGTTTAGAGGTGACGTTACTTTGTGAAGTTGCTCATTGACCGTTTGTCTCCACAGCACAGTGACTTGTATCTTTAGTGGTAAACGTACAGTTTTTCCTCGATTGCTAAGACACGTTTAGTGACACTAGGATCCTCATCATCTTTATTATCACCTTCTCAGCACAGCAGAAGTCTTGTCTCGCAAACGTGTTCACACTTCCTCCACATATTTTCCATACCGTTAAAAACCGTTAACCCAGATCTCATAGGAAGACCCCAAAACTACTGGACTAACTGCTTTAAACAAAAGAAAAACATGTACTCACAGCTGATAAAAATTACTCTTATAGTAATGAATCTCTTGTAGAACTTATACATCAACAGTCAGTCTGTATCCATCTAGTCCTTCTCTGTGTTGCTGTGTAGAAACATGGATCTAAGAGGCCAAAGGCAAGTAAAAAATGAAATTGAATCTAATAAAATGAAGAAAACTTTATTCTTTCTTAGGAGATGTCCCCCTTTCTTTCAATTCAATTCAAAAAGCTTTATTGGCATGACATTTCATGTGTTGCCAAAGCACAATTACAATTTAAGACAGTGAATTTAGAAACATATTAACAACAATGTTTTAGTACAAAATCATACATGTGAATTTTAAATAAAAGTGAAGGAGTAAATAAAAAGGCAGAGTGTGATCTGTGTTGAGATGAACTATATGTTGCTGTGTTGGTTGTCTCATAGGCTGTGACATGCAGTGACATATTTTGCTGCATCTATGGCGCTGACACTATTT
This sequence comes from Epinephelus moara, assembly GCF_006386435.1. NCBI lineage: Eukaryota > Metazoa > Chordata > Actinopteri > Perciformes > Serranidae > Epinephelus > Epinephelus moara. The sequence goes on along the minus strand of NC_065526.1, from coordinate 15,700,944 downwards.
TCTCCAAGTACAGTGGCATGCAAAAGTTTTGGGCACCTCTGGTCAAAATTGCCTTTATTGTGAATAGTTATGTGAGTAGAAAATGAACGAATGAATGTTGTGTAAATGAATGAATGTTGTTTGTTTGTTTTATACAATTTTAGAGTGACTAAAAGGAAAGGAGCACTATGCAAAAGTCTGGGCACCCCAAGACATTTGAGCTCTGAGACAACTTTTTAAAGGATCTCAGACCATAATTAGATTGTCAGGGTTCTGGGTTGTTCACAGTCATCATTAGGAAGGGCCAGGTGATTCAAATTTCAAAGCTCTGACTTCTGAAACCTCTCTAAACAGCTGCCTAGCACTCTGAAAACTAAAATAACTGATGCCCACAAAGCAGGAGAAGGTTATAAGAAGATAGCAAAGTGTTCTCAGGTACGTTTGTCCTTAGATGGTAATGTAATTAAGAAATGGCAGTTAACAGGAACTGTGGAGGTCAAGTTGAGGTCTCGATGACCAAGAAAACTTCCCAAGAGAGCTGCTAGGATTGCTAGAAAAGCAAATCAAACCCACGTTTGACTGCAAAAGATGACACTTTCAGCTCCTGGAACCCAACATGTTAAAGAAGGTTAAGGGTCCAAAACAACAGTCTGTGCTTTTAAGATGCCCTGTACTTTATGCAGGTGCTGAAGGTCATTGAAAGGTAAAGGTGTTAAATTTATACCCTGAGTTAACATTTTCTAAAACTCTTATAAGCATTTTAATCATGTTGTTGTTTGTGTTGCAGGAGGGAAACGCGTCAAAGCACTGACCGCTGAACAAGAGGCAAGAAGGTGAGAAAGGGCATCTTGTGTTGTTGTATTAATGCTAATGTCTATAGCTAATGCACCATGTCATACACTAATACTTACAAAAATTGTAGTTTGGTTATAGGATATTTTCCTCACTCTACTTTCATAATGATAACAATAACACAAGACATGGGACAACACAATCTTCTAATATGTCTTGTGTCAGGAGGGAGATAGTGAAGGAGAAGTTAAGGGAGAAGTTGGAGCTAGAAAAAAGAGCCCTGAAGATAGTGGAGCGTCTCCTGGAGGACAGTGTGGCTGAGGACTTCCTGGTTGACTGTGTATGTATCGTCCTTATTTAAATAGTCTATGGCAGTGGTTCCCAACTGGTGGGTCAAGGTCCATTCTGATTGGTGACTTTTATAATATTTCCAATTTTGCCTAGTTATTTTTTCAACTTATTACTGATTTGTTTGACTTTATGATCTATGGATACATTGCTGATTGTTTTTATCTGCGTCTTGTACGGCCTTTTTGAGTGCTTTGAAAGTTGCCTATAAATAAAATGCATTCTTATTAATATTATTATTGTTATTAGTCGTTGACATGCATGATTTTTAAGACATATATTTGTTTTGTAATAATGGAAGCAGTGAATTATGTTTTAATTCACCACACATTATAAGAGTATCATGGAAACAATCATGCTGAGCACCTTTTTCCTCCTCTTATTGTCTCCCTTCTTCACAGGCGAAGTTCATTGTTTCTGCTAATTATAAAGATGCTGTAGAGGAGAGATCCATTGCTAAAATGTGTGGTTATCCCATCTGCTCAAATAAACTGGGGAAGGTGAGCCTTTTACAAAAGACTTTATAATCCCTATGCAAGTAATAAATGAAATTGTCTCTTGTGTCTTATACTTCAAATCTAACTTAATGTCACTTTTTATTTTATAGATCCCAACTCAACAGTTTAGGATTTGTACAAAGACCAATAAGGTGTACGACATCACAGAACGCAAGGTAAATGCCGCCATGTGTGGATTTAAAAATAGATATTTTATTTTTATATTTGAAGGAACAGTCAAGATAAATATTATTGTTGTGTTTCTCTCTTGTGATCAGTGTTACTGTAGTAACTTCTGCTACAATGCCTCCAAAGAGTTCGAGCTGCAAATATCGAAGACACCTCTGTGGCTCAGGCAGCATGAGAGGTTTGTGTGCTGTTCACGTCTCTGTCCTTAATCATAACCATGAACTGATCATTAAAAATTTAAATTTTCTACATATTAAGACTGTGTTTACTTTCTTTCTCCCTGACAGTCCTCCAGAAATTAAACTGATGAAGAAAGGAGATGGGTATGTATTTGCTTCAGTGTTATATGTGATATGTGAATATTAAACACATACACTTTTTAAAAAAAACAAAAAAAACAAACTGATTTAACATCTGACCTGTGAGGATTACCACATTAATGAAAGCATAAAACAAACAAACAAAGACACATACACACACAAAAACCTCTAATCAAAAGGGAGTTTATAAAAATTAGTTTTTAAAAGTTTTGAAATAAAGCGGGAAAATGCTTTTTTAAAAAAAGGATGATTCTTACAGTGTTGAGATGTTTGACGTTTTAAATGTAAAATAGGTTTAATGATTGATAGACTAACCCAGTGTAACCTCTGTGTGCCCAGCGGGAGTTCTGGTGAGGAGGTGCTGCTGTCGGAGAGACGTCTCCAAGAAGACGACATCGAGAACCCACTGGCTGCTCACCCCGACGACCCCCACAGCTCTCAGCAGGGTCCTGCTGGAGGCGGCCACAGTGAAAGCAGCGACATTGAACAAGAGCAGGACTTTGTCTCCAGCGTGGTCTCCCAGCAGCAGGGACCCAGGGTGCACTGGGGGGACCTGCCGAAACGTACAGACGAAGACAAGAAAGGTGAGCGAGGGAAGATGGGGAGGCGAAAGAAACAGAGGAGAGAGGGAGGTGAAGAGGAGGTTGAGGGTCAGAGTCAGGGCGCAGAGAGGGGGGAGGAGTCACTTTCATGTAAAACAGAAGCTGGAACTGATGATGAGAAACGGCTGCACTCATTCAACACAATTCAAGACAAACCTAATGGAGAGCAGGTGACAGAGGAGAGAGGCCTGCCTGATGCACCCAGTGTGGACGAGGCTGCAGCTCAGTTGAATTTGTGCACTTTATCTGAGACAGTTGCTCAAACTGCTCCCCCGCCTGTTGACTCAACGTCCACACAAGCAGAAAGCACAAATCTACTCACTTCTCCACCATGTGAAGACTCAAACAGCCCAACAGAAAGCAAACATCTCCTTTCTTCAACCCTGATCAACACGAATCAGGACGACCACGACATGGCACTGACCAACCAGCCAGGCCTCAATATCACCCAGGTGGGTATGAGCAAGAGAGGGGCGGCAGGGCTACGAGATCTGCTCAAGAAAAACACTGCTGAAGCAAAACCCGCCTCCATCCGGCTGAATCTCCTCGAGTGCCTGAGAAGAACGTTAAAGGACTGGAGCACAGACGAGACTCTGAAGTTCCTGTACGGCGCTGACCATTCTCTCGGCTCGCCTTACGCTGATGTTAAAGAAGACAAAGAGGTGGAGGTGAAAGAGGAGGAGCTGGATGAAGACGACCTTGAGGATGAGGTGACCGAAGAGGATGCAGAAGGCGTTGATGCTGAGGTGCAGAAAAGACCATCTGCCGCAGCGCCAGACTACAGGACACTGCGGACGGAGACCCAGCAGCTGGAGCTGAGAGTCAAGGAGTTTTATAAGGGGACCTGGATTGTACCTGAGGAGGTAGAGGAGCCGCATGGAGACAAGGTGAGTGAAGGAAAGAGAGAAAAGAGGAGAGTTGTGAATGAAGGGCCTTGTTGTAAGAGTCAATGGCCACATAGAGGCGCTATATAGAAAATATGTTGCGTAAACATACATGATTGGGACAGCAGTAAGTGTGTTTATGTACTCGAGGTTTGCTCTTCAACACATCTTGCTTGTTTCCCCACAAGGTGACAGTCCAGGACCAGAGCACGAAGGACCCAGCTCTGCCGCTCGTTGACTCTCATGCTCAGCACCTCATTCAGAAACGAATCACAGTGGAGAAGCTCACCAGCTGGTGAGTGTGTGTTCTTATTTGTGTGTCTGAATGTGTATCTCAGGATGCACGATAATATCAGTATGACAGCTGCAGATAAAGGCTTTAAATTAAATACTGACAGGCAGCTGTCGCTTTACAGATACAGTTGGTAACTTTTTAAAAACAATTATTTGCTGAAACTGATACTGTCACTCTGAAAAAAATCGTGTTCCTCCTCTTGTAGTGTAGTGCTTCTTATTGCATTTGCTTGACCAGGGGTAGGCAACCTGCGGCGCTGGAGCCATATGCAGCTCTTTAGCCTCTCTCCAGTGGCTCTCTGTGGCTTTGACAAAAAAAAATCACATGACACACATTTTTATTTTTATTTTATTCATTAAAAAAAAAAGTTTTACCATTTGGTCAACTTAAATGTGCGTCTGCGGCCTGGCACCTTTTCCTCAAAATTCTGCCATACCTCACTAGCAGTGGCTAGTCTTGAGCCTCCCTTGCTAGGCTAGCAATGGATTACAAATCCATGAAAGCAGTGGTTCCCAACTGGTCCAGCCATGAGGTCCAGATTTCTCCTTCGTCATTAGTTCAGGGTCCACACAGTTTAATATATTCAGCGTCATACTTGCGTTTGGCCGTGTCTCAAGCTAGTTTGCTGTCTCTGTCAAGTAGCTGTCTGTTAATCTCTCACTCTACAGCAGGAAACCACGCTTCAAAATAAAAGCTCTGTGCTGGAAAGTCACTGTACTTAAAAATAAAGTGTGTTTTTTACAAACTTGGTATGTTTGTGAATCACTGGCAGACCCACCAGTTGGGAACATAAATCATAAATAGCCCGCTGCAGAGGAGCCATCTTGTAGTAAAACATATTTTTGAATGCTCTTTTAGACCTATTTTTAATATCTATAAGCTAATTTAGACTTACTACACAGTGTTACCACAAGGCTCAAATATGTTTTGTGGCTCCAGGCAGATTTTTTTGAATTATTTTTGGTCTAAAATGGCTTTTTTGATAGTTCAGGTAGCTGACCCTAGACTCTACCGCGGCTGAAGGAAAACATCCAGTCAGAGTCGAGGAGTCTCTAATGTTGCCGCCAATCACGTCAATCAATGCTCATGAATTGCAGTCAAACTAGGCACCTCTGATGAAATGTAGATAAAGATTCTGTTACTGCATTGCTTAATCCTCACCTAAGATGTTTTTAGAACATATTTTAGTGACTGTTTAGATGTAACATGGCAACATTTGCTCTGGCTGGTGGGCTGGGCTTGGTTTCTCCAGTGTTCCCAACATGACGGCCAGGTCACAAACTTTCACATTTAACAGCTAAACAGTACACTAAAATTTCTGAAAAGGTTTCAGCTGAGAAATAGGCAATGCAGTAACAGAATCTTGATTTATATTTGATCAGCGCTGCCTAGTTTAACAGTTTTAGCAGCTCATGAGCAGTGACTGAAATGACTGACAGCTGTCAGCTGCACTATGACGACGAGGAGGAACATGATATTTATGACTGATCATCTGTCTCATGTAATACTGTGTGAGTATAGTGACAGTCTCAGAAAATATGTACAGTAAATATATTTACAGTAAAAATGAATTTGTCTTTGTCCCACTTTTTTTTTTTTTATCTCTGTGTTGTGTTGCAGTCTCAAAAACGTTGTCGGCCCTCTGCGTCTCGCCATGAGTGACATCTCCACTGACCTGAACAACCTGGTCCGGACATTCAGGTCAGTGCAGCTCATGCAAACACACACTCTTCTCTGCAGGTCTGGTTGCATAACATCACCCAGTCATGCTCTTTCTTTTTGGTCTGAACATCTTGGCATGGCGACGAGGCCTAAAATGTGTCACAAGACTGGCTTTTTAACATTATGAAAAGGCAAATACATTGTGTTGACAGGGCATCATGGTTCACATCAAGTTGTATATATTTCTCCAGAGTGTGTACTGAGTGATCTGTAACCCAGTGTGATCTGTAAACTGTCTGCTAGCAGCAACAAAAACATCCATCTTCCTGAGACCTCTGATAAATTTAAGAGAAATAAGAGCATTAAACTTGTAATGAGCAAATGGATTATATTTAAATTCCTCAACGTTGTGGAGAGATCAGATGAAGAACTCTGGTGCCTCCTACAGGTAGGAATCAAACATGACAACAACAGGAGTTTTTATCAACTGTAGACTTTTTTCACAGCAGATATTTTACATGTCAAAGCAGGACTGAAATTCATCAAAATTTAGAGGAACAGGCAGGCTGTATACATATGAGTCACATTTTAGTTGATTAAACGTTTTTAATTCAATGTATAGGCTAACCAGGAGTTAACTCTTGGCACATGGGAGAGGTTTCAGCTGGTTTCAATCTGCAATCCTCACCACTAGATTAGGGCTGCCACTAACGATTATTTCCATTGTCGACTAATCTGTCGATTATTTCTTCGATTAGTCGACTAATCATTTCATCGAAAAATGTGTTAAAATGTTGAAAAATGTCGGTCTGTCTCGCCCAAACCCCAAAATTACGTCATCTAATGTCTTGTTTCATACTCACGCCAAAGGGTTTTAGTTCACTGTCACGGGAGAGTGTGTAAAGCTGCCAATATCTGAACGTAAGAAGCTGCAATAAGAATATTTTGGGGTACTTTTATAGTACTTTTCTATGAAAAATCACTCAAACGGATTAGTCGACTACTAAAATAGTCACCAATTATTTTAATAGTCGATTAGTCATCGATTAGTTGACTAATCGTGGCAGCCCTACACTAGATGCCATTAAATCCTTCACACTGCTCTTGTAATCTGAACATAATGGCATTTTAATGTTGCATTTGTTACATAATAGAAATGTAAAAAATCTTCCAAACTTGTACCCAAATTGAACATTTCCTGCCATAGAAGTACTCTGCATTCCCATTGGCTGCTGAGGATGTTTTCTACAGCAGTGCTATTAAATCACTGTGCAGTGAGTAACACCTCCAGCATCCTGCTTCCAGGAATTCTCTTTTCTGCTGTCGCAGGCCCTGCGGACAAGAGGCTCAAACCAACGAATATACACAGTGCTGTCACAGAAACATTCATCACTACACTATTGCAGGCAGTGTTTGTGGTGGGCGCTCCGGCCTCGTGCACATTTTGTTCTGTTTGTTTTCTTATCATCTGAATCAGGTGATTTTGACACTTGCCTATAGAGATGGTTGCTGCTACATGGTGTTGTGTTTATGTTCATATATGTTCTGTGGTTATCTGCATCACATGGACAAATGCCCCTGTACATCTTTGAGTTATGACTGACCTGTTGCTCACTTTGTGTTTTTTTTAATAACATTGCAGGTTCACCAACACAAACATCACCCACAAAACTCCAGAGTGGACCCTGATAGCTGTCGTGCTTCTTCATCTGTAAGTTTATGGTGTGTGTCTGTGTGTGAATGTGTGGATGCACCGTGACAGCTGGACAGTCTGCTCCTCAGCTTGAGAGGAGAGGAGTGAGAGGGAATATAAAAATGATAAGGAAATCAAGGGCCATAGTTTCCAAGGAAATACACCCAGTTAGCAAACTTGAAACCTCTGTTGTTCACTGCCCAGGTGTGTGCTGCTGTTTGTGTGTGAACTAAACTTAATTAAAACGATATATATCGGGCGCCAAGTGGTTTAGTGGGTAGAGCAGGCTTTCCATATGCGAAGGCAAAGTCCTTGACGCAGCAGCCATGGGCTCGATTCCAGCCTGTGGCCCTTTGCTGCATGTAATCCTCTCTCCCTTCCCCCTTCAAACTAAGACTGTCCTGTCTAATAAAGGCAAAAAGCCAAAAAAAAAATCTTTAAAAAGATATATATAGATATAAGATTAGAGGTACTTATCCATGGTCAGTGTATTACATACAGTCGATGTTGGTCTGCACGCCCTGACAAGCAGGCAGCAGTGCCACAATGGAAGTTAAGCAATGTCCTGCTGTGGACAGGGGCAGCAGCAAAACGTATTTTAGCCACCTAAAAAGATCTGTATCAGTTTAACTGTACAGTTTATTTTGAATATTGTCACCTCTTTCACCTCACCATCAGACAGCCCTTTGCCACTGGAACTGAAGCCATGATCTACGGTCTCCTCATAGCCATCAGACTCTGTTGACAAATGTAGTAATATTACCTCGTAGAACATGGTAGTTGCTGGTGTAGCGCTGCCTCGATCAGTGAGGGTGCTTTCCTGTTCACACTGACTTCTAACAAACCAACTAAGAGGAGTAAACATGAAGTTATATCAACAGACAGGTAATCGTTGATTGGACAGTTTTGGCAATTGTCATCCTCCATCGTCAGGATCCATATGGAGAAATCAAATTTCTGACAGAAGTCCGTGCAGGACTTTAATGCTTCTGATGTGTATATGTATGTTCTGTCGTGTCACAAAGAGCTCATGAAGAAACAACTGATCATAAACATGATTAGCATTAGACTGGAAATCGGCTGCGTGTTATGGAAAACGACTAACAGGTAGAGAAAGGATTAAAGGGTGGCGTCTTGTACAGTAATGATTCAGAGCTTAATATTACTGAGATCAATGTCACATACTTTCTAATAGACTTAACAAAGTGACAAAGTACATAGTCAAATACAAGCACAGAAGTTTCAACAGCTTTTCAATCAGGGAAAATACCCGAGCTGACGTGCATATGTGTTACTACAGTTACCAAATGATTAGCATAAATTGGTTATACATGACCTTATACAGATCAGTTATAACATCACAGATGGATTTTCCCGATCAGCAGATGGATATTTGAGTAGTTAAGCTTTTGAAATCATACTAAACTTGCTTATCTGCTATCATAAAATCCTGCAGTTGGTTCGTGTGCTTTCACACCAGAAAAAACAACGCAGCAGAGTCCGCTTGGAAGGACCAAAACCCACCTTTTCAAGCAGTCTCAGTTGGGTTGTTTGGTCTGCACCAGGGTTTGATTGACAGCTTTCACACCAGCCTAAACGAACCATACAACCAGTTTGACAGCAAGGTAAAGCAGTGAAAATATACTAAATGCAGCGTCTAAGCAAACTGGTATTGATTTTTCTAGGTGGCTAAAATATGTTTTGTTGCACAGCAGTTCATTGCTTACCTTCTGTGACAATACTCCTGCTGGCTTCTCCACACTGGGGGCCAGTGCCATCCACCATCTACTTTAGGTAACACACTGACTATGGATAAGCACCACATGCAACCCCACTTCAAAAAATCTGAACTATCCCTTTAATAAAGTGACGCTAAAATCAAAGCAACACAACAGCGTCTGCTACAGTTAAATGACCCTATTTGTGGCTTTGATTCACATCCAGCTTTAAAGCTTCATTTTGAGAAGATGCTACATGGCGTGGCATTGTTTTTAGCCCATGCCATATGGTGTCTATGTTTGTGTGTGTGTGTTGCTGGCAGTTCATGGACAGTTCCGTGCTGCTCCCGCCTAAGTACACACAGACGCCTCACGGCCTTATCTCCACCTGATTGCCCCTCTCCAGATCCGTGATGCAGGACAGAAAGCACACACCAGCAGCCCTGTACATGCTCTAGTTAAACACACACACACACACACAGTTCCTCTGTATACATCCAGGCAAAATGAGCACTTTAAATTGCCCCGCCTGGGAAAACTTTCACCTGATGCCCGCCTGACTTTGATTTATGACTACCTCGGTGACCCCAGGTCAGTTTGCATCAGTATCATAACTTACATTGTGAGCTCTCTCGACCTTAACAAAAGAATTCAGTAAGTGCTGTGCAGCTTGACGGGCAGTAGGTGACATGGATCTATAACTCTTAAAGCAGGGGAGCCTTGTTACGGCAAACTCTGTCCTTAGAGAGCGCTGCAGAGAAACAGACTGCAGTGTAACCACTCAGGACATGTTCACACTGTCAACTGTCCACTAAAAGTGCTTGTTTTTGTCACTGACAGGCTCAGATTGTCATTATAGGTGTCTGATAATATCATGGAAAGGATCACTTCTGAGATTGACTTTTATGCGTAAAACATATTACACAGGATTTTCCTAGAAAACAATGTAGAGACTCATACAGACGTAATCCCTCTTAATTATCACTTATGACCCACTACAAGTGTGTGACGGTGTATTTTTGCGCCGAGACTCTGCCCTGTGCTTGGATTTTCTTATTTCCTTTTTATATTATGTGTTGAGGATGTTTATGATCGTGTATCCCCACAGCACTCAGGTGAGGTCTAGGTTTGTTAAAAGCTAGCACCCAGGTGCCAGACTGTAAGCAGCATGTATCAAAGAGATATGGCGTCACAAAAAAACCCACAACTACAGCGAGGTGAAACACCATACAAAAGTCAATCTGGGGTTGGCTTTTACTTTCAGTTTTGCTGGCGAGCATGTAAGCAAACAGTAACAGACAGTCCTGCATAGTATGCCTTTAAAGAGTTTGCTCTGTTTCGATCAACCAAAAACAGCCCTGAAATCACCGTCACCAAATCCACCAGACTCCATTTAAAAAAGTATTAATTTTAGCGTGTATATAGCCGGCATGTTTTCACATCTAAATGGTTGAATTAAAGGTTTATTTCAACCAAACTAGAGCTGTTGAATGTTGGAACAGTGAAACAGTGAAGCTAGACCTTTTTTGTGAGTTTTATTTAGTTTCTGTTGTCTTTGAATGAAGTGTGTTTTACAATAATAGAATTACTGTTTATTTAAATGGAGTCTGGTGGGTTTGGTGATGCCGATTTGAAGGCTGTTTCTGGTTAAACAAAAAGGATCTTACTCTTTAACAAAACAGATATATCTTTTAAGATCCTTTCCATGATGCTGTCAAACCCTTATAAAAACAATCTGAGCCTGTCAGTGACAAAAACAAGTACTTTTAATAGTCGTACATTGACGTGGCACAAATGCCCCGCATGCTTACATTACAACCTGTTTGCCGTTGCCGGCTGCCGTATTCTTGCTCAATATTGGACCAATTTGGAAAATTGTTGTTCCCATTAGTCACTTAGACACAAAACATTAGAAAAAGCATCTGATTGAAAAAATACCAAACCTCTCCTTTAAATATCATGACATAAATTAGGTTGCGAAGCTGAGATACTGGGAGTTGATCTTGAAAATATTGTGGACAAACTGGAGTTTTTCAGCTAAATACGATGTCTTTGATATTCTCTCAAAAGCAGTCTACTTTGGGTTGTATGAAATAGATTTAACATAATTATCCTACACACATGCTTGTTAATCTTTTGGGTTGTGATAAAACATTTTTTGACCCATGTGTGGGGGAAATTTAGACGAGATTTATCATCTGTGCACTGTGACTTTGACCTGATTGTAGGTGTCCTTTGATGTTGACAGATGATGTTGAGGGATAAATGTTTAAACCACTGATTTTATCTGACGACCCACTTAACAAACTGCATTTATTACATTCTTAGATATTGCGAGTGGTTGCATGACAAGCCACATGATGGCTCAGCATCGTGACAGTTGGCTTTTATTCGATCCGACTTAGATCCCCGGCCCCTCCAGAAACATTTCTTCTCTTTGTCACACGTCCCACTGGTACTCTATGATTTCATTAGTTGCCATTTAACTTCAAGCTCCTCCATCCTTCCATTCCTCCACCATGAATAATTTGGTGTGCTGCCTTATCTATCTGCTGCATGGCAGCTGTGGGGCTAGTCTGGCCTCTTTTGTTCAGGCCAGCTGAATAATGGATGGCCCCCCTGCAACACTAGACCCTGGGGTGAACCGGAGATTAACCAGCAGTGCACCTCCACACAGGTAGACAGGACAGGTAGAGGGGGAGGGAGGAGGAGGGGGACAGGGGTTAGAGAGGTGACGGAGATCAGGTGGAAGGTTGCGAACAGTGGATTTAGAGCTGGAGGTAAACACTCTTTACATAGGCGTGTTGGTCTGTGCTGATTTGATAGATCATGACACAGTTTCTGTACGGATGTGAAATTCAGTGTCACTGCAGGGATAATGATACTCAGATGCCAGTTTATTAGGTACACCCAGCTAAAATGAATGCTGTCTGATACAACGACAGCTGCAGGTAGCCTTACATTGTGTGTAAGTCATTTTGAAAATGTTGTAGGTTGTCAGAGACCATTATTAAATATGCCTCTTTTTGAGGTTTTACGACAAGTAGTGAAATTTAGATGTTACTGGATAATTGTGGTCATCGTGGAGTTTGTATGCAGGCCCACATGTATCTTGGTTTTGATCAGTTTTTTTTTTTTTTGGTGTGTCCCGGTCATGAGTGGCACATGTAAATATCCAGCTCTGTTGCCAGGAAAAAAAAACATTGGGAATACATTTCTGCAAACCATGGATATATGACATTTGTTAAAATGATGCACTTCAGATGACACATGTACAAGTGTCTCATCAGGAGCAGCAGACCACTGTCTGAGGGTGTTTTCACATATAGTCCTTTTTAAACAAACTGAACTCAGTCCTCTTGAAGTGCACCAAAAAGTGGACCAACAGAAAAAGGGGCTCAGTTCTTTTAGTGTTCACATTGTCAGTTCATTTAAAAGAGGACTAAGTTCTCTTCCTGGTCAACTTCAGCTCTGATGGGGCCTCAGTTCTCCCTATGTTCACACTATAGCCTGTATATGATATATATTGATGTAGTTTTGATTTTACTTTGACATGGCACTGCAGTGTGGTTATGAAGCCCCTCACTTTCAGATGAACTTAAAAGTGGAGGAAAACCTTAGCACTTCTGTGCTGTAGACTGTTGCCGTTTGATGTATTCTATATTCCACATGTGGAGACGTGCAGTATCATCTGTGGACCAAACTACTCCTCGTCCTGCATCCTTAAGATTCAGATTAAAGACAATTGCAGTGGAGCACTTTGTGTTCACAAGGCACAGGTTAAGTGAACCGCACCGAGGACTTGAAGTGAACCGAACTCAGACCACCCCCAGAGGTGGTCTGAGTTTGGTTCCCCTCAGAGGGGTCTGAGTTCTCTTGGAGTGTTCACATATGTGCAAAAAATGCTGAGTCACCGCTCTGAGTCTGCTTAGAGGGCTGAAAAGGACCAAGTGTGAAAACACCCTGAGATAAGCAGTTGTGTTTTTTTTTAACGATACGTGACATGTCCAGCTGTGTTTCCGGTGACAGCAACCGACTAATTCAAGCCAAAACATGCTCCTTTCCAGACCATAACCAAGTGTTTTTGTGCCTAAATCTAACCACACGTTAACCACCGTGTTGGGAAAACATAAAATTGAAAATTGAACCATAAAGTTTAAACATATTCACCATATGAAATGTACAAATGTAACATATCCTTGGTTTGCTAAAACCTGGATATGCTAACTCCACTACCAGGATACTGTGACATGTTAACACATGGTTTCTGAACATTCTCTGTTCACAGACAAGTAAGTGGCCGAGATGTTCAGGAGTCAAGACAAAACTGCACACAGACAATCAGAAGTACTGATGTGATGATGTGTAGAGGGAGATGAACAATCAGTTTTCACATGCTCCATGTAAATGTCTTATTTAAAATTAAAGGGACAGTTCACCCCAAAAGCAAAATTACACATATTTCTTCTTACTTGTGGTGCTACTTATAAGTCTAGATTGTTTTGGTTTGAGTTGCAAGTTCATGTGGGAACTATTTTTTTCTACTGACCTACACCTGCGAACTGTATCACTGTGCAAAAAGGGGAGTACATCTACTGCTAGGTCACCTAGCATCACCACACCAAGCCGAGTGCCATCTAGTTCCATTATATTGGAGAGAAGGCAGACATCTCTACAGCCGATATCTCCAACACTCTGCAACTCACACCAAAACAATCTAGATTAATAAATAGCACCACAGGTAAGAGGAAAAATATGTATTTTTGATTTGGTGGTAAACTGTCCTTCAAACTCTTAAAACTAGGACACTAATGTGCATGTAAACACATTCCTGTAAGCAGTTAACAGAGGTTTGTTATCTGGGTAACTGCTGAGCAAAAACTAGAACCCCCTGAAATAAAGTGCTTGAGCGGATTTGTTAAAAGTTGTGATTTGTGTTTGACTCATAAGTTTTCCATATGACTCAGCAAACCTGTTTCTTTGAGAGCGACATGAACAGCAGCTGCTCAGCAGCACTGTATAACTAAGTGTGACAACTCGTTGCTCAGATAGGAACCTTACTGCTTCATAATAACTTCACATTCATACAGTGTTTGGGATGTTACTGTAACAACAGCAGACTGGGGTTAGTGTGTAGGTGTGTGTGTGACTGTGTATGATTTTGTGTTTCAGGTTGGCGGAGGTGTCTCCAGTTGTGCGAGAAGCGTTGGAGACGCGAGCATCAGTGGAGTATTTGAACACACTGATGGAGGAGCTCGGTCTACAGGAGCAGGACCTTCTGAACTTAGTCCAGCTGTTTAAAACCCCGACACACTGACACACACACAGACACACACACAGATGGACATATGAACAGTAAATATACATAAATAAAGAAACGTTTGTTTGCCACAAATAAAATTGGTTGCGATAACTTTTAAAGCCAAAGCTCACGTCCTTTTTATTGTATTTGTTCACTCCTCATCCAGGATACAGGAGGGCAGCCTGCAGCAGTGAAATGAAGTGCATTTACTCAAGTACTGTGCTTAAGTACAAATGTGAGGTACTTCCTTCTCATGCCACTTTCTACTTTAACTCCACGAGAGCTCAAAGGGATATATTCTCCTTTTTACTTCACTACAATCATTTGACAGATTTTAGAGGCGGGAATCACATTATGATATTGTCACAACACTTGAGTCAAGATACAGTATTACTGTGATTGTAAACGTCTTCTGATATGGTATGTTATTGTGATAAAATATATTGCGATATACTGTGATTTACTACCCATTTTCAGCTGCAAGTAATGTTTGATCTAATCTTAAAAACAATTATCCATATTATTCTAGTCGGCTACCTTAAGTTTAATTTGCATTTATAATATTTATAATTTATATGATTAAAAAAAATGATACTCTGCACTGTGGGGCGATATGATATTGACACACAAAAATATCGCGATACTATGCTGTATCATATTTTCCCCCCACACCTAACAGATTTAACAACGTTACAGTTAAGATTTTTGCACAGAAAACAGACGAGGAGTTTATAAGATGTGATGTTTTGTTATAAATTAAGCGACCCATCACCATCAGTGTATGCAAGTACAGCTGAAACAATAAGTCAAGTAATTGATTGACGGAAAACTAATTGGCAGCTATTTGGGGTAACACCTAATTTTCATAGTCCGCCTACAAATGCTTTTTAGAGCAGCGGTTTCCAACTGGTGCAGCCACGAGGTCCAGATTTATCCTTAGTCATTAGTTCAAGGTCCAAAGGGTTTAATATATTCAGCATTGTACTTGCGTTTGGACATGTTGTCAAGTATCTGTCTGTTAGTCACTCACTCAGATTGATTGATGGGCGGATGTCATGGTGGTATTGGTTGAATTTATTATTTGTTTTACAATAATAAAAAAAACGTTGGATTTTTATATAAGAATATAAATAAATTGATTTTTTTTTGGGCATATATTGTTAAACAGGTGAACAATATGGCCGAGGATTTCATATCTACTTTAATGTGAGCATCTGGACCATATTTGGGACAGGGGTCCTCTCACATGTGAAGATGCACTGCTTTTCTTTTTAATTTATTCTTAAAATAATTCTGAGGTTTGTTATATTTGTTGTACAAAAAAAATGTGTCACGTTTGGCTCTGGGTAATTGTTGCAGCATTTATCACTATTTTTTTTTTTCAAACTAAAGAATCAATCGATTAATCAAGAAAATAATCATTAGATAATATTTAAAACTGCTGGTCAGCAGGCTGGTTTGTGTCGCAGCATTACTGCACACATTATTGACACAATCTGTGGTGAGATATGCGCAAATCAGATCCTTGAAGTTTTAGGGCAGTGGATGTTTAAATAAATCACACCCAGCTTTTCCAAGTGAAAACGCCATGTGGACACGCTGCTTATTGCCGAGCCGGAGGAGCTGCTGCTGCCATAAAAGTGACGTTATTTCTCCAGACTTCCTTCACACGGAGCTTTATGGCACCATAATGTCATTTGTTATATGGGTAAGTTATCAATGCGTGTGTCTGAAGATGTTTGGTTTTGACCAGGTGGCGCGCGCAACGAAACGTTTTTTCTTTTTAATGGTGGAGATGTAACTTTGACCCTGTCATGCAGATTGGGGACGTGATTGATGGGCCTGCGTGGCTCCACACAGCTTCTCGTTTTTCACAACGTGCCTACAATCAGTGGACAGAGGCAGAGAGTGTGTAATATTGTGGATTAAAACTTAAGATTCTAAATGTTGGGAAATGTTTTCTTATGTTGAAAATAATGTAAAATGTAGAACGACTGAAATAAATTACAGACTTGTCAATTCCTAACTGAAAAAACGGACTGAGTTACAAAAGTTAATATTCAATCCCTGACTAAACTGACTGAATGGAAAAGGCCTTTAAAAATGATCATTGATTTAAAAAAGAATTCTTGAAAATGCAGCTTAGGAAGCTTTGGAAACTGCTTTTTAATTTAAATAATAAAGTAAAAACACACCCGATAAATAAACTTTTATTTCCGTAAAATCAACCAGAATATCTCAGGCTAAATAATTAACTACATTGAACAATGACAGGGCAATGCAACAAACAAAAAATAAAATAAAACACGACCATACAAATAGTCAGAGTACATTCAAAGTGCAGGATTTCATGCCAAAGCATCGAAGTCTGCTCATTTGAGTCCGTGCTGCGTCTCCTTGTGCCTCCTCAGGTCCACTTTCCTCTGGAAACCTTTCCCGCACAGGTCGCAGCCGAAAGGTTTGAAGCCCGTGTGTTTCCTGCTGTGCGTGATGAGGTTGGAGCTCTGACTGAAGGCCTTCCCGCACACCTGGCACTTGTGCGGCTTCTCACCTGCAGCAGTGACGACATCACACAGTTGGGAATGACAGCGTGTGACATTTTTACGCATGACGCACGGTGAGGCGTTATAAAAAGTGGCTGTTTTTTTTTATTAGTGTGTGCTGTGTCTCACCTGTGTGGATGAATGTGTGTTTTTTCATGTCTGACTTTTGGTGGAATCTCTTCCCGCAGTACTGGCACGGATAAGGCCGCGTGTCCGAGTGGATGAGTAGATGCGTGGACAGCGTGGAGGAGCGCTTGAAGCTTTTGCCGCAGATTTTACAGCTGAAGCTCCTCTCCTGTAAAACATGTTAAAGGTCAGTGTGGGAGACCTCAAATATGGGATGTAACTGCAGATATACAGTAAAGGTCAGACTGTTTAAAGGCATTGTGGTGGCAGAAACGTGACCCGGGGCCTTTGCGTCCAGGATGTGGGCCTTTGAGTTAATAAAGCAGCTTGTGCGATAGTCTATTTCCAGTTAGAGGCCTACCTGTGAGTGAACCGCTCTGTGCTGATCCAGGCTCACTGCATGCCCGAAGGTTTTCCCGCAGATCCCGCACTCAAACGGCCGCGTCCCGCTGTGTGATCGCCGCACATGAACCTCCAACCCGTGAGGCGTGGAAAACACCTTTGGAAGAATAGACCGATGACATTTTTACTTCATCAAACTACTGAGGAGAAATATATATATATATTGCTCTCATTGCCACACGGTTTATGTATGAAATGACATTTAAATTAAACTTGTACATAAGAATATAGTGGACATATAAAGTCAAAATCATTTGTAGCATCTCAGCATAGTCACAAACATCCTGACTGTTATGGTTTCCGTCATGTCACGCCTCAGTAAACGCACCTTGCAGCATTTAATGCACTTATAGGATCCGTTTGATTCGATGTTGGAGCAGATGAAGTCATTTTCAGACTTGATTTCCGCACCGCGCGGCTTCTGCTTTAAATCCACATACAGCTCGTCTCCATCCCGCATCCTGCAGATCTGGTGGGCCGTTGAAGAAAAGTCCTGGTAGCATCCGGCTACCGGGCCCCGCTGTGCGTAATGCGGCTCAGCGCCGCCGTCCTCTGCACCGTAGATGCTGCCAGGGGAGTGAGGCTCCCTGTGGCCCTGGAGGTGGCGATGGTACGGCCCCTGGACCAGATGCCTCAGCTCGGAGCCGGAGTACGCCGTCCAGGAGTAAGGGAAGAGCGGGATGTTGAAGTGGTGGTTGTCCTCCGCCGCTGGAGTGGAGCATTTCTCTGAATCTGGAGGTTAATGTGGATCCAGTATAAGTGTGTATTCTTACTGATGAGTGTTAAATGCAGCTCATGGCGTGGCTTAAGATTTGATCATTTGAAAATTGTGTTGGGCCTCACTGGAAATGCTACATGACGTGCGTAAAAGTAACTTTAGATAAAAATAAACTCCTAAATGCCCGCATTTTTAATTGTTACCCCTTATATAAATAGATGTGTGTATGCAATTAGTACAATGACTGATGATTGACAAGATCTTCAAACATATATTTAAGTGAAATAAATTATTAAAGATTAAAAAGTGGGCCTGTCAATAACCAGTATAACTTATTTCAGGATGTCCATATGTTGACTCCAGATAAGTGACGATTTATGTGCTTTATCTTTGTTCTACGTCGACATAATCAAACCTATAACACCAGTATATACGTGTTAACAGTGCTGAAAATGCTCAAAGGCTTTTACGCACTAAAACTAATATAGATTTGTGGCAACTGTTGAAAACTTAAAATCTAAACACACAGGAGCTCACTGGTTTAATGTCACCCTGACAGTTCAAATAAACCAGACACTAACAAACTTTTCTGTGTCTTTTAATGCTTCTTTGAAACTTCTAAAAACAACTATAGAAAAAGTCTGAATGAAAACACACCTGGTGAGGAGGAGGGAGACGGGGGACGCCAGAAATCACAGTCTGAGGACCGGTCACACACGCTGCCTCCGCAGCTCAGCGGGGAGCTGGAGGACAGAGACCCCGGGGACAGCAGCCTGGACCCGGGGGACAGCCTGTCAGCGCCGGCGCTCATATCCTCCTTCGCCTCCAAGTTGTTCTCAAACTCCGCGTGAGATTTGGTCTCTAATGACAGCAGAGGAGGGCAATGAAACTGACTGACTGTGCAACTTGAGTGTATTTGTAAATAGAGGAAATTATATTATGATGATGTGAAGAATCGCTTTTTCAGACAACTATTTTCGTGCGTAATTACGCACAAGCGAACCTACCTGCGCACACGTGAGATAGAATAGTGTCCAGTCTGCTGTAGTCATCGTCCAGGTACCGGGGCTGGTGGTAGCTGTGGGCCCGTTTACTCTTCACCAGGAACGACCTCGGCATGTTTTTAATCTCCTTCAAGTCGGTGCTGCTCAGGTCTGAAATCTTCCGCTCCACTTGACTCCACTCCTCTCCACGCTGCTCTGACTTTATCTCTGGACAGATTGGAACACTATTGGTTGACAGGCGAAACAGCGTTGGGATTTTTGGCAGGCTATTACGCATGCGCAGGGAGGCCGTATCGTTTACCAGGTGTCGCGGGGCAGGTGGCCAAAAGTGGGACCACCGTTGCCTCTGAAGCTGTCCCGGCAGATATGTGATTGGAGAGGACGTATTGTGTGTCTTTAATGGTATAGCTGTAAATGTGACAGAGGCTGAATCACATAAGAGGAAGTTTACAGAGCTGTTTTGAAAGAGTTAGACGGAAGCTAAATCTTTATTATGTTATTAGTATTTTTAAATAAGAAAACCTGAAATTATTCCTGAGATTTTATTCATTTATACGGATAAAGAGTTTTTTTTTTCTTCTATATATCAATTTCTAGTCGGTGTTCCGACTGTTTTAACATCGCAAGCAATTAAAATAAATTAACACCGAGATTGGATTTGCGCGTCTGCATGCTTGAGGTTCACATTACGCGCGTAAAATCCAAATTAATTGAAAATACTATTTGAAAACAGGTCATTTGGAGTCTCATAAAGCAAGATGATTCAAAAACTGGTAACAATATAAGTTGTGATGAGACATATAATGTGGATCCATGCAGGCAGAGCAGGTTGTGATGGATAATGACCTATTTGTTTGACTGGTTGTAAAGTGATCCTGTTAATGAGACGCGCACGGCCGCTCTGCACAACAGCCTGCTGGTGGGGAGCCGAAGTATCCCTTTACAGTTACACTGCTTCAGCTTACCCGCACTGACTCCAGCCTTATTGTTTTACATCATTAAAGCCCCCTCCCGGCCCATACTGCGGCTCCAATTAGGCTGTCCACTGAAAGAAATACAGGACAGGATACACAAGCGCCAAGTGGAATATTAAAAACAAGATAAACTGAGCCACCATGTAGGAAAAAAGTTTTGAGCAGTAATCTGTGAGGCTCAAATCATAGCGAAGATTTGGGCTGTGTTCAAGGTCGGACCAAAGCAAAGCGGTCGCCTATCGATTTTTTCCTCCGATGTGGGAACAGAGTTTGTTTGATGCAGCTGCAACAAGTTTAAAGACCTGCAAGCAAAGCGCAGATAGCCGAGGCATAAAGCTGAAACACATGGCCCATACTCACACACAGCAGCACTGACACTGCAGGTACTCTATCCCAGCTCTGAGGACAAGTCCTAACTCTGTCCACATTCAGTCTGAATGTCAGTCACAGGCTGCAGAGAGACACCAAAAAAACCCTCTGCTTCTCACACTGTGACACACACACACTCTCTCATGCACACTCAATCTAACCCCTCCCTCTCTCATGAAATTAATTTTTATGTTAGTCAGCCATGACAGTCAAACAAAAACACTGATTCATGTTTTGATAAATCCACCGGTGCCATAATCTTTAGACATTTGCATTGTACAAAAATAAATCAGTTCTTTCAGAGTTGATTTCCCTTTCGTTATCAAAAGCTTTACAGCTCACACTGAAAGACAGATCTGAAAGAAATGACTCTTTATTTGTGTAATTATAACACAGACTCTCTCATTTCTTTAACTTCTTTAACTTCAGACCATTTCATGTCTATGTCACTGGCATTTTTCCTCCTCTGTCAGGCCAACAGTTTCATTAAAAGTTGGATTTTGAAGTGTTTAACTTGCTGGAAAGAGTTTAAAAGAGAACTCAGTCTACTGAATTTAACCACACGAGATCTAATTCTCACCTCCCCTTCCAATAATGAGCAGAGAGCAATGGCTTCTCACACAAGCACATAACATCAGACATCACTTCTCCTGTTATATTAGCAGAATATGAGACAAAGTTTATGTCAGATTATTTATAAAACGTGGCAACAAATGCAACATTTTCCCTTGATGCTCAGTCACAACTCATGAAAGACTTTCAACCAGATATTTACTTAAAAGCTTTTAGTTAAAAACACTCTAAACAAGCTTAGTTTGAAATTCAGCTGCTGACTGACTGAATATTCTCATCAGACACAGTGACAGAGTCGCAGAGAAGGACAGTGTCGATGTGACAAAGTTTAAACTCAGAGTTACACACTGACTCAGAACAGGAAACCAAACGCAGAGTCGAGAAGACGCTATCAGTGTTGCCACAGCCTCTTGTCTCTGTGTAACCTTCACCCCACCACCTCTTCCCCCACTGGCCTTGATTCTCGCTCTTTTAGTTTGTATGTGATTGAAATAGAAGCCCAATTGCAGTGATCACAGCCAGGGGTGAGAGGAGGAAGGGGAGGAAGAGGAGGAGGAGGAGGAGAAAGGAGGAGGGGGGGTCTTGTATTTTTGCTTTGCTTTTCGCAGCAGCGCTTGTCTACCTTGTCAAAGGTGCGGATCACAGTCGCTGGGTTAAATAAAGACTTTTGCTGGTGAGCCATGAGGTTATTTTCTCAAGCTCAACCTCAGGGCCCTTTCAGCCCTCGCGAGGATAGACAGAGGCTGCGGGGACTCCTCGGAGTTTTAAATATACCTGAGGCTGCAGCTTTCACACCACATGTGTGTGAATGTTGACAAGAGGAGCAGAGTGCACGGCAGCTTGTCAAAATGTTGACTTGATTTTGACTCTGTGCAGTCTAACGAAAATGGAAGGAGTCTCTGTCTGCATGTCTGTCTGTCCTTTGATTTTCTGGACAACCATTCATCCGACTGATGTTGAACTTGGCGGGTGTGTTGCTCAGGGCCCGAGGAAGTTTAGTATCAGCTCTTCAGATCTACAAGACATGTTTATTAGTAGTGAGAGGGGACCCCTGCTCAATAAACTTATGAACAGCATGTTGGGTACAGCTTGCTCTCCGCCACTAGTTGCAGAACATTCAAGAGCAGATGAAGAAAGAGAGATTGAAGATGTTACACTTGAGCAAAGTCAAACATTTCAAGCATCAGTGAGTGTCCTTTTGTTCCTGGAAAAAGCCAGATGTTGACTTAACTGAAGCCATAAATTGTGTGAACTTTTGCATCCAAATGACATGTATACTCCAGCATTGCTAGGGGATGCAACTATGTCATGGCAGGTGTATTGCTCAGGACTCAAGGAAGCGTGTGAATTTGTTTTGAAAAAGGAGTTCTTGATAAAGTTGCAAGCAGTAACCAGCCCAGTTGCCAGAAGAAAATACTGGCATGCGTTTTATAAGTATCATATCAACGTTTCTAAAGTGATGTAGCTCTGATTACATGTATGTGATCTGACTTTGTCATCGGGAAGTGGAGCGAATAGTGGATAGCAAGTCATCTCGGCAAGATGCCTGCCAAGCTCAGGCGCTGCGGACTACTGTTTGAGACAAAAACACAACAACACTGGTGGTTTTTTAGCGAGACATCACTGTGTTTCAAGCAGCTTTGTAGTCACCAAATGTCTGTTTTTTAGTAACCCATTGCTGTGTTTCCACTGGGGATAGTGCCACAAAGAGCGGTTTATTTCACTAAGACATTGATGCGTTTCCTGGCGGGTTAGTCCCATGAAAAGCGGTTGTTTTTTACAAAATCACTGCATTTCTAGTGGGGATAGTATCACCAAAACTGGGCACCAACTAACAACCCAACCAACCAACCAACCAACCAACCAACCAAAACATGATCTTTTCCTGACCATAACCAAATATTTTTGTGTCTAAACATAACCACAAGGTAACAGCACTGTTGAAATGTAAATTAATGTGAAGTTTCAACATATCTGCTCCATAATAACACACATGTGTAACCTTTTTGAGGTTTGCAGAAACGTACAGTGCTGATGTTTATTCTGCCATTTGGGTTGGAGAATACCAGAGGCCAAGCAAGCGCCCCATTCCAAACAGGTACATTTTCAACAGACGTGTACTAGTAACATTTGCTCAAAGGTGGCCACTGTGGCTCCATGTGACAATTAGGAGATAATGATGCAAACTAGGGCTGGGCAATATTTTGATATTAATATTGTGTAGTGGTTAGAGCACTCGTCTCCCATGCGGAAGGTCCAGCGTTCGAATCCTGCTGGGATTGACGTCAGCAAAGGTATGTGGTTGCAAGAGCTTCCCACCGCCAAATCAAACAGGATCAGATTCCTTAAGGTGGCTTCAGCATAAGCCCTCAGGATAAGAGAGTAACTCTGAGCGAAGTCCTCAGGGTTCCCGATTCCAACCAGGGTGGGGGAGCCCTTCTGTGCAGAAGCTTGCATGTTCTCCCCAAGTCAGAGTGGGTTTTCTCCAGGTACTCCAGCTTCCTCCCACAGTCCAAAGACATGTAGGTTAATTGGTGACTCTAAATTGTCCATAGGTGTGAATGTGAGTGTGAATGGTTGTCTGTCTCTATGTGTCAGCCCTGTGAAAGTCTGGTGACCTGTCCAGGGTGTACCCTGCCTCTCGCCTAGTGTCAGCTGGGATAGGCTCCACCCCCCTGAGACCCCCAACAGGATAAGCAGTTAGGGAAAATGAATGAATGAATGTGACATTAGACTAGACATGGTCTTAGATTTTGGATATCCCGACATCACAACTGTTGTAACTGTTGTAACTGTTCTAGCGTTAGGTCATTTGTCTTTACCAGCTTAGTCATTATATCCACATTGCAGAAATCCCATTGTGTTAATATTTTACCAACAGCCAACTCTACAGTATCATCGTAATATCGATATCTAGATATTTGGTCAAAAATATCTTGATGTTTGATTTTTTCCATATCGCCCAGCACTAATGTAAACACTGGCACAAGTAAGAAAATCATCAAGTCAGTGAGCTGGCTCACTGATTCTGATATCGAGCTAAAGTTTGCTAACATAAGCTAATGTTAGCATCCATATACGATTGGTCATAGCAGGCCAGATAACACCGTTGCAGCAAAACTCCTGAGTGTACTGAGTCAAGCAAAAGTACATCTAAATCCTCATGCAAATTTTAATTTATGTGAGACATAAAGTTATCGTCTTCTTACACACAAATTCTCACTTTAAGTCAGACTGCTGCTGATAAGTGAAACTAAAACAGATTTTGTTCTTGCGGACGGAAAGTCATTCAGTTGACTTTTCTGCAGTTGTACACATCCAGACTTCAGAGAATAATTTAAATCAGTGATCTTTTTAGTCGTACATACTCACACAAAGCAGATTTTACTCAGTGCACTGTGTGAAATGGATTCATGCCATAATAGCTTATTGTGGCTAAACTGACTTTCCCTGGTTTATGTCTCTGTTTAGTCCCGGGCTCTCAGTCTGAGCGTTCACCTCTGCACCTCCACTCTGCTGTGGCATCTCAATGGAAACCACATCATGCTATCTCATCCCCTCACAGGTTCCTTTGGCTCCAGAGCTCTAACCACAGTGTAACAACCCCCTGCCTCCCCTCTTTGAAACTATCTCCGTCCCTTCCCCTCCAGCTGCAATCTGAGTTCACTCCTTTGCTTCAGTTTGAGCTGCAGGCCGCCTGCTTCCCTGCCAGCAGCTGTCCGAGCCTTGTCGAGGCCTCAGCTGGCCCCAACTGCAGCCACCAGATAGGGACTGAGTGTGAACACAATGAATGATTTACTGGACGCCGCTGACCGCAAGACAGTTCTTGTTTCACACAGGAGGTCCGCAGATGACTTGTTTTTCTCGCCTGTACTCTCACTTTAAATCTTGTCGTCCTGCAGCAGTAGGACAGCTTCTGTTTGTAATACTGTACATTGATATTGATATTCATTTGCTACTTGTTAGGATAATTAGTTTGATTTGACTGTTGCCAGGGTCAGCATGGCTGCAGTTTCTAAGAAAAAATCCTTGACAGTGTGACGAATACGGAAGAAACACTAAATAGAAACTCTCACGTCACCAAACAGATGCTTGGATTTATGCTGTAAACACCCCACAAATCACCTCCCCTCATCCATCACTGTGATCAGCAGCTCCCCTTGTTTGCAACCAGCCCGTTTCTGGTTGTAAATTTCTCCCCCCAAACACTGAGAATCTCATCGTTGGGATGTTGGTGTGTGGATGTGGAGAAACCTGCTCGGTGCTTCCTGGTCATTGTGTGTCTGTGGGGGTGAGGCGGCCATTTGAAAGGTCAGAGTTCAACAACAGAGTTAAGCCTGCAGCTCATGTCTTTGTGCATTTATTTACCTCCGTTGTTGAGTGTTTTTAGTCACTTCTTATAGCTTTTGCACTCATTTTAATATGTGATATGTACCCCGTCTTGGTTGTTCATTACATTTTGAAAATATTTCCACCCTGAATGAAATTTCTCCCCAGTGTCTGCACTGCTACAAGTGTGTCTTTTAGCTGATGCTCTCAAATCTGCGGTCTGTCACTTGGATGTATTTTCACGCACAAAACGCCTCTCTGTAAAAACTCGATGGGGTGGAGAAAAAAAAGGCAGGGCTTTCACACGGCTACTTCATCTTTGCACCGTCTCTGCCGTTCCTAAAATATGCTGTCTGGTGTTAAAGTTAGCAGAACTCGGTTTAGTTTCAGCAGAACTGATTTGGCTTTTGCTCAGTGTGTGTCACTGTATGTCATCCAAGACTGAGAACTTTATCGATGTTATTCCACTCTGAAAATATGTGGCAGGTTAACGAGGTGTGTTCAAGATGTGATCACACCTGTTTTGTCTTTGTCATTAAGGACTCTGGGAAAAAGTGGCTGCTGAATTTCACAACGTCTCTGCATGAACATAAATGTAATCAGTGGTGAGAAAAAGAGGCAGGAAAGACAACAGTGTGTTGCTCGTCAACAAAGCACGGTTTTCTTATCTGTGGTGTGCCTGTTAACACATTTGTTCATGTGTGACTTTCTGCAAGTCATCTCTAGTCCACTATAACCTCAGAGTCATCTTCTTTCAATTCTATTTTGTGACTTTTAGGATGGAAACATGAGCATGCTGCACACAAAACAGTTACTGACATCAGCACAGGAGGCAGAGAGCTAAATTTCAAAATGTATGACGGGAAAGTGAAGCTCAAATTAAGCTCAGGAGATGACCATTTAAAGTGCACTATTAGTACTACCCCTTTGTCCGCCCACCACACCCTCCGCCCCCACTGTGAACCCTTATTAACTGCTGACCACTGCTGCAGACGGATGACTGGACAGTTGCATCTCGTCGTTGTGAAATCAGTTCTGCAGAAACACAGCTTGAGTGGCTGCGAGAAAGCTGTCCACAAGAGTGACTTTGAATTTTCTTATCTAATACTGAGAACATCTGCACAGAGAGTGACTGTGAGGGATATTATCTATCTCTGCTCGAACGGAAAAGCAGAAGATCCTGGTTCCTTTTTCTTGAGTCGATGTAGATAGAGCTCACAGATAGACTCACACTGAATTACTGGTTCATCATATGACAGTTTTTGGGAAAGGATTTTTTTTTTCCAGACAACAAAACATGTCAAATGGACCGTTGACCTTTTTTTCTTTTTATAAGAGACTTAAAGCACTGAATTGTGTCAATGAGGTGCAGCTAACATCTAGTTCTACGCACATAAAACGTATGTATCTTATCACACATATTTCAAGTCTGAACTTCTGACTCTATCACTATCATCCTGAGAAAATCACTAGCTTTAAAATAAGAGATGGCATATCCTTAATTTACTCAGATAGCCTGAACTTTTTTTTACTGGCTCTTTACTTGAGTAATTCAATTTAGGCAACCTTAAGATAATTTTCAGAACTACATTTATCTGCTTCTGAGAGTTCAATGAAATGATTGCTACCACTCTCATGTCTGTGCAGTAAATACAAAGCTACACCCAGCGACCACTTAGCCACTTAACATAGCTTAGCATAAAGACTGGAAACAGCTAGCATGGCTCTGAACAAAGCTAACAAAATCAGCCTACCAGCACCTCTAGATCTCACCAATTATTACATTATAGTTTGTTTGTTTACTTCATATGTAAACTGAGGTGTTTGTAGGCTACAGTAGCTAGCTAAGGCTGCAACTAACAGGAATTTTCTTTGCCAAATAATCTGTCAATTATTTCCTTGATTTAGCAATTAGTTGCTTGGTTTATAAAATGTCAAAAAATTATGAAAAATGTCGATCAGGGTTTCCCAAAGCCCAAGATGATGCCCTCAAATGTCTTGTTTTGTCCACAACCCTAAAATATTCAGTTTACTGTCATAGAAGAGGAAAGAAACTAGAAAATAGGCGCTTTTAAGAGGCTATCAGAGAAAAATTCTTTAAACAGATGCATCGATTATCAAATTAGTTGGTGATTAATGTAAGATAACAGTGGCAGATCAAGATTATAAGCCAAGCGGGAGAAACACTTCTGTGCATGTTTAGTGGGCTGCATACTGCGGAAATAAACCTGGAAGCTAGGAACTTTTTATGGCATATGCATCAGGAACCTAAAGCAGGATTTATACTTCTGCGTCGAGTTAATGCCATACCCACTATGTCTGCGTTGACATAGAGCCCATGCTGTACCCTACGCCGTAGGCTGACGTGCACCTCCCCAGAAATGTAACTTCACTACTCTGACCCTTCATTCAATTCAATTTCAATTTTATTTATAAAGCCCAATATCACAAATCACAATTTGCCTCACAGGGCTTTACAGCATACGACA